>NC_030683.2:20119727-20432584 GCF_000004195.4 Xenopus tropicalis
AGAAGAGCAGGGAGGGACATTGGCACATTGGGAGCTCGGCTCTGGCAAAAAGATACTGCCAGCCATTCAGTCTGAATTGGCAGCATTCTGCCACACCCCTGGAACCATCTGCCACCTTGGTGGGCAATAGAGATTGTGATGAGACAGCTCTTCCATGGGCTTAAATAAAGTAAATCAAAAGATGTCTATATGGACAAAACCAATGGTGCCACTTAGTTCTGGAACGTTGTGGCACAACTGTAGTAAACAATGTAAATGCCTGGCACCGTGGTGCCCTCAGTGACCCCTACTATACAGCCGGGTCATGCTGATACACCACTTTGCTATGGCAGGTTAGAATTTCCCTCTGCCAGTGTCATGTAACCTTCATAACAACTTGTGCCAAGTGCTGCGTTTTGTGCCAAGTCTTTGCGCTCATAACGCACACAATTCTTATGCAGGATATCCAGACTTTAAAAAAACAAAAAATAAATAAATAATATGATCCATTGGTAGCACCAACTGCCCTAATGTTATCACTAACAGACCCACTGTTTTTATGTTTTTTTATAGGCAGAGACTCAGTACAAAAAGGCTTTTGAACAAATCCAGCAGCAGTTCCCAAACGAGGGGTCCCTATGCCTGTAATTACATTGCTGGAGAAGAGGGCAGCTGTTTAGCAAATGACACAGGCTGAATGCCATTGTTTTGCCAGCATTGTATCTTTCTGTAACTCAAAGATCTTTATTTGTGTTGCAAAAAGTGTCCCCTTTGTTTACCTAATTATTTAATTGTTTAATTTGAGGAACGTGGCGTTTACATGGAAAACACACAGGTGGTTTCATCTGGCAGATCTGACTCGTGTGCCTCCTTTCTTTCATCTTGGTATCTGTTCGCCCACATCTCTCTGTCCCCCCTTGATTTCTTTTGTTATTTATGCATGCATTTAGCTGGAATCAAAATCAACATTGGTGATGTACCATAAATAAAGCAGTTTTTGTTGCAGACTTTGTTTGAAAACAAACGATTGTACCCAGGGATTGTTTTGTTTTGAGCTAAACAAAACACTGATTTTTTACTATAATATTTTTTGTTAATAATCAAATCGGCCTGATATGTTGGTCGGTAATTAAGGATACATTATATTAAATGGTACGATTTGTAGGGTCCAATTCAGGCTCCACTTCTGAGAGACTCACAGAGGAAATAACCAAGTGATAAAATAATCTCAATTTCGCCCAGGTTAGCAAATTCTCTTCATAAAATATTAAGCTTAAGAGGAAGAGGTAGAGACATCGACAGAAATATACTGGAATTAATCAACTATGTCCAGATTTATAGCGATCTTTCATGGAGATGTTGCAAAAAGACGCTTGAGCAAAGGCGGAATAAAGGGGAAAAAACACACAATGTTTCAGTTCTAGGAAGATAAATCAGATATTAATATGGAGCTTGATACACAGGGAAAAAACTCATTCCTCTTGTTTATAGTATCAACACGAACATCGCTATGTGCTGCCTTGAATTCGCTCAGAACAGGGCAAATATATATAGAGATATACAGTATATAGAGATTGTGTATCAACCAAAGGGATAAGGAATCATTATTATATCATTGCCTGATTGTTCTGCTACAGATTAAGACAAATACAAGTAGCAGCTGCTAATGTTGGACAGTCCAGTTTTATTGAAGACAATTATTAAGTCTTTCTGTGCCAAACAGCACCCTAAAACGCATGCGTTCCCGGAGCCACAGTCCTACCCCAAAAGTTCGTTTAATTTCAGCTTCCAGACCGTTCGCTTCAGTGTTACAAAGTGATTCAGAAAAGACACAAAGTACACCCTGTGCTTGTAACAATCTGGCACTAGTAAGGACTGGCTTAGACAAGACACATTTTGCAGGTTGCAAACCCCAAATAAAGAAGTATTTTTCCACCTCTTTATTTGGTAACATAGGAGCATATCTTTCAAATCTGGAGCTTGTTTGCTGTAACAACAATTTAATGAGGTGGCTCTGACTTCTCTGGGAGTTAGTATTGCAAACAATGGAAGCATCCCGTGTGTTTTTATCATACACAAGGAGCAACATATTTTGCCTTTGAATACCTGTTTATTTTTCATTTAAGACGCATGCCAGCGTTTTGATTCCGAACTGAACTTCAAATGAGCTGTTCCCTTTTTATTTCTAACCTGCTTTGAGAGTATTAGACATAAACACACAAATCATTTTTAGGGGTTGGTTTTCTATCAACTCAAAACGATATAATCTCTTATTTTTTTACAGTACATCACAACATGAAATGTTTGCCATTGGATACACAATAGACAGAAACAGTTTGCCTGGACCGGTTTGTGTTTAGATATAAGCCACTGTGTCTCATAACAGGTGCAATCAGCCTACAAACGGTGCAGGAACTCTCAGTTATAGATAAACAGCTTGCTAGGCACGTACATCTGCCCAGTACAGCAGGGTGGCACTGAGACCGCTGCCAGTTAGGAAATCTCTCTGTATTTATGGAGGATATTTAGCATAAGGATTTAGGGCAGATGCTAATACGCATTTGTTTTTATTATTGTGGTTGATTTCTAGATAAGCTTGATATATTTGATAAAGGTTTGGCTTCATATTAGATACAGAACTGAAGGCATCAACTGGTCCCTCCAAACTTTTGGAAAGCTCCTTAGTTAAATGGGTTCCACTTTGCCAGTCTCATTGGCGGCGCCTGATATAATTTTATTCGAAACCGTTATATTAGCAGAATTGCCAAACAGCATCCCAAGTCCCACTTACTGAGGTACCAGGAGATCCCATTCCCATCCCATATTTATTTTTGGTTCTATAATACAAACCTCAAAACCAGAATTTAGAAACCACTAAATATCTATAAGATAATTACTATTAACGGTCTCTGAATCAGGACGCTCACAAGTTTTCATTTTTCCATTCCAAACTAAAGGCTCTTATTATTCCCATACCAAAAATATATATATATATTATTGCCAAGCGCACAAATATTTAATACGACTTTAAAAAGTCAAAATATCTTCTCTTATTTGAATTATCATATTATATAAGCGTATGGAGTCTAAATATAAATATCAATATATAGTGCATAGAGATATTGTATCAGTCCAGACCTGAAAACCACACAGAGACAAAATAAGTAAAGTGTATTTTATTTCGTTTTCACAACAAACATTTATTTAACAAATATATTTTGTCGCTTTTATTTATTTTTTTAAAAAAAGAGACTGCGTTGTGTAAAGGAGACTGCGGATCTGCTATACACAAGGGTCTGTTCCCACCGCATTCGGGTGCCCAAACTTCCACCTCTTGCAATTGAGGGAAACTTTTACATTTACAAAATAACTTAAATTACATCATTGATTGTCCCTTATATCAAAGCGTTGAACTATACACATCATTTGAGCTGATTTTAGCGCCATTCTCTCTGCCTTGGGCATCAGCCTTTCCCACTAATGGTGCTTTGCTTATAATTAAATGTTATATTTTCTCATACCATCGTGGTGTTTTGAAAAATTGTACTTTTGTTTTATTATTTACCCTCACATTTTTACCAAGTCAATGTTGCTGATGAGGGGATTAAATAAACAACTACCCGTTCGTATTGCACAATCCAATAATTATATTACAAAAAAACAAAACAAAATATGCAATTAAAAATGTACAGTCTTTTCCAAGTTAAATAGTCCATCGTGTGGAAGGGTAAAAAAAAAAACATGGAATGAATAAATAACAGGGGGGGGGGGAATTGGGGCTGAAATGCTGACAAACAAAATTGAGAAAAAGAAAAACAAATATAGAAATAGTTGTTTTTTTTCCGGAGAAACTGTTCAGTTGAACAGATGAGAATGGAGAGAAGTGTGAAACAGAACCAGTTCGTGTTGGATAAATATTTTGGCAAATTGAACGTCACCCAATTTGAATGAACTTGTCCCAAATCTGTGCGCTTTATTCACCTTTACAAAACAGAAATCTGTATTTTTATTTATCTATTTTGTGTCCATTTTTTGGATCTACTCTGACCCCGCCCTGTAGCCTGGGGCTTGCCAGTCTTCAGTACTTACAAACACTTTGGGAGTGTCCTGTGCCCCTTCGGCCAGAGCTGGGGTTGGAGGGTGCCCCTTACCCTGGTGCCCGGTGCCAATGAGGATGGGGGGGTAGAAGAGCTCACACTGGCCTGAGCAAAGGTACTGATGTGACCACTGGGTGGGAGTAATACACTGGGTGGGGGAAAGTCAGGAGGGGCTGGCTGACGGGCACGTTGGCAGCAGAGCTAGCACTCTCTGCGCTGGATGAGTTTTCATGGTACAAGATGGGCACCCTGACGATCCGCTGGGCGGCTGCATGGCTCAAGTTAGCAGCCTCCAGTTCTGCCGCCAGTTGCCTTTTCCACTTGTTCCTGCGGTTCTGGAACCAGATCTTTACTTGGGTCTCTGTGAGGTGCAGGGAGGCCGCTAAGCCTGCCCTCTCCGAACTGCTGAGATACCTCTTCATGTCAAAGGTGGACTCCAGCTGGAAGACCTGACTCCGGGAGAACACTGTCCGAGTCTTCTTCTTCCTACAGGGTTTCTTGTCTGGGCTCTCCTCCCTTTTCTTCCAGTCCTCCCCGCTGTCGTCCTTCTTGCCTTCCTCAGGCTCACTTTCCTCCAGGATAATCTCCTCCGGGCTCTTGGACTCGCTGTCCTTGGCCTCCAACTCTGCTTTGAGGGGATGGATCGGCTCTGGGGAGTCCCTCTCGCCCCCAGACACAGGGGATGTGGGGCCCAGCAGAAGGCTCTTGTCTGGCACTAAGGGGATACAAAGAGATCTCATCAGTCACTGACACCAAATCATCATCATCATCATCATCCTCCAACAGCACAAGGCCACCAACAACTCTGCACCTGAGCCACTAGCCCCCTGAATACAGCCCACCCACACATTAAACTTTACATATTAGCTAGAGCAACACAGGGCAAGGCCTTCCTAGGAACTCCAGTCTAAGTAGGGCAGTTGCACCGACAGAAAAAAAATAAAAAGACCCAGTATAGTTAATATATTCCTCCATTTAAATTAAATTCCCCTAATCATTTATCCTTTTATCCCTACATTTTCAATTCCATATTTTTCTATATCTCCTTCTCTGTCTTCCCCTACATCTCTAATAAAGACTTTGCTCTGTTTTTATATTTCCACCTCTTTCCTCCCATTAAGGTTACTAAGATGTGATCCAAAAGAAAAAGGCCATTTTAGTCTCTCTTTCCATTTCCATCTCTGGTGTCATTTATTTATCTCCTTTTAATCCATCACACTCTTCATTTAGCAGCAGCAGCGATTAGAGAGAAAAAGTGCGAGCAAGACAGTAAAGACAGACAGACAGACAGACAGGAGAGAGAGACAGCCAGACAGACAGGAGAGAGAGATGGGGAAAATACCATCTAGGTGCGCACAGAGCGCAGCGCTTAGCGCTCAGTTAATTAATACACCTGTCGCTTTCTACTCCCCCCTCAACTCTCATTAATTGGACTCTCCCCTCTTTATGCCTCTGATCAATGCAGTTAGCAGCCCCATTTGCCAGCTGGGAAGCGTATGACCCAAACTCTATTGTGGTGCCAGGAGTTGTGCGCCCACAGTTACTCTTACTTACTTACACTTAGTACAACTCGCCCCCCCCCATTATGCGTTGCACACACAGAACAAAAAGTAGTTATTACCTTCAGTCCTCGGCGTGTGCCCTCCGTGTGCCAGGGTGTAGGAGTACCACCAGGCCGGGGATCTCTCCAAGTAATGAGCCGGGAGGGCGAACCTTTGCGCCGGGATCTCCAGCCGAGGAAAAGTCAAGTCTGTCAATGGGGAGAGGGCAAACGCTGCCCCGTCCAGGGCCCCTTTAATGGGGGTGAAGAGAGCTTTGTGGGGTCGCACCGCCCTGCTGGGCTCACAGGTGAGAAGGCTCTTGATAGAGAAGGGGGACTCCTTGGCCGGAGGGTTGCTGCTCTCCTGTCCTGTCTCAGGCATGATGGCTCTGGGCAGATGTTAGCATCAACCAGATGGAAGGTGTCAGACCCTTGCAGGGGATCCCCCCAAGAATCCTGGGGTGGAGGGAGAGAGAGCGCAGAGGAAAGCCAGGGAAGTGCTCCTACGACTCCTAAGCCAACATTTGTGGGGCCAGAGAAGAGCAGGGCCAAGTAGCCAAGCTAAAGAGCCACCCAGGGAACAGCAGCCACTACCTGCAGACTGGGAGGCTGATGGCAACTGGGGAGAGGAGAGAGGAGGAAGAGCCAAAGAGAGGAGGAGGGAGGGGGAGAGGGGAAAGGACCAGGAGGAGGAGGGAAGGGAGGAGGAAGATTTGAGCTTCCAGCCCAACTCCCACACTCAGGGCTTTGGCTTTAGGATACAGGAACTCGCCCACTATTGGCTTTATTTAGCGCAATTAGGCAGCAAATGGGGACTGGGCTGTTGGCACAAAAGAATGTCGGCTCTGCTAAAGCGCAGCTACAAGTGCGGCGGGCAATTGGCACAGGCCGGGCTATTAGCGCCAAATGCTGCGGCGCTGAGTATTTACTGGGGCCTCTGGGGCTACTGGGTTTGTTTGCGCCTAGTCAGACGGGATTGTGGGGAGGTACAGAAATGATAAAAGTGGCATGAAGTTAATATCAGTCCATAGAATGTACTATCTGGACCCACATATATTACTCCCAGAATCCCCCAGCACATTGGCCTAAAGTTACCCCCGTCCCTTACAATCCACCAACACCCAGAAACTACACAGAACCCAAAAAGTAACCCCAAATAACCCCTCCTGTGCCCCACATCCCACCCCAGCTTTGCATCGATTTCTCACGAAATGCAACTTTCCTGCAAAACGCAAATCCTGTTACAAAATGCACAAAATCAACCTCACATTAACCGATACAATCACAAAAAGCAATTCTGTCACACACACAAACTCTACAAAAAAGGCAAATGTTTATTGTTTCTACATAGACAAATGTTAGTAACTAAACAATTTATAAGGCAATGTTACGCTATAGAATAATGGTTGCATTAAAGCATTACACACTGAGGGATGTAGGAATGATTAATTGGGGGAGAATTTGTTCGACCCTGAAATAAACCGTTTCGATTTTTGCATTTTGTATTTATGAACTGGTTTTCGGTACAAATTAAAAAATAGGGTTCCCCTTTACACCCTAAAACTCTCTGTGGGGCTTATCCTCAATCTCACTAGTCCCCAATATAAGGGTCCAGGCCCCATTGCAGATCTCCATTCCCAACCATTACGGAAATGGCCCCTAAAATATACCCAATATATCCCCCATTCCCATTCTATTCCCTGTCATATTTGCCTGTTTCCAAATAAATACAAATTTCCGTAACGATTATATATTAGCGCCACATAATTACATTCAGCCAAGGAATAATCCCCTATCAATTGGCTTTAATGGGATGAAACCCTGTGAGGAAGTGACTGTCCGTGCTGCTAAATGACTCGGGTTGCTTTATTTTTTACTAATAAATTCTTCAAATATTTAAACCTTGTATTTAATATCATGTTTAATTGTATTTTCTTGAATAGTAGAATTAAAATTGCATCAAGTTCCTGGGTGTGGGCATTGTACGCTGGGCTGGGGGCAATTAATAGTGTGTGTTTGGGGGCCCTTGTAGGTGCGACTAGCGACTCCCAGTCGATAACGCAGGAGAGGCAGACACTGCGCACATTACTGACCTTTTGATGACAAACCTGTTGTCAAGACTTCAGAGAAAAATGTCTCTGCGCCAAATCGCATTTATCAGACAGGCTTAATGTAAAGGTCTGGGGAAATTCCTTCCCCTTATTATTTCCTATCCCATATACAGAAGGATGGGGGGGGGGGGGGGGGCAGCCAGAGCCCCCTATCTGTGAGTAACCAGAGAAAGACAAATCCTCACTGATGGAAACTGAGCAATGAATTTCGTTTTCAAGTCGCTACAGCTCTTCCCCACACCCTCCTGTATGACTCTGGCTGTGACAGAACTACAACTACCAGCATACCTGCATATAGCTACTGAATTACACAGAGAGAATTACACTGAAGTCTTTGCTTCCCAATCAGTGAATGAAGTACACAAAACTCATGGTACATGGTAGATAAACCGAGAAGGTAGAGCAACAGTTTTCATTAAATAGAAAGTTTGATAGATGAGATTGATAAACAAATAGATGATAGATAGCTGGATATATAGATGATAGATAAACAGATGATGATAGATAGATAGATAGATAGATAGATAGATAGATAGATGATAGATAGATAGATAGATAGATAGATAGATAGATAGATAGATGATAGATAGATAGATAGATAATAAATAGATGATAGATAGATAGATAGATAGATGATAGATATATAGATACATAGATAGATAGATAGATAGATAGATAGATACGTAGATAGATGATAGATAGATAGATAGATAGATAGATAGATAGATAGATAAATGGTGGATAGATAAATAGATAGATGATGGATGATAATTATATTATTTATTATTTTACACAGCGCAGATTTGGCGCTAGTAGTTGGTACCATATGGGAGTGCTTGCCCATGGGTCTCTATAATACTGTTTGGGTGACAGTAGCTGTTCAAGCCCATGTTGTATTTATATATGTGTATGTGGAAATATATAGAGTATATATATATAAATGTGTGAGCCATATATGTGTGCACATTTATATGTAGTGTTATGGGAGTGTTGCTTTAGCGTGTGTGCAGCAATATATTCGTCCGTGTTTGTGTGTATTCAGGTGGGTGTGTAATTTAATTTGTGTTTCTAAATGTATTTATATGAGTGTGGGTTTTGTATACGTATATATGCCTGTGTGTGCCTCTGTATGAATATATATATTTAGGTAATAATGTGTTAATGCATATTTATGTGTATATTTTGCCCTGTATGTATGTGTGTATAAGCCTTTTTATTCTATATATACACATATATATACATGTATATGTTGAAAATGATATAATCAGTTGTGAGTTATAGTTGGATATGGCAGAATTACAACGACCGTCGCAGATTTTTCCATTTTTCACAGGTCTGCTGATGCTTCTACACAGCGTATATTATATATACGGATTTATACTATGTTTTTGTGTATTTATACGTGTCTGTATTTTATTTATAGACTACTTATACGCATTTATAGAATCTATCTATTTATATAAATCAATTTATATAATCATATGTAGCTATATATATAGTATCTACATATATTTGCAATAATAATATGTGTGTGTGTGTGTATATATTTATATATATATATATATATATACACACACACACACACACATATATATATATATACATACATATATAGTATTATTATTTATTCAGTATCCCTATCTCATACATTTACACAGGGGATGGGAGTTGTTTGAAATCTGCAGAAAATGCCCTAAGATAAAATATTGCGCTTTAGTCGCAGCCAATTGAGGAGTAAAGACATTGTGCGGCTTGGGAGACAAGATTATTTATTGCTACAAATCCGAGAGGACAAAGCGATTGAATGGGAACAGGAGCGGCTTCATTCCATGGCTGACAGATGAATATTTCCCTTTTGCTGAATGTGATTATTATTTGGTTTGAGTCCCTGAGAGGAGACGGACGGGCCCCACCACGGTCCGCACTGGGAGACAGGCGCTAGTCGATCTTGGGCTGCAGCGCTAACCAATCACATTACGACAAAAGCTCCACAAATATCCCCTGCACCCCCCCCCACCAACACCCCTCCTCCCTGCAAGGTGTATTTTATACATTTATGGATGCTATGTACCGAAATGTGTTTTTAAAACGAATTTTCAAATGCTCGCAGTAATGTTAAATATGAGCAGTACATAAATAAGTCATAAAAATCAAAAATAACAGCCATGAATTTGTGCATTTTTATTGGAGTGTAAGAGGCATGCAATGTCGGTGTTTGGGCGCACTCTGCCGGTGAATTGATGAACTGCAGCGGCTTAATGCGAAAAGAGATTATTTACACATTCTCTGAACTTTTTGGTGTATTGCAGGTTGGGCAAGAAATTACCCCCCAAAATAATATTATCTTTATACAGGCAACATGTGTGTAGGGGCTTTCCCCAAAACTTTTAATAAAACCACATTTTTCCATTTTAACTTGGGGAACTCAAATGCATTGCAGCGGCCTATTATAATGGATGTATATAATGTATATTTTAGTGTAAACAAATTGTCTTTTCTGCGCCACTGGACCTACAGAAGTACAAACAATAATGATAAAAGCAGGGGGTGTTGGAGCAAAGGTATTATTTGTGTATCACCAGTGACACATACGGACAGCTGTGCTATAAATCCTTTATATTAGGAGTGATTTCATGACCTGCTGTAAATTGTTTCTTGCTTCTTAGGTCACTTTCTTCTGACTTAATCTGAGTTGGGGGGTCAGGTCATAATTCACTCTTAGCACATTCCTTACATCAATAAAAATTTGATGCAGTGATCTATTGCTGGAGAAGGCTGTCCCCCCCACCCCCCCCCACCTTACTTTGAAATAGGTGCAGGGCAATGGACTGTACATTCTAGCAATTCATTCCTTCACCCCCAGTGTCTCATTGGTTTGTATATCCACTTGGCTTAGTTTTATATCTAGTCATCAGTTATACCAAATCACAGATCCCTGTAATATGTATATTTATATATATATATATATATAGTGTATAAATATTTGAATATCTAATTAAGGAGTGTTTAAGGTTACTCAAGGGCAATGGCATATGGGGCAATTCTGAATGTTTTGCCACCCAAACATTTTCCAGCTTGGTAGGTGGCCAGGCCAACATTATAGCCACAATATAGCCACCCTCCAATAATTCCTATGGGCAGGGTCAGACTAGCCAAAAAATGGGACCTCGCAAATGAAGATCAGATAATGACAGCCCAGGTCCCCATCTAAGTGCACCCCAAGAGTGTAAGTTAGTCAGGCCGGGTAGCAGGAGCAGTCCTGTGCTCCACCAAAACGATATAGTGGAGTTAGAGCTCCAAGGCAACACCTGACCAGTGTAGGGACCCCAGTCAGGAAAGGGGACTCAGGCTATATTTATCTCTGAGAGGCTTCCACTGGAGAGAATCCATTACACTGAGGTCCACTGAGGTGGGCCAGACTGGCAAACTGTGGTTTCTGGCAAATACCAGAGGGGCTGCTGTAAGATGCCATAGACAGTCACTATTTATTGATCTGGGCCTACTTTGAATCCCAGTCTGAAGCTGGTGGGACTTAACTCAACCCCTGCTTCAACCTGGATGGTTGCTTGAGTACATCTTTTGGATGAGTCCATTATAGTTTGAAACCACTGGCACCCTTTATTCTTTATCCCAGCATTCCCAGGGGTAAACTGGGCCAGTGGGACACCGGGAAAATCCCTCCAAGGGCCCCACTGGCTCAGGCTTGCTGCCCTATGGCAGTGTAGATGCAAACCCCCCACAACCTTGCCTGATCACAGACACAAGTGAGGTAAAACATATACAGCGTGACCTCTATTGCGGCGGGCAGGGGTTGGAGCCCTAGTGGGCCCCCAGCTCTCCAGGTAAGTTGCAATGTATCCTTGTTCAAATGGTAAACAGTGATATCAAAATAAAGTTGCCCTAGTGTGCCCTAGTATAGGAAAATTCCCCTCTGCCCTTATTTTCACCATGGGCACTCCTGGTCTGGCAATCTGTGGATTCAGGCAAATGCCAGAGGGGCTGCTGTAAGATGCCATAGACACTCACTATTTATTGGGCTTGTGGGGGGCTGTTTGGGCTTCTATGTACTCGAAATACCAGGGACTATTTTGAGCCCCAGTCCAGGCCTGACCATGGGCCTATATAATCTATAGTATTTGGCATTATCTATATCTTATTGCTGTGAAAGTGGGTTTTGGGTGACAGGTTCCCTGTGGGAATATTGGAATCATTTACACCCACGGCTAATATATTTTCAAGCTATTATCACCTTACCTGCGAGTGCGCCCCTGAGTGCAGGTTATTCCCATAAGAGTAAATAGAGGGTGATTGCCCACTAGCCAAGCTGGAAAACACTCAGGCAATTAAAAACCTGAAATTGCCCCATGGGCCACTGCCCTGACCCTGCAAGTGCCAACCCCCAACAGTAATGTAGTTATCTCTCTCCCCTACAGCCCTATATTCTGGTTTGTCAGACTCCCAAAATGTGCCCTCTCCTGTAGCTGAATAGAAAAAAATAAAGTTTATAGTGTTTATTGGGTACCAAACATCCAACCTTGTCTCTCTACCTATGCACATGATTAGGTACCAAAGCCGAGCACTGTCCCTATATATTAGGCACTTACCCAGCGCTACCAACCTCTATAACTGTAAATGAAGTAAAAGAGCAGGCAGTAACCCTTCCAACGGTGTCCCCTTTTCTCTGCCCCTTGTTAAGCCACTTGTTAAGTGCTGTCAATCCCTGTTTCAGGAAAGCAAATGAAAGCCATTCATGCAGTAGCCCTTCCAGCATTTCTTATCCTTGGGTCTCCAGATGTCGCAGAACTACAACTTTCATGCATGCATTGAGCCCTATATGGGCACCTGAGAAGACAAGGGGCTCATCTGATACAATGAGAGTAGGACCGATAGCACCAAATAAATCATAGCGGGGAGGAGTCCTTCAGTATCTGGGGTTAGAGACCTGTGTCCACCCCTTGAAAATAGCGCTGCCTGGGTCACTGGCCTGCATGTAGGTGTCTCCCTTCCCATCCACTAACAGCTCAGGGAGTGATGGTGGGTAGAGCTGCCACCTTTGCCCGTCCATAACCATAGAAAGGGGGGGGCACGACATCATGGGACGATGATGTGGCAGTTGGCAATTGGCCAATCGACACGTCAATCTTGGAGCGTCCTGTCTGGTATTCCTTATTTGGAAAACCAGGTAGGCAGTTTTGACACCCCCCTGCCCACCCGTGCCCTATTCTGCACCTATCACTGACCTAAATCAAGCAGAGCAATAAGGGGTCAAACCACTCCTAAATTATTTTTAATTTCACCATTTTTAGCCCACACAAACCCTCCAAAAATACTTATTGTACAGCGCTGCAGAATACGTTGGCGCTTTATAATAAATAAATGTTAATAATAATAATAATAATAATAATAATAAAATACATATTCATTTTCCAGTGTTGAAACTTGCTGAATTTTATTCTTTCTCCGCATATATAACTTTTTCTGTGAAGGGTATTTAAAGGTATATCCTTATTGTAACAGTATTGCTTAATAGCACTAATCCATTTAACCCAAACCATGACATCATTATGAAGTCAGAGAGGAATCAGCCAATGGCGTTCATGCCTCAGGCCCACTGCAGAAGGTTTAGCCATGCTATAACTGATTATTCTGCTCTGCATTTATGTGTGTGGGGGGGGAGATATTTTTCATGATCACAAGCCCCCGCTCCCCACCTCCCTTTGTCCTAACTTCTACTTAACAGAAAGTGAAGGGGGAAAATAATGTATGGGGGCAGTGTTAAATTATTAATTTCATAGCCCAGATATTGATTCCTCCTGTGTGAAAATGACAAATGGCGCGCACCAGTCACTGATTCCTATTAAAACGATGATGAGAATTGTAGGCTGCAGGATAGCTAAAGATTTCAGTTTAGGTATTTTTTATAGCCCGGCATCCATCACCATCTAACGAGTAAATGAAGAAAAATCTCACCCCACCAACAATTCTTTCTTCTCGACTTTTATTTGCAATCCACAGAATAAAAAGGAGAGAGAGAGAGAGCGACTCTGATTTTCTTTCCTTGGCAGCGAGGCTCTCTCTAATCTGTCGGCTGCACTCGGGGGCAGAAAGGGGGTTATTTTAGGTACAAATGAGAAGAGAATATGCTGTAAATGCTGCCCTTAAATACTGTAACGGTATTCTAAATGTGTAAAAACTCTTTACTGTCCAACAAATCAAATACAGGTATGGGTTCCTTTATCCGGAAACCCATTATCAAGAAAGCTTCGAATTACGAAAAGCCCATCTCCCATAGACGCCATTTTAATCAAATAATTCAGAGTTTTAAAACTGATTTCCTTTTTCTCTGTAGAAATTAAACAGACAGTACCTGTACTTGATCCCAACTAAGATATAATTACCCCTTATTGGGGGCAGAACAGCCCTATTGGGTTTATTTCATGGTTAAATGATTCCCTTTTCTCTGTAATAATAAAACAGTACCTGTACTTGATCCCAACTAAGATATAATTACCCCTTATTGGGGGCAGAACAGCCCTATTGGGTTTATTTCATGGTTAAATGATTCCCTTTTCTCTGTAATAATAAAACAGTACCTGTACTTGATCCCAACTAAGATATAATTACCCCTTATTGGGGGCAGAACAGCCCTATTGGGTTTATTTAATGGTTAAAGGATTCCCTTTTCTCTGTAATAATAAAACAGTACCTGTACTTGATCCCAACTAAGATATAATTACCCCTTATTGGGGCAGAACAGCCCTATTGGGTTTATTTCATGGTTAAATGATTCCCTTTTCTCTGTAATAATAAAACAGTACCTGTACTTGATCCCTACTAAGATATAATTACCCCTTATTGGGGGCAGAACAGTCCTATTGGGTTTATTTAATGGTTAAAGGATTCCCTTTTCTCTGTAATAATAAAACAGTACCTGTACTTGATCCCAACTAAGATATAATTACCCCTTATTGGGGCAGAACAGCCCTATTGGGTTTATTTCATGGTTAAATGATTCCCTTTTCTCTGTAATAATAAAACAGTACCTGTACTTGATCCCAACTAAGATATAATTACCCCTTATTGGGGCAGAACAGTCCTATTGGGTTTATTTCATGGTTAAATGATTCCTTTTTCTCTGTAATAATAAAACAGTACCTGTACTTGATCCCAACTAAGATATAAATAATCCTTATTGGGGGCAGAACAATCCTATTGGGTTTAAATACTGTTTAAATAATTTTTTCAGTAGACTAAAGGTAGGAGATCCGAATTACAGAAAGACCCCTTATCCGGAAAAACCCAGGTCCCGAGCATTCTGGATAACTGGTCCCATACCTGTATAAGGATATCTGGCACTTTACACTTAAAATTGTAATGCAATTTATACATATACAAATATTTATATGAACACACACTATATATACACACTTACACATTAGAATGCAAGCACAGCTTAACCCTTTGAGGCCCACCATAAATGTCCAAATTAGGGTTACCACCTCTGCCGGCATTTGACGCCAGGCAGGGGGCAGAGGGTAATGTCACAGGGGCGGAGAAAAGGCAGGGCCACAACATCACAGGTGGGGGAAGCGGCGGGGCCATGCCATTACTGGACGGGGCTATGACATGGTGATCGCCGCGTCAATCTCAGTGACTTTCCTAATTTGGAAAACCAGCCAGGAGGTTTGGACCTGGACAGCCCTTCAGAAAACCGTCTGTTGGGGTCAAAACCAGACGGGGGCAACGCTAGTCTAAATGCCGGGCTAAACACTGTTACATTTGTGACCCTTTCTCTCAGCTAGGATGGTGTAGTTTAACTGCTCAAATAGTGCCTGCTTCTACCACCTTGTAGGAAACTTTCCAGTCGGGTGTTACGCAGTCCAGGAACCCCCCAAGGGTTTAGATGAACATCAAGCCTCTTGAGGGTAAGAGCAAGCCCAAACCTTGCCTGTGCATTTTTTTAAAAAATAAATATCAAACTTCACCCAGTTTTACTTCTCATTTGTGGTGTAGTTCAACTACAAATAAGGGAATTGGTGGTTGTTAAAGGAGAAGGAAAGGTTTATTCACTGGGTGGGCAAACAAATGAACCCAGCCCCCCCCCCCCCCCCGCGCCAGTGATCGTAATATCACCTTATATTCCAGGCCAGTGCTCCTGTTAGCAGGAAACTGCCCCAGCCTGAGCCCCACAGAGCCATCCTCTTCCTGCTTCTTCTTTCTTTGCGCCAGATACACATGCACAATAGAAAAACAGAACTTTTACAAAATAAAAACATCTTTTTCACCCTGCATCAGCCCCAGGATTTTAAAGAGAGAAGGGCCTTTCCTTCTCCATACAATAAATGTTTATTAAAAGAATAAGTAACTCTTTTCTATACAGCCCCCAGAATAACATACGTTTCTCCCTGAACTCAGTCTCATGTAGATTCTGTATCACAAGCAGCTCAACTGCAGCTCTCTGAGCTACTTCCTAGTCTAGCATAAAGCCCCACCCTTTTCTTTTGCTGAGCTCTCCTTCTCTTTATTGATTTTAATTGGAGAAGAGGCAGTAAGCAATGCCCTGTCTAGTGCCAAATCGGACAGGTAGCAATTGTAGTTTATATACTTGTTTGCTAAGTAACAGCCACCTCTAAAACAGAGGAATAACTTACACTATTTGCAGCTCCAAACACACATAAAGATCATAATCCCTATGTAACCCATGAGGTGCTATTGTCCTCAGTTATGGACCTGTCAGACCTATCACCTCCTTGATACACTTTCACAGCAACTCACCTGAGAGATTCGAAAATAAAGAACTTCAGCTAAAAATCATTATATGCACTGGTAACTTAAAGGGGAAGTATACTTCTATATACACTTTTCATCAACATGAGCAAAATAAATAGAAATTATGCTTTACATACATGCTGCTGGTTTCTTTACTTACAGATAATGCATATGTGTTAATTATTTTATTTTTTTAAAAGAGAATTATTTTGCTTTTACACTATCTTACAATCAATTTGCTTAGTTAATTTAGGTAAAGATAATGAGCTCTGTATAAACATCCCCTCCTTTCACCCTTTGTTGTGACTGTTTTGGCATACAAAGCTGGACCCACAAGAATGATAGCCTCTGATGCTGTGTTTGCTCACAGTGTGAGGGTGGACAAAGGAATAAAGATAAAAAATTCATAGTACTAAGTGAACAAAGTAGAATTCTTACCAACTGTAGTCTAGGATCCAGGTGCTCATGCCCTAAGAAGGTCCCCAGCTTAAAGCGAGAAAAACAACCCCAATGATAACACTACCTCCTCCAGCTTTGAGTTAACTTTTAGTGTGATGTAGAGAGTGATATTCTGAGTCAATTTGCAATTGGTCTTCATTTTTTATTATCTGTATTTTTTTAATTATTTCAGTTTTTGTTCAGCAGCTCTCCAGCATTGAGTTTCAACAGCTATCTGGTTGCTAGGATCCAAATTACCTTAGCAACCAGGGTGTGGTTTGAATGAAAGACTGATATATGAATGGGGGAGGAACTGAATAGAAAAATAAGCAATAATAACAATTAAACTGTAGCTTCACAGAACAATAGTTTTTTGGCTCTGGGGTCAGTGACCCCCATGTAAATAATTGAAGAAGAAGGCAAATAATTCAAAAATGAGGAAAAACAAATAATGAAGACTAATTGAAAAGTTGCTTAGAATTGGCCTTTCTATAACATATTAGTAGTTTACTTAAAGTGACCCACCCCTTTAAACTCAGAATTCATTATCTCAGCCAGTCGATAACATACAAAAACCCGTCATGATGATCCAAAGTGTTGGAACATGGATTTGTCAGTCAAGGTTCTTGTGATCTTCAAGTTTTTGTGTTTATTGGCCCATGTAAGGATACACACTCCTTGGGCTTCAGTAGAGTTGCACTAAGGGACATTTGTCCATTCTGCTTGGGGAACCCTAAAGCTACCAGCACCCTGTGGGACCAATTCTAGGTTCCCCCTGCCTATTCCACCAAACCAATCCCACCACAAGCTGGAAGTGACTCAGTCCCCATTCTAAAAACATCCGCAGCAACTTGCACCCAATTCCTGGGTTGGACTGGGGGGTGCAGGGCCCACCGGGTCTTTCCCACAGGGCCCCCCACCCATCCAAACCCACGTAAATTAAACTTACCTGCAGCGTGTCGGGAAAGAGAGACCGGAAGATCGATGGAGTGTCCTATGGGGATCGGGTCTGGGCCGCTGGGGCCCACCAGAGCCCGGGCCCAGTCCAACCCTGCCCAATTCACAAGCACAGATACCACTGTATATGTTTTGTAGTATCAGCTGCAAATGGGGCAGATGAAACTCTTAATGAAAATCTTTTCAGTTTACAGTCACTTGTATGTATGTATGTATGTATGTATGTATATCTTTATTTATAAAGTGCTACTTACTGTATATACTTGAGTATAAGCCTAGTTTTTCAGCACCCAAAATGTGCTGAAAAAGTCACCCTCGGCTTGCCATGGGTCCCTCCATACTAGCACCCTCTGTCCTTTGTGTGCAAATTAGGCCACCCGCAACCAGACCCTCCTGTGCCCTAGCCCGCTCCAAAATTCATCTTCATCTACCATCCTCACCTGCCCCATTCTGCACTAGACATTGCACTTTATATTCTATATAAACTATATATAGTTTTGAAGGATTTTAACTCTTTGTGTTTTAGCTTGGTTGCTGATTGAGCTAAGGGGGTAGTAATCTTAAGGTATCATTGTTGATACAATATTGTTTTTGTTGACCCTCTTCTTCACTTACAGAGCTAGTCCATGGTTTTTCTTTGAAATAAATATTGAAAAACATATACCCCACTGATGCCTAATTTAATGTAATTGTATTGGTATTTATTTTGATTATTGAAACTTAGCAGTAGCGGCTGCATTTCCCACCCTAGGCTTATACTCGAGTCAATACGTTTTTCCAGTTTTCTTAGGTAAAATTAGGTACCTCGGCTTATATTCCGATTGGCTTATACTCGAGTCAATACGTTTTTCCAGTTTTCTTAGGTAAAATTAGGTACCTCGGCTTATATTCCGATTGGCTTATACTCGAGTCAATACGTTTTTCCAGTTTTCTTAGGTAAAATTAGGTACCTCGGCTTATATTCCGATTGGCTTATACTCGAGTATATACGGTATGTACGCAGCACTGTACAGTAGAATACATTAATACAAACAGGGGGTTATTAAGATAATAATAGATAAATACAAAGTATAACAATAAACACAAATACAGGTATGGGATCCCATAGACTCCATTTTAATCAAATAATTCAGATTTTAAAAATTGATTTCCTTTTTCTCTGTAATAATAAAACAGTACTTTGTAATTGATCCCAACTAAGATATAATTACCCCTTATTGGGGGCAGAACAATCCTATTGGGTTTATTTAATGGTTAAATGATTCCCTTTTCTCTGTAATAATAAAACAGTACCTGTACTTGATCCCAACTAAGATATAATTACCCCTTATTGGGAGCAGAACAGCCCTATTGGGTTTATTTAATGGTTAAATGATTCCCTTTTCTCTGTAATAATAAAACAGTACCTGTAATTGATCCCAACTAAGATATAATTAATCCTTACTGGATACAAAATAATCTTATTGAGTTTAATTAATGTTTTATTGATTTTGATATGGTATGAAGATCCAAGTTACAGAAAGACCCCTTATCCGGAATACCCTTGTTCCCGAGCATTCTGGATAACAGGTCCTATACCTGTACAAGATATAGTTGCAATAAGATAAGAGTCGTAGACACAAGAGGATGGAGGTCCCTGCCCCATAGAGTTTACAATCTAGATGGGAGGGTAACTTACAGACACAAACAGACACTTAATTTTTTATTATTTGTAGTTTTTTAGTTATTTCACTCTTTAGTTTGGAATTTCAGTAGTTACCTCAGCAACCAGGGAGTGGTTTGAAGAGATTGGTATATTAAAATATATATAGATAGATAGATAGATAGAACAGGTAGACTGATATTTAACTTTTTCCTGCCTGACAATCCTTTTTACCCTGTATGTCGGGGGGGGGCTGAGCAGGAGTGACAGGGCATTGTCCATCTGTCTAAACACCTTGTGTCACCAAGCGGGATGATATGTGGGAAGGGGTGTGGGAGGGCTATTCTTGAGCTGTCAGGCTAAGATATAGATATGGGCCAGGTTACAAATTGCACCGAGAGCAGCAGAGAGAGGAGCCATCAATAAGGCAATTTCCAATGTCATAACATCTGTGCTTTTTGCAAACCACCTTTCAAAAAATTTCCTTCTGCAAATGCTGGCGCCGACCATTAGGGCTGGATTGTGAATTTAATGGATCTCGTACAAATAATATTCCACCGGAATGGAAAAGGTTGAAGCCACTGAAGACAGATGAAGCCATAAACACGTATAATTGAGAATCAAAGACCGATAAATTTTAAACTGCTATTCATTTTCCCTTTTAGATGATGATCTATGAGTTGGAGCTGCCGGGAAAATGGAGGAGATTACGCAGGGAAAATTATAACAATAAATTTTCCAAACATACACCTTGATTATGCTTCGATTTTTTGGAGGCCAGGATTGTTGAGGAGCTTTCGAGCTAAATAGGCCCATAAAGAAGAGAGTGAGCAGTGTGCTGGGAGCAGCCAGTGCCTGTAGGGAGAATCTCTCGGAGAAGCAAGGCTGTAATTTATAGCAGCGTCCAACCCAGTCAGATCAGGCCTCCATATCCCATCAAAGGAAAAACCATTCATCAAACTCTAGTTAACAGCTTGAAACGCATAAACCAGACCTGCTAATAGCTTTCCAATTTATTAGATTGATAGACTAATGTGCTCCCGGGGGAGGAATTAAAGACGCACACTCCTCTTTCCTCAGTTCACTGTCCCTCCAGCCTTGCTTCCCCCTTATAGCCCTCCCCCAGAAAGGAAGATCAGGGGGCAACTTGCATGGGGTGAAAGACAGAAGTCTCATATTATATCCAACACTAGAGGGTTCATTTCCAATTGCAAGTGCAATGCACAAAGCCCAAAAGGTGCTCTTTTATTTTAAACCCACAATGCCATGTTTTTTCATAACCCGCCGGCCTGAAACACATGTGGCCGAGATTTGCACAAGATTTGCAGGTTGTGAGAGAGTTGCCCTACTACCCCTTGCTTTCAGCTCCTGCGGTCTCTATTTACAGTTATGCCTGCCCCGCCCCCTTTGTGACATCAGAGATGGGGCAAGTCATGCAGGTCCATATATAGAGGTGGATTGCAGGGTTGGGTTTGGAGAGGGCAGGTTAGAGTCAGACCTGCACATCACTAGTTGGTTTACTTGTTTCAGGCAAAAATGTGTTTGATAATGGCGTCATTTCCAGAGTGTAGTTGCTCGCAGCACCAGAAACGGTGTTATCGAGTCAGTTGTGTTGGCACAATATGCAATGGCATAACACGCATCATTTACTATGTTCAGGGCAAAAAATGGTTGCAATTCACTGCATATTTTGCACTTTGCACCCTGCCCTAGGCACTTAGGCATCGCCCCTTTCATCTAATTGACGTGGACGTAATGGGCACCAATGGGCAAAGGCTGCAACTTATCGACTGCCCTATGCCAATGCTCAGGGTCGGACTGGGGGGTGCAGGACCCACTTGGGCTACTGCCTCAGGGGCCCCTCCCTAAGCGTGCGTAAATTCAACTTACCTTCAGTATGTTGGTGAAAGGAGACTGGCGGCTCAGGGAAGCACCCTGCAGGGATCGGGTCTGTGCCGCAACTGCCCCAGTGGCCCAATCCCACCCTGCCAACGCTGCACTCTGCAATTCATACTGGATTTCTTATCTGACACAAAGTGCAGTGAATGAGCACTAACTTAGGGGCACATTTACTAACCCACGAACGGGCCGAATGCGTCCGATTGCGTTTTTTTCGTAATGATCGGTATTTTTCGATTTTTTCGGAAAATTGACGCGACTTTTTCGTTACTAATACGATTTGTGTGAAAAAACGCGAGTTTTTCATAGCCATTCCGAAAGTTGCGCAAAATCTGGCGATTTTTCGTAGCGTTAAAACTTGCGCAAAAAGTTGCAATTTTTTCGTAGCATTAAAACTTGCGCGAAATGTCGCACCTTTTAAGTTTTAACGCTACGAAAAAGGCGCAACTTTTCACGCAAGTTTTAACGCTACGAAAAAATCGCCAGATTTTGCGCAACTTTCGGAATGGCTACGAAAAACTCGCGTTTTTTCGCGCAAAACGTATTCGTAACGAAAAAGTCGCAACAATTTCCGAAAAGTCGTAAAGACGCCGAAAAAAATCGCAAAAAAATCGAAAAAGTCGCAAAATGTTCGTTTTCAAATCGGAATTTTTCCAGTTGGGTTCAGATTCGTGTCTTAGTATATGTGCCCCTTAGTGTTGTTGCCCTTCTGTCTGGGGTGTCTGTAAATGAGCCCTAACATCCCCCAAAGCAGGTATTAATCCCAGGGCTCCTGCATCCCTGTGCTATGTACTTTGCACCGTATTCAGCAATTAACCTGCATTGTGACTCGTCTAGAGGAGCGTATTGATTTAAGAAGCTATCTGGATAGTGTTTAAATGGATGCAATTTTGCCTGTATTTTCATGCTTTGCAGTCACGATTGCGTTCATAAATATGCCCTCCTGTGAACAATGCAGAAAGCAGAGCTGTGGGGAAATCAATACAGTCCCCTGCATCTGATGTATTTCATGTGTGTTCCATCCAGACTGGTTGTTATTAACCCTAGGCAAGTCCCCCCCCCCAGGCCGGGGCATCTGCTTCTCTGGGGGTGATTATTGTCTGTCTATAGTGATACAGAGAGGAGAGAGTTCATTAAGATCAACAGGGGCCCTAAACATGTTGTCATTTAGGGTCAATTCCGCCTTTAACATATCATTACAATAACAATACTCAGTATCTAGCCTAATTGTTTACTGCACACAGTTTCCATGGAATGGCCAGTTCTCAGCAACTTTTCAATTGGTCTTTATCCTTTATCATTGTTGAATTATTTGCTTTCCTCTTCTGTCTTCCAGCTTTCTAAAGGGGATTACTGACACCGGCATTCAAAAAAACTATTGCTATGTGAAGCTACAATTTTGTTACCTTTTATTAATCTCTCGTTTAAACCACTCCCTGGTTTCTAAGGTAAATAGGACTCTAGCAACCAGATGCTAAAGTATGAGACTGGTGAGCGACTGAACAAAAAGCTAACTAACTGAAAAACCATAAAAAATGAAGACCAATGTCACAGAATATTAATATCTACATTATACTAAAACTTAATTTAAAGGTGAACTACACCCAACAAATTACGCATCAAAATAAATGACAAGCTTTTATGTCCAAGCAAGGTTTTTTCTTGCTCTGTGAGGCTGCAGATTTATTGCTAATGTTAATTTTTATAACTTATTTTTCTATTCAGATCCTCTCCTATTTATATTTTAGTTTCTCACTGAAAAAAGTCCCTGGTTGCCAAGGTAATTTGAAACCTAGCAACAAGATAGCTGCTGAACAAAAACAGAAATATTTAAAAAAGTAATAAAAAATAAAGACCAATTGCAAATTGTCTCTACATCATATTAAAAGTTAACTCAAAGGTGAACAATGCAATGCCACATATTGTGTTGCCACCTTTTTTACAGGGGAAAAAATAGTGCCAGGTGTAAATGATGGGGGGACAGTGATGAAGGTGGAAAGGCCATAAGGGCCCCGGCGGCCCAGTCCGAACCTTGCCGGCGCTCCCCCTGCCCGACTGTTCCTCCCGACGCGTTAAATTTATCCGCACTCGGGGAGGACGTTGGGTGGGGGCCCTGCGGGGGGTTAGGGGGGCCCCAGCGGGGGGGTTAGGGGATGTGGCCGGCGGGGGCACCTACAGGGCACATTAGGGGTGCATGGGGGATGTTTGGTGGGTATCAGTAAATAAGTTTTTACCCCAAATTTCCCCCTTACTAATCTTCTAGTAGAGCTTTCAGGAGTATCTAAGGGAGCACATTGGCATCATCCCCAATTTTCACCCTAAGTGGCCTTCAGGCTGGGCCCCCCTGTCACTTCGTCAGGACCCCCAGGCATGGGAACTATGTGTCAGGGCTCTCTGTTTACAACTATAATTCCTAGCATCCTCAGAGATCTCCACATCATCTATAAAATCCTTACTTATCCGAAATATATCTATATCATAGATATTAAAATGTAATAGCTCACCCCCCCCCCCCCACACCCTTCTGGCTTCAGCTACTCCCCCAGCCCCCCTTGTCGATCTCTGCACTTTAAAAATGATTTCCCTGATATTGGCTCGTTTGAGAGCAGAATTACTGTTACCTCCCCTCCTTCTCTCTCCAGGTCTCTCATTCCCTTGATTTATATAAAGGCTCTTTTCTTTGCCTGGATGTATTTTAGTATTATCCTTTTGCCTTTTATCGGCCTCAGTCTCCTGAAGCATTTCCCGGTAAAGGGATCCCCTGTGGGTTTCCCCAATTTATTTCAGCATTATGTTCTGAAAGCTTTTGCATGCTCAGTTACCTCTCCACTTTCTTCCGATTTAAAAACATTACTCAGGAGCAGGAGATCTCCCCATCACCATAATGTGGCGCCTGATGGATGCCTGCTCCTATGAGCCTTACCAGGGCTGGGTGCCTGCACCTATACTCAAGGGCACGGAGACCTTCAGGAGAGGCCTTTGTGATTATTACGGAGGGTGCAAAGTATTGAGCGGGCTGTATAAATGTCACTGTGCCGGAGTTACTCAATAAATTAGGGTTTCTTTGATTTTTTTTAAGTGAAGCAATAAGCTCCTTTCCTCCTGTGTCTCTTGACATTAGCCATGCTGAAGGCTACCCACTCAGGCCCTTAGTAGCACTTTTATTATACATTAAAGGTTGCTGCGTTGATGAGCCCATTGAATGAACAATCTCGGGGGGGGGCTATTATTTATATGGAAGACTAAGCTTAGATAAATGGTAAGAATTGTAAAAAAACATATACAAGTATAGGATCTGTTATCTGGAAACTCGTTATCCAAAGATCTCTAAATTAGGGGAAGGCCATCTCCCATAGTCTCCATTTAAAGCAAATAATTCACATTTTTAAAAATGATTTCCTTTTTCTCTGTAATACAGGTATGGGTTCCATTATCCAGAAAGCTCTGAATTATTGGATTCCGTAGACTTCATTTAGAAAAAAATAGTTACAAATTTTAAAAAAGAGATTTCCTTTTTCCTTGTAATAATAGATCAGTACCTTGTTATTGATCCTGTCAAACATATTATTAATCTTTATTGGATGTAAAACAATCCTACTGGGTTTATTTAATGTTTAAATAATTTTTAGCAGACTTTAGGTATGGCAATCCAAATAACGGAAAGACTCCTTATCCGGAAAACCCCAGGTCTCGAGCATTCTGGATAACAGGTCCTGTAATAAAACAGCACCTTGTATTTGATCCCAACTAATATATAATTAATCCTTACTGCTGGCAAAACCAACAATAGTGTTTAAATGGTTTAGTAGACTTAAGGTATGGAGATCCAAATTATGGAAAGACCCCATATCTGGGAAACCTCAGGTCCCAAGAAGGTAGCCAGAGAGCGGGTTAGGGGTGGGCGTCAGTATGTAAATGGATGCAGCTCAGCACGTGGGGTCGGGTGCGGGTTGGGTGCACATTACTAGCATTGAAGGCATTTACTGTGGGTCCAAAATATCACAGGGCCCTTCCTTGGACAGAGAAAACCATTGGTGAAATTAGAAATTCCATATTATTTCATTGTGTAACATGTTAATAATAGTCAGGGAGTCCAGCTACAAGCCCAACCTTGCCCAGTGCTACATTTACTGTAATTGTCCTGCTGAGCTAGGGATATCTGTGCCCACCTTGAATACTCTGTGTGTACAGCAGCATAGATCTTGCTATGCAATTTCTGGACCTTGTATAACATCATTATCATTAACATCATTAAGGCCAAAATACCTATCTGGGGCCTAGAAGATGCGACTCCTTTCTGATTCCTGTACCGCACATACAGTTTTAATAGGCGCAGGGAATTATTGGGACGACCTGGGTAGGAAGTAAGCAACTAGGATCTCTGGGGGTGCCAAGGGCTCCCCCTAGTGATTCTATCTTTTCTTCTACTAAACTAGTGGTTCCACTAAACTTACTGTAACAGATATAAGGGCTCATTTGTAAATGCAGCCACAGTGTGCAAAGTACTACTTCTGGCTGCAATTTGCCATGATCTTTACCCAAAATGGATTTTGGTCAATAGATTTGTATTTCCAATGCATGAGTTATTATTTAGTCACAAGTCTACTGCTCTTATTGACACAGCCTGTATTGTATAATATCCGCAATGACTGCATACATGTTTACATGACTGCCCAATGAGTCCTATGAACTGAGCAAAGCCAACCTAGTGGCACAGGGGAGTCCTGGGCCTAATGGCAGCCATCGGGTCTGCTGTATAGTAGTCCCTCTGCCCAGCCTCTGCCTCTTAAACTTTGTCACCCACCAGGCGCAAAGCAGGTGGTGGGTGTTGTAAAGAAGAACTGTGCGCCCCTGGTCCCCCTAAAGATTTTTTGGGAGAGAACATGGCCTTTTTAATGCCACTGGATAGAAGCCCTGGCATTCTGAGAAAAACATGGTGAAAATCAGTTACAATACCCTTTTTTTTGGTGGAAGTCTTCCCTTTTCAGAAGAGCAATCTTGAGACTGTATCTGTGCGTTTATATCAGGCACTAAAGGTATACGTGACTTCACGGCACAGATATAAGGTCCTTATTCTCACCAAACAGAACGTAACATAAATAAACACACACGCGTGCAAGGCATTGCAGCTGGAACAGCACCTTCATACTCAAACATTAGACAGATTGACACCTCAGATTATATTTGGCAAAATGGTAGCAGGCATTTAACGCGCGCGCAGACAAATGGGAGCGCTGGGCAGGTGTGACAGGGGCAGATTATATTTTTGATGAACATGTTTATGAGATTTTTTTTCTCCCTGGGAATACTACATCAGCAGCGATAACGTGAAACGACTGCAGGATACAGAATTCAGCATTGGGAGAATGGTCTGCAGTCATACACAGCCTTTATATGCCCTTTAGTTTGTAATGAAGGTCCCTTACACACAGGCGTTTACTCATGCATTCACCTGCGGTGGATTTTTTATGCATTTTACCAGATGCTAACGCAAAAATCTTTACCGAAATGCCATTCTCTGCCTGCCCTATGCTGCCTGTGTGTGCAATACTCTGCCTGCCCTATGGTGCCTGTGTGTGCCATACTCTGCCTGAACTATGCTGCCTGTGTGTGCCAAACTCTGCCTGCCCTATGCTATCTCTGTGTGCCATACTCTGCCTGCCCTATGCTGCTTATGTGTGCTATACTCTGCCTGCCCTATGGTGCCTGTGTGTGCCATACTCTGCCTGCCCTATGCTGCCTGTGTGTGCAATACTCTGCCTGCCCTATGCTGCCTGTGTGTGCCATACTCTGCGTGCCCTGTGCTGCCTGTATGTGCCATACTGTGCCTGCCCTATGCTATCTCTGTGTGCCATACTCTGCCTGCCCTATGCTGCTTATGTGTGCTATACTCTGCCTGCCCTATGCTGCCTGTGTGTGCCATACTTTGCCTGCCTGCCATTCTCTGCCTGCCCTATGCTGCCTGTGTATGCCACACTCTACCCTATGCTGCCTGTGTGTGCCATACTCTGCCTGCCCTATGCTGCCTGTGTGTGCCATACTCTGCCTGCCCTATGCTGCCTGTGTGTGCCATACTCTGCCTGCCCTATGCTGCCTGTGTGTGCCATACTCTGCCTGCCCTATGCTGCCTGTGTGTGCCATACTCTGCCTGCCCTATGCTATCTCTGTGTGCCATACTCTGCCTGCCCTATGCTGCTTATGTGTGCTATACTCTGCCTGCCCTATGCTGCCTGTGTGTGCCATACTTTGCCTGCCTGCCATTCTCTGCCTGCCATATGCTGCCTGTGTATGCCATACTCTACCCTATGCTGCCTGTGTGTGCCATACTCTGCCTGCCCTATGCTGCCTGTGTGTGCCATACTCTGCCTGCCCTATGCTGCCTGTGTGTGCCATACTCTGCCTGCCCTATGCTGCCTGTGTGTACCATACTCTGCCTGCCCTATGCTGCCTGTGGAAGGTGAACCTCTGCTTTGGGAGTTTGTTATCATTTGAAAATAGCTGTTAGGGGGTCCCTAAGGTGTGTAATTATGTGCTAGGGGTTTCTGTATTACACAGAGGGGAGAAGGAGCCATTTGGATTTAAGGCTATTTCTTAAAAGAAGAAGTTTTTCACAAGTGAGTGATCAGTGATACCCCAGCAGTGAGCACCAGCCATTTGGCTTCTTTCTGAGCTATCACCATTATTAGTATGGTCTTAAGAGTTCTTGTAATAAAATGGGTGTGGCTGAAGTGGGTGTGGTTTAAAAGGGAGTGGTCAAAGTCAGCTTCCATTATTAGCCCTCAGTAGGCAGGCAAGAAAAATTCTTGCCCTCACTACTATAGAAGTTGGCAGCACTGCTCTATGGCAAGTACAACTCTCTCTCTCTCTCTCTCTCTGGGGGCCACAAGTTGCTTATGCGTGGCCCATTACCCCATTACCCCATGGGCTCCCAAACCTCTCCAGGCCCCGGAGGCAGTGCCACCCTTGCCCCACTCCTGTGTTGGTATGGCCTTTCTCTTTGGTTCCATAGAGTGCTCTATCGATTGAGCTTACACTGCCCATTGGCCTGGGAAGCAGCGGATGTGTGCCCATACATTATCCAGCTTCCTTCCCATGCTCAGGACAGAGGGAGCCCGGAGGACTAGGACTCAGCGCGGCCTCTCCCTGTGCCTCTCAGTCACCCTCCGACAGGTTATTGATGGGCCTGAGACAGGGCCTTTCCATTTCTCCTCAGCTGACCGCTCGGCAGAGCTCAGCTGTGTCCCGAGACTCCAATCAATAGAGGTCAGGGACCAGTCACCGTTCCTCTCTATCAATCCCCACATAAAGAGGTGCCGCGCCACCGGGGCTTTGTGCTGAGCTCACCGGGGCTGCACCCTAAAAATGAGCCATTAATAACCTGTATTTATCATACTGTCAGGGACCCCTCCTTACTTACACAAGGGCCCAAAGGCTGCCTCGTTCATGTGCACCGGCCCGGCCCTGATTGGCTGAGACCGATCTTTACAAATAATAAGTAAATAAAGAACAACTGGCAGGAAAATCCCTAACTGTATAGATAATTAAGGGCCCTGTTACTCTGCCCAGCAGCCTTAGGGAGTGCAAAAACAAATATAGTCATTCCCCAGTTGTGCAGCTATTGCCTTTGAGCATCTCCGAATGGCTGAAGGTTGTCATGAGATGTTGAGAGTTGTAGTCCAATTACACTTAATATGATCAGTTTAGAGATGGGAAAGAAGGTCTGGGGGTTTACTTGGTACATTCTTTGGCTGTCAGAGAATTCTGGGAGTTGTAGTTTGGCATCAGCCCTTATACAAAAATACATTCCTGACAATACATTTTATCATTGCAAGTGTCAGGGCCCACCCAGTGCAAAGTCCTTGTGTAAAGGGCCCCAAACCACATCTTTCTTTACAGAGCTGCCAATCAACCCCATGTCATGAATGAGATAAAGATCCACTCCAGGCATTTTTTAGACTTTGTTCCATGGTATCATTTAGTGTGAAGAGAATTTTAGGCCTAAATACAAAACAGGACTGGATTGTTATCTCATTGTTGACAGCTTTGTTGTTATTGAATTAGGACTCCCAGCATCCCCTGAAAACCAGACTCGCCAGTTCTATACCAGGAGCCTGAATGTTGTACAGCCCCAATATAAAGCATTCCTGGCACTCTTTGTTTTACTATACTCTCTTCCCTCCAGTTACAGCCTACTCTCCAGCTTCCATCTTGCCTCTCCATACACACTAGGGTTACAGTACAGCTCCCTTTTCTGATACCTTCTCTCCCTGTCTCAGTCTTGCCTTATTATACACACAGCACCAGTCACAGTACCACCATCTTGCCTTACAATACCCACAGTGCCAGTGTTAAGGTGCTGTCCATACACATGGAGATTACGGTTGCCACCTGGCCAGTAATTTGCAGTCAAATTTCAACCCAGGCTAATCTCTTCTTAAACTTTCCCCCAAGATACTGACTTATTTGCCCTCAGAACTGCTCTTGGTAAGCACCTCCCCTCCCAACTCTGATCTGCCCATACCCCACCCCTGTTACATCACCACTGGCCTTCCTGGACTGCATGTCAGTAAGACAAGGAAACCCTATGGGTGAAGACACACGGAGCTACTAGTAGCAGCTACTTTTTCATGGCTACTAAACGCCAGAAAATCCCCTGCCATAGACAATACTGAGAATTGCCTCTGCTAAAACACACATAGAGACAATTATCAGTAAATGATAAGCACTGTCTGTGACAAGTAGCTGCTACTAGTAGCTCTGTGTGTCTTCACCCCTGCAGTGCAGTTCCCTGATAGCATCTTGCCTTACTATACACACTATGCCAGTTATCCCTGACAAAGCAAGTTGTGGCCTTTAGGCTGCTCCAGGGGAATCCATGGTACAAGGGGCCCCTGCACATGAATTGATACATTGAATGGAGTGGGCTCAGAAGTGATGTTCCCATGAGCAGCGCCCCGCAGAGCATCACTCAGCCCCACCGGCTGCACTGCCAGTCTGACAGCCCAGAGAAATACCCGCACTTTTCACGCTGTACAAATGGCAGTTGGACACAGTAAGTCAGCGGCGGACACCTCATTCACAGTTTAAAGCGAGCTCACCACTCACCGGCGGCTCCTCAATCTTCTTTATTTGTGGAGCTGGCTTTTGTGCTGCTCGGGAATCAAATAAATACCGGCGTAATGGTTGCAAGGTGCCATTCCCGCTGAAAATACAGCTAAACCCGCCAATACGTCTTTCCTATTCTCCTGCACATAAATCCCGCCGGCCGGCAGAGTCTGTGTATCAGACAGTAACAGGATGCTTTACACATCCGCGCCCTCATCCTTCATTTAGGCTTCTTCCCCCCCCCATCCCAAAGCCATTCAAGGAGAAAGGTCGCCAAATTGGGTCTTTACAAGAAAGTTTCATGGGAGCCTGGAAGGCAAATTCTATATACAGGTATGGGACCTGTTATCCAGAATGCTCGGGACCTGGGGTTCCCCAGATAAGGGGTCTTTCCGTAATTTGGATCTCCATAACTTGTCGAATAAAAATCATTTATATATTGAACAAACCCAATAGGGCTGTTCTGCCCCCAATAAGGGGTAATTATATCTTAGTTGGGATCAAGTACAGGTACTGTTTTATTATTACAGAGAAAAGGGAATCATTTAACCATGAAATAAACCCAATAGGGCTGTTCTGCCACCAATAAGGGGTAATTATATCTTAGTTGGGATCAAGTACAGGTACTGTTTTATTATTACAGAGAAAAGGGAATCATTTAACCATGAAATAAACCCAATAGGGCTGTTCTGCCCCCAATAAGGGGTAATTATATCTTAGTTGGGATCAAGTACAGGTACTGTTTTATTATTACAGAGAAAAGGGAATCATTTAACCATGAAATAAACCCAATAGGGCTGTTCTGCCCCCAATAAGGGGTAATTATATCTTAGTTGGGATCAAGTACAGGTACTGTTTTATTATTACAGAGAAAAGGGAATCATTTAACCATGAAATAAACCCAATAGGGCTGTTCTGCCCCCAATAAGGGGTAATTATATCTTAGTTGGGATCAAGTACAGGTACTGTTTTATTATTACAGAGAAAAGGGAATTATTTTTAAAAATAAGAATTATTTGCTTATAATGGAGTCTATGGGAGATGGCCTTTCCGTAATACAGAACTTTCTGAATAACGGATTTCCGGATAAGGGATGCCATACCTTTTACGCCTCTATTGACAATTTTAAAAGTAGTTGTGGCTATTTTTTTGTCATATGCGCAACTTTTTTTGAGAATTACTTACTTGGTTAAGTATTTATTCTGGGGGTATAGTTTTCCTTTTCTGGCGCACAAACATTTTCACAGTGCAATAAAGACAATTGTTTACCACGTATACAACACTTTTGAAAGATTTGGTAGCAGTTCGACAAATCCATAAGACTACAAGATACCTTTTGGGAATTTGTCGTGCTTATGCCATTTTTTAGAATTTGGCAACTGTGTACTTACTGACGCTTTTGTAAATTGCCCCCATAGAGTTTTGGGCATATTTATCAAATGGAAAAAGAGTTTGTCAGCGGGGAACTTCAGTGCTCTGTATTCACTTGTATAGGAGTTAAGGGGTATATTTATCAATGGGGATGAATCAGTTACCGCAGTTCACCAGAGGGCAACGAAACACCTCTCGCTGTTCACTCAAGGGATAAATATGATAAATATGCCACTAAAATACTATACAGGTGAGTAAAGACCTGAGAAGCTTGCCTCTGGCAAACTGTAGTGAACTCTGTTTTCACCCTGTGCCCATATGTAACATTGAAGGGCAGAGTATATTCTACTCCCCTGCACAGAATAGGAAGAGGGGGTAACATAAAAAGAAGCAAGCAGCTCTCCAGATTGATATTTAAGCAGCTATCTGGTTGCTGGGGTCTTATTTACCTTAGCAACCAGGCAGTTGTTTGAATGAGAGACTGGTATATGAATAGACAAGGGACTGAATAGGAAGATATAAATAAAAGTAACTATAACAATAAAATTGTAGCCTCACAGAGTAATAGCTATGGCTGCCATGGTCAATGACCCAAATTTGAAAGCTGGAAAGCGAATGAAGACCAATTGCAAAGTTGCTAGATATAGGATATTCTGTAACATACTAAAAGTTAACTTAAAGGTGAACCATCCCATTAAATGTCTGACCAATGGAACTAGTGTTCCTAAGATTCCACTTCCGAACCCAGGTCTGAGGACTGTGTCAGGGAGATCCAAGGGATTATTATTATTATTATTATGAAATGCAGGCCAGGCCATGGAGTAGCTGGTTGTCCTGAGGGTCCCTACGAGCAACTGCTAGAGCACTAAGGGGCAAAAACTTCAGTAAGTGAGGCATCCGTAAATGAGGCCCCCAGTGTTCAAATAAATAAATGAAATATAAAATCCAGGCCATAAAGAATGGAGTGATTGGTAGCAAGATGGTTACTATACATGTAACTGGCAGCAGCCACTGATCACAGCTTAGAAATTGCAGGGGCCCCTTTTCTCCCCCCCACCCCTTCATGTTCATCTTTTAAAGATAGCAAATTGTTTGAGTTTTGAGCAGGAAATGAATGTGTAATCTGCGCATTGTCCCCAGCCTCCCTGCACTCTCATTCCTGGTTCCCCCCGACACACTGCTCTATTGTGCCAAATCCACTTGATAGGGGAATAATTAGAGGCGACAGGCGCTGTGTTTAAAGAGAGAACCGCTTTGCTGCTGTAACGTGTGATCTGGATAATAGTATTTTCATGAAAGGCAGCAATTACATTTATTAACTGGGACAGGCCTGGCAGTGAGGAAATTAAGTAAAGGGTGAGTTTATAAAAAGCGGCACAATAAGACCCCCTCCCTATACACACATATCCCACCGAGCGCCTTTCATCCCACTCTTCATGAGCTGCACAGCTCCTGCTGAGACATAACTTGAAAATAAATATCTGCAGCTTACCAATAAAGCCATCTTAACCTTTGGGAAAGAATGATCTGGGCTTGGGGCCTGTGGAGAAGACATGACAGGGGAGCGTGGTTAATGCACAGGGCTCTGGCTCAGAGTATTCTCTTATTAGTTACTGCTTCCTATTAATGGCCAGGCAGTTTTATTGTATTTTTACTGCTTTACAGCATTGCTTTGTATATTGGCTTATCTCCCATAAAATATAAAGGCCAGGCATATCTAAAATGGACTACAGAGAGATTAAAAATGGTCACTTTAAAGAAGCCTATTGCAAGCCTCTTAACCTCTGTATTTACGAAAAAGGGGCCAAATATGAGCAGAACAGAGACTGCAGGTAGGAAGAATGCCATTCAGCAGCTTGAGCACTGCAAGATGGCGGCTGTAAGGGGCACACTGAGCTATTCTCAGTTCACTTTTTTATGCAGGCAGAGGAAAATGGATCCGTTGGCATCAGGGTCGGCAGGGCCCACAGTGGCTGCCACCTAAGGGGCCCCCCGGGCCCGACCACCACCATCCCCCCTCCCCAGCACACACAGCTCATATTTATCTAGGCGCAACTGGGGGAGTGCTTATACTTCCTGGCAGAGATCAGATCTGGGTTGGGGCCCACCAGGTTTTTTCCCAGTGTCCCGCCAGCCCAGTCCGACCCTGGCTGGCATCCACTCTTCAGTGTAGCCCTTTGCCAGGCATGGCATTGCCCTGTATGAAGCTACACTGAGTGGATAAAGGCTCAGAAACACAAAAGCTTGCATTTTCACACCAAAGTCTGCCCAGTGTAGCTCCATACAGGCCAACACCATGCCTGGCAATGGGGCTACAGGGAAGAGCCAATGCCAGTGGATCTGCCTATAAAAAGCAGGCTAAGGAAAGCAGATGACACGCTCAGTGTGCCCCTGCCCTTATACTTTACATCATTGTTGTCTACGCTAGTTGTAATTCATGCTTCCTTGACTGAGAGAATCTTAAATGTTACTATTTATTACAGTGTGAGTGCTGCTATCGAATACATCAAAAGCAGCATATCTTTATTCAGACATTATGACCAACATACCTACCATACTGATCACAGGCACTGCACAGCCAGCTGACTACACACACACCCTGGGCACCCCTAGCTACCCTAACACTGTGCTCATGTGGTTTGGCCCAACTCTGTGACCCTTGCCATGTCTTTAAGGCTTAGAAGGGCTCACTGCAGTTGTGGGGGAGCTGGATAAGATATTTACTTCTGATGGTGGGTATTTTATAGTACAAATTGTATTTTAGATGTTTATTTTCCATGGAGCAGTTGGTAAGTACAGGGCTCCAAATATGACTTGTACCTGCAGGTTTCTGCCATGAACTATGGGCAAGTAGAGGGTGTGCAAATGGGCATCCATAGATTGCTGGTCTTGGGAGTTCCCTGACTGGCAACATGCACTACAATGGCACCCACTAAAAGCCAAATGACCATATGTTGGACAGCCCTTTAGATAAAATGGGGCCACTGCAAAGCTACCCTGGGCCCAACCAAAATTCACTCAGCTCTCACACTGTAGTAATTCACAAAAAGTAATTAATTTTAATTTGCACAAAAATAATGACTTAAGAACCATTCATGTCTCTTTTTATTTGAATGCACTCACAGGAACATGAAATCACAAAAAGACCTATTTGATTGAGGGTGAGTGGAAAATTCACTGCAATTTTACATGAAGAGAATACCATGGCTCTAAGCAATTGCACCGGGGTACTCTGAAGTTCTCTTGTGGCGAATGGTCTGCTCACCCTTAGCTATGCCCCAAAGTGCTAAGTACATACACATATTAAGTGCTAAGTACATATACACACTGTTCTACTTTCACCTTGTCCTACACAGAAACTCTTCACATCTAAAGTTTTCACGAATCATTCTGCAAATCCAGAAAATAACTAATTAAAGTTGGGATTGCAGGAAACATTCCCTTGCCGACATATAATGTAGCCTGACCCAGCCCATTGTTCACCTCTGCATTAATTATTTAAAAAAATATTTATAGTGTTCAGATACTACAAGAGAAAGAAAACTGGTAAGAAAGGGATAGTACAGACATTGGATCGTCATACATACAACATGGCTGCTTATGTTGCTACAATAGGCTACCATTTTGTTTGTACAACTGTGGCCGTCTATGGGACCCTCAGATGGGCCTGTCTGGCCGATATCTGGTCGAAAATCAGCCAAATATCAACAGAGCAGGTTTAAAAATCCTGTGGAGATGAGAAATGTTTCAGCACATTGATGCAGTCCTCATCCCAACGGCAAGTATCCTGTCAGTTTGATCCTATCGTTTGGCCCAAGAGACAAATGATTGGATCAATCCAATATCACCCAGATCAGAGGAAATACCCATGTATGGCAAGGTATAGTGTACATTCCCACGCTGTCTCCTTATCTTATATCCAGACAATAATCACTCAGTACTCCGGCTCAATCAACTTTGCGATAGTACTAAGCTGGATGTTGGACGTTCCCTCATAGATTGTACCTGGAAGGGAAAAAAAATGCTCAAAATGGTCTAAAAGGCTGATACCACACCAGGCATTTGGTCTGCTGGGGGGGGGAGAAGCAACCAAACCTGATGCAATGGAACCACCTATTGTGGCTAGGTGATAGCTGGATTCCATTAATAACAGGCAAGCACAGCAATATTTGGGCAGAGAATATGCATTTGTATAAACTCCAATGCCTTCATGTCAGGATTCTTCAGAATATTGAGAGGGAAAACTATCACACTGTTCCTATTTTCAAGGATAAGTTTGCTTAAAATGAACTTGTACAATGCAGTTGTGGGCTGCTTTATACATTCCCTTGTATAGATAAACCTGTGATATCTCTGTGATAGTATTTACAGGTAGACATCACTTCTGGCATGGCGGGTTTCTTATAGCCCCTTATGGAATATACTTTGCCAACATTTAGATAAAAGCTCCCCTAACACAGTTTATTGCATGCTAGAAACATACCCATTGTGGGCTCTGCTTACCAATTTTGGCGTCTCGATAATATTTTTCGATCGGATAGTCTTTGGTGTATCCCACTCCTCCCATCCATTCTATGCATTTGCTGGTGGTTAAGCAGGCCACCTGAGAGAAGGAATTTTAATATAATATAACCAGGTTTATTCATTAGATCAAAAAGTTTTTGAACTTGGGCTATTTAGGGTCTATGATAGTAAAGAAGTCACTTTGACAGATTGGAGGAGCTCAAGTCCCATGTCATCATATGACTGGCTAATATAACCATGGCAGTAGATTACAAACCAGTCATACAAAGTCCACATTTACCTCAGAGGAAAAGTACTTGGCCATGCATGCCTCCTTTTTAAAGTCCCTTCCTGCTTCCTTCAGCCGGGCCGCATTATAGGTCAGCAGCCGCGTCGCCTCCAGCTGTGTTGCCACGTGTGAGATCTGATGCTGCATGCCCTGTGTGATACAGCAGTAATGATGGCGTCAAGCATTTGGTAAATAAGCAATCATTATTGACAGGCAACACCAAAATCCGCCCCCCCCCCCCCCCCAAACCCACACCAGCAATGTCAATATGTAATCCAAACCCATTTGGCCAGCAGCCAGGTAAAGGCACCAAATTCATAATGTTTGAATTTGGGCAAATACCAAATCCTCCACAAAAATACAGAGGAATACCAAAATAATTCTAACTAACTCTAATCTGTATATTTAAATGTATGGTGGGGAAAATAAAGAAAAATTTTTAACAAAATTTGCTGCATTTGGCTGCCCAGAGCATTAGTAAGTAATGACTTCAACGGTTTTAATTTGGTTCAGCTGAAAGCTTGGGGTTCAAACCAAAGTCTGGATTCTGTGCATTCCTAATATTCTATGCTATACACTGGGGATGCCCAACCTTCCTCCAGCTGGAATGAGTCCCAGCATCCAACACCTTTTGCTGATGGCTTTAGAGAGTTGTAATTCACCTATAGTGACAGGTCCTAGATTGCGCTTCACAGATTTTGACTATCTAAATTTTATTAAATTATATTTTTTTTGGTGACACTGTAGAAATGAAACAATAGTTGAATAACTAATGTGCTGTAGCAGCGATTGTGTTTGAGTGATGAGGAAGATAATAAACATAAACACAACAGGCATGAAATACCTGGAAATCGAATATTCTCTTCCCAAACTGCACCCTCTGCTTGGTATATGGGATAGTATGATCAAAGCAGCCCTGTGCCAGGCCTAGCATCTGCAATGGAATAAAGAAAACGATTGGTACATCAGCAGCTCACTAAAATGAAATACAACTGATTATTCCCTATGAGAAGAGTATTTGTCTGGATAATTCATGCTTCATAGGGACCTACAGGCATAATACAGACAGCCATTCTTATGCCTTCCATTATAGGCAGCTCTCAAACCTGTTCCTACCCATACCCACCACCACACTGCAGGTTCTTATTTCCTTACATTTACTACAGTACAGTATGTATTTTACACTGGCAAAAATTGCCAGTATCACCCAGTCTGTACTTGGTACATGCAACGGCTGTGGGATACTGCAAACTCTGCCCATGTATGTCAATAGACTGGTTTGTGAATATAAAATGATTGTATACCCTAAAACAAGATAAAGCCAATATCACTACTGGTCAGGTGGACTGAGGCTTAAAAGGGATAAAGCACCAAATGTACAGGGTAAATCTCTCACCTGTGCTGAAATGCCAATTCGGCCTTCATTGAGCATTCCTATGGCATATTTATAACCGTGACCAAGCTGCCCCAATATGTTGGACTCTGGGACCTGTTAAAGAAAGTAAGCAAAATCCTGCAGTTACCCGAATTGCACCACCGTGACTGCTTAAAAGAACAGTAACACCAAAAAATGAAAGAGCTTTAAAGTAATAAAAATATAATGCACTGTTGCCCTGAACTGGTAAAACTGGTGTGTTTGCTACAGTAACACCACTATAATGTATATAATAAACTGCTGTGTAGCCACGGGGGCAGCCATTCAAGCTGGAAAAAAAGGAGAAAAGGCACAGGTTACATAGCAGATAACAGATAAAACACTATTGTATTCTACAGAACTTATCTGTTATCTGCTATGTGCCTGTGCCTTTTCTCCTTTGAATGGCTGCCTCCATGGCTACATAGCAGCTTATTTATATAAATTATAGTAGACTTTCTGAAGTAAAAACACAACTTTTACCAGTGCAGGGCAGCAGCACATTATATTTTAGTTACTTTTATACACTTTCTTTTTTTGGTGTTACTGTTCCTTTAATCTGGGAACCCCCTTGCACCACTTTGCGAGGATTCTGCCATTCAGTGCAGTCTCTGCTGTCACATGTCCCAGAATCTTGTGTCTTCAGGTGCATTCTTATTAATGCATCACTAATATATAAACAAAATATACATTCCCTTTCTTTCTGATTTCTTTAAAAGAAAAATAACCGCCCAGACATACCTTGACATTATCAAAGGTCAGTGAGCAGGTGGAAGATGCTCTCAGTCCCAGCTTATCCTCCTTCTTTCCAATGTGAAACCCTTCAGTGTCTTTGGGGACAATGAAACATGTAATACCTTTGTACCCCTGACAAACACAAGGCAGAGTGGGTTACCAACATTTAAAGATAAACATGGCATAACAGATTGGTAAAGGCAGACCTGGCTTTAGTAGTGATGGGGCCTAAGACAAAAAAGAGAGTTTAAATTAGAAAAAAGGCTGAACTTACCAAAGTATAATTACCATTCGCTACGCTAGGCAGGCCGAGAGACAGACCAGAATGGTTTTTTTTTTTATAAATAACTATATTACTAGCTTATGCCAAGAGGGTTAGACTTACCTTCTTCTTCCTGCTGGAATAAGTCCACCTAATTATGGTGGATAATTAGGACAAATGTAGCTCTAGCCCAAAGCCCACTGTAATGACTGGGCCACCAAACACCAATATAATAGGCTATATGTGGTCTGGGTTGGTGGGCTCTCTAATCCAAAACCAATCCCATAATTGCCAGCAATTCCTAATGATACCATGCCTATCCATTCACAGCAATGATAGGAACTTCACTTACTTGTCCTTACTCACCACTTCATTGTGTGTTTCAGGGGGTGGCCACACCGTACTAAGCACAGCTCAGTTACACAAAGCCAAGTCAATTAAACTTAAGATTTCAATATATAATAATAATGTTATAATATATATATATTTTTTTTTTTTTTTTTTTTTTTCAACATTAGTGTAATGAACACGGATAACAGAGTTTAACCGACCATTGTATAATTAAAAATATGTATGGTTTTTGTTATTTCACTAAAAAAGGGCAATTCCTGTTCTTACAGGCACAGTCAAAACAAATTCTCAATCCCCTGATCTCAAAGCCTAACAAACACTGTTTCTCAGCAAACTGGCAATTTGTTTTATGCAGCTCGTATGAACTAGGAATGTAATTCCTTTAATAACATTGGTTTGGGCATTAAGTATACAAATAAAAGAAGCGCAACTCACCGCAGAGGGGTTGGCATTGGCCATTACAAGGAAGACACCGGCTTGCTCCGAGTTACTGATCCACATCTTGGAACCATTGATAATATAATAATCCTTGTGCTTCTGGGCGCTGGTTCTGAGGGAAAAGGCATCGCTGCCAGACTCGGCCTCTGAGAGGCAGAAACTACCCACCTGCAATAGGCACAAAGAGATACAATGGGGGTTCAAAGACAATAAGAAACTTAAGGTTGTAATGTTAAAACCACACATACAACAACTGATGGTTAATTCTTCCGCAACCAAATTTGCCAGTTGAGCATTCAAAATGTGTTGTATTTATTGCAATGAAAGTTCCCATTACATGGGAGAATATAGATACATTCAATGCTCTTCTATAAGGGATGTTTAACTTGGTGCTCTACAGTTTTCCAGTTACAGAAGGGGTTCCTGAAGAGTGAAGCAAGGAGAAACAGGATTTGCCTTGTTGGCATTAGAAATTAAATAAATTCCCTCTTACAAATCAGCTGACTAATTCTTTCCTTCCTTCAGGGTCTATGTAGGGATAAACGAGTCAATTTTTTTTAACTTTGCCTACAAAGAATACCATATATACTCAAGTATAAGCTGATCCAAATATAAGCTGAGGTACCCAATTTTACCTAAGAAAACTGGAAAAACCTATTGACTCGAGTATAAGCCTAGGGTGGGAAATGCAGCAGCTACTGCTAAGTTTCAATAATCAAAATAAATTCCAATAAAATTAGGATCTATCAATCTTACTGAACAAATAAGTGCAAGGAATGAGTATGCGAGATGCCAGGCTCCCCCCTACTCCTCTCTAGCAGGGTGCCCCCTGCCTCCCACAGGCTTAACAACATGATCTGGAGAAGGAATCATGCTCATTAATACCTGTGTTGCTATTGGATCACCCCTCCCCGATTCCCACAAAATGCACAAGGTTGCCGGGGGCTGATGGAAATTGACAAAAATTACAAATCCTCTGCACGCACCCATATCAATATATAAGGGACAGTAAGATCTTTAATGCAGGGAGCATCTGACGTCACTAGGGTGCTAGCTGGAGGAACTTGAGTATAAGCAGAGGGTTAATTTTTCAGCACATTCCAGCAATAGCAATAATCCAGTCAGCATCTCACCGTGTCTCTGCAGAGCCGGGGCAGGTAGGTTTCTTTTTGCTGCTCTGTGCCTAGTCGCTGGAACAGGGTGTTGATGAGAGTGTTCTGAATGTCACACATGACTGATACTGACGGATCTACTCTGGCCAATTCCTCGATGACAAGTATGGAAGAGAAGAAAGAGGCCCCGGTGCCACCGTACTTTGGGTCAACCTCGACACCCATGAGCTAAAAGAGATACGGCAGTTTCGGTACAAGTCAGTGGAGTCATCAACCTTCAACAGGATACAGCAAACATTTGCAGCTTTCATTTCATAGCCCCCCCAAGTGTTTTGTCCTTTGCATCAGTAAAGGGGACCTGTTACCCTAAGAAATAACTCGAAATTCTTTTCTATTGTGTTTGTTAAGCAAAATAACCTTCACTTACACTATATATGTAACATAAATCTTGTTTCCTTCAGTCCTGGAATTACACAATCACAGCAAATAGGCAGGTGCCATTTTGTGGGCACTGTTATTAAGGCAAGCTTTGTTTCACCCCAAAATCTTGTGTATGTGCCAGAATGGGGGCCCTGATACCCAGGTCCATGCACTGGCTACACAGTTAGATGGTCAGGAGGGAGGGGAAAAGTAAGAGCTGAATTGGAAGTTAAAGTACTTGTCTGCCCCGCCTCTATGCCTAAGGCCTGAAACTAGATGGGTTAGAGCAGGGGTCCCCAACCGCCCGGCCGCGGACCAGTTCCGGGCTGTGGACGGCATGGCAGTGGGCCTCAGCGCACCCCCCCTCAGCGCGTCGCATGTATTCCGCGCCCTGCCCCCCTCCCCTCTGCCTCCGGTCCGTAGAAATTTTTTTTTGCCTCCTACCTGCCCGTGGTGCTAAATAGTTTGGGGACCCATGGGTTAGAGAGTCACTTCATGGGCAAATGTCCCATCTTTATTTTTACCATTTAACCAGCTGTACCATTTGACTTATTTTGATATTTATCTTTATGCAATGAATCTCCTTCTTTTCCTGTATATTTGAGGCCAATGTTCTGAGTTATTTTATGAATTATAAATCTTTGATCAGAATCTGAGGATTTTACAGACAGTAATAATAAAATACCAACTCCTCTCTAGCACAAAACAGGCACAAATGTTACTACTTACCCCTAATTCAAACAGTCCCTCGATGACAGAGTTGTCCATTTTGGAATTGGCGTCCATAGTTTTGACCAGCGGGGCAATGCGCTCCTGGGCATATTTCTTCACTGTGGGGAAAAGAAGTCAAATGATTGGTCTGGTCTAGGCCTGCCAAATGCATACATATAATCTGTTAGACCCCCACCCAAACTACTCTGGATGAAACAAATAATGGCAGAGTATAGGAGACATCATTCCTTTTTGTATTCAAAGGAGAAGGAAAGGTAAAAACTAAGTAAGCTTTATCAGAAAGGTCTATGTAAATACAGTCATAAGCACTTACAGAAACGCTGCACTGAGTCCTCTATCAAAAGAAACACAGGATTTCTTGTCTCCTTTTTTGTAAACATGTTCTTCGGTATCAGACTTCCTCTCTCAAAAAAATCCTTAATTCCTCTCTTCCTTCTTCTGCTCCCCCCCCCATAAGAATTCAGAAGAATTCACTCACCATCCTTTCAAAATGTGTGATCTATGCTACCAATGGCTAAAGCTGAAGCAGGAAGCTACTGAGACCATGTTAAAATGGCAGTTGCTATCTTAAACAAACAGAGAAAGCTTCTAGGGCTCTTTACTCAGGTATGGTAATGGTAAAAGGTATGGTAATGGTTTCTGCAGAATAAATATAGTGTTCTAGGTGGCACTAATGTGGCAAATCTATTGGCAGTAAATGCCAAAGTGACTTTCCTTCACCTTTAAAGTTTAGCTCTGGACCATTTCCCATTCGCAATACAAATAAGACTGATATCTATGGCGCTGTATTCGCACAACACAATAGGGCTCATTTACATCCAAAGACACAAAGGGGGAAATTCACAAAAGTGGAGAGAGCCCTTTTTTGGAGTAAAAGTGGTGGAAAAACTGGTGGAAAACACTTTCTCCAGATTCATAAACAGAAATCCGTCTAAATTCCGACTCAACCGCTACTTTTCCGTTTTTGGTGAAAGAACGACAGTTTACAGACATTTTTGTGAATTTGTACAATATTTTAACGACATTTTCCCCGACATTTTCAAAATGGAGTAAAGCTCAGTGTAACTGTCAGACCAATTCTAAATTGTTCTGATTTGTTTGGTTTCACCCAGTCTCCACTCCACTCCTCTGGTAGGGGCTGTGAATCAGGCTATAATAACATTTTGAGTGACTATATTGTATACAAAGCCTCCCAGGTAAATGATACAAAAAGTAAAACCTCCCAGGCAAACTAAAATTACCAAAATTAAAATTATTCAGGAAATGCCCCTAAAGTGAAATGACAAATGGCAAATGAAATCCAAAATCCTGCTGGTAAAATCCTTACCCCAAGGCTCCTGTAGCTGTGGGACTGGGTTTGATGGCACCGACAGATTTACTAACAGCTAAAGGCAAATTCATAAAAATAATGTCGGGAAAATGACAAAATCTGAAAACTGTCTGTTTAAAAGACAAATTCACAAAAGTGGAGATAGAGGTTTGTGAATTAGGTGGAAAATCTGACAAATCTATCTCCACTTTTATTTTGTCTCAATATCAGCACTTTTGTGAATTCCCCCCAATGAGTTGCCCATACAACTGCTTTCATTAAAGGTTTTTGAATGTGCTCTTTGCATTTACGTATAGCTGTGCTTAAAGCCACTCAGTCCATCCTGCCTTCAGCTCACAATCAGGCGTTGCTATGCCTACTGGCACGGGGAAACCCTGGAGCTACTGCCACCTCCTGTCCTGGAAGTAGTTCCAAGGTTCCCTTCACACCCAGCAATGGGCACAGCACCTAAAGATGCGGGAGATCTTCCGGTAATTTGGAGCCTTCTAGATAACAGATTTCCAGATAATGGAGCCTATACCTGTACCTGATGGAAACTAAACTGCATGAATCCATATTGTTGACAAAACAATCCTGTTGAGTTTATTTAAAGTTTAAATCATAGTAGCCTAAGGTATGGAGATTCAATTTACTTAAAAATCCCTGGAAAACCCCAGGTCCCAAGCTTTTCTGATAATAGATCCTATACCTGTATATAGTTTAAATATGTGAGTGTATAGATAGGTCTGTAGAATGTGTATATATGTGCACTTTTATCTTTTTTCAACCCAAAATAACTGTGTAACTATGGAAACTGAAAAGGGTGAATACCCAATCACTACACAAGTGTCCAATGGGAAGAGAAGGGGACAGGCTATCATTACCCATTTCTTTTATCATGGTCTCCTCTTCTGTGAATGTCTGCAGGGGGGCGTATATTGCGCCTTCCCTCAATGCCTGATCCAAGGGATCTGCAACTGACGACTGCCATCGGTGGGATACAGCCTGAGACCCGCAGATAGACTGTCTGATGCTTCTGCCCAGCAACTGCCAAGGAAAGTGACAAGATAAGTTAAACTCAAGAAAACAGACAGTTTAAATAATGAAACTTATAAACAATATGGTTAATACTGTATTAAAGGAGAAGGAAAGTCATTTGGGCATGTTACTGCCAAAAGATTAGCCACATTAGTGCAACCTAGAATGTTATATTTATTCAGCAGAAGGCTGTACTATACCTGAGTAAAGAGCCCGAAAAGCTCCCTCCAATAGCAGGGAGCTTGGTCTTAGTAGCTTCCTGCTGCAGTTATAGCTGTTGGAAGCTCAGATCACACATTCCTAAGGGTGGGGGGAGTGAGCTCTCATGCATTCTTATGGGAGGGGGGAGCAGGAGAAGGGAGGGGGCGAGGGAAAGAGGAGAGAACTGAGCAGACTCGTGCCCCAAACCTGAAGGAGCCCTAAAAGATAGGAAGTCTGATACCCTAAGAACAAGTTTACAAAAAAGGACACAAGAAACCTGTGTTTCTTTTGATAGAGGACTCGGTGCAGCGTTTCTGTGAGTGCTTATGGCTGTATTTACATAGACCTTTCTGATAAAGCCATGGGTAAACAAAAAACGTTAATATATGTTTATATAAAGTGTTTTTTTTATCATTATAATAGGCAATCTCTGTAATATTAATCACATGGACCCATTTACCTTAAGACTTGTCTTGACAAAGAGAATTCAAGTATTAAGAGGGCACTGATGGGTAAAGGAAGACGAGGGCACTGGCTATTTTCCCTTTTCCCACTTGTGCAGTGCAGAGAAGTGATTGGCAGCGGGTAATATGTATGTACTGCCACTCTGCTCACTATGTGGAACTGGGCACAGTCTCATGTTCAGGTTTAAGGAATGGCACGTACAGAAAAACTATTATTAGCAGTGAAAGGATTTATCTGTGCCACATAGCAAACTCAGTGCAAGCCAGCAGTGCTAGAGCAGTTATATATATATATATTAGCAGTGCAGACCCCTTCCAGGGACATGGCTGTTTGACATTTGCCGCCCTATTAGACACAAAGAGGTTAATATTTTGCCAGACAAGAGCCGAGTTTGTGGCCCTGGGAGCTGGGAGAAGGCTTTGCCTTTGATACAGTTTATGACAATGACATCTGGACAATTCCTGGAATCCAGAAATCCAGGTTCTGAACCGAGCTCACCTTGGCAGATCTGGGTATTAAGAGTAAATGTCAAACACATAACAATCTGATATCTTTCTGTTTGTTTCATATTCTTGGCCACCTTAATTAATTGGGTAAGCGTTCACCTTCCAACTGGCCACACTGCAGACTCTTGCCACATGTACAACATTCTAAATATGTCACTGCCATTAGATCAGGTCACAGACATATAAAATATAATTCTAATAGTCCCCCTTCTATAGTTCCAGATTGTATCAAGAGCAGCAAATGTCCCCCCCCCCTAAATCTGGCCCCACTATCTACAGCTTTAGAATATCTTCCATAGCACATTCCTAGAATGCTACTACCGTAACCAACATAGAAACAGTCATGTCATAAAGCACACACATATATACAGGTCCCATATTATACAATAAACCTTCACAGACCTCTCACCCCACTTATATATACCCCAAGATATATACCCCGAGACGTAGTGCATAACAGGGCATGTGGGGTGTAACAGGCATAACCAAAAAGTCAGATTTTTGTCCCAGAAGTGTCAGTTTTAATTGACTATGCAGTGTATACATATTCTATTTTATTAAAGGGTGCCTATTACCCCGAAATTGCTTCAGCCACTAGTGGTGCAGTGGGTGCAGAAACAATAGACTTTTTAAGACTATTAGTCACCTTTAAACTAACTTAGTTGAAAAGAGTGCTATTCTGAAACTATCTGCAATAGGTCTTCATTCTTTTTTTTTTTAATTATTATTTTTTATTCAGCAACTCCTTGGTTGCTAGGGTGCAAATTACCCTATCAACCAGGCAGTGGTTTGAACGAGGAACTGGAATATGAATAGGAGTGTCTGAATAAAAAGATAAATAATGAAAAGTAAAAATAACAATGAAATTGTAGCCTCAAAGAGCAATAGTTTTTTGGCTGCCGGGGTCAGGTTGAAAACGAAATAAAAAAAAGATGGTCAGTTGAAAAGTTACTGTGAACTGGCCATTCTATAACATACTAAAAGTTAACTCTAGTTAAAGTTACATAAAGGTCAGTTTTAGGTGTTACTTGTCCTTTAATGCTAGTGTAATATTTTGCCGGTAGGACAGAGAGCTCAGAAAGCTGAATGTCTGATACAGTTATGAGCGCAATGTTCTGGCAGCTCCAGATATCACCTTGCACCTTGTTACTAAACTGCATTCACCTTGGCTGTTCTGAACATTCAGTTTTCATTTCAGTTCTTACAGTACATTAGTCCTACTGGTTAGTAAACATTTGCCAACCAATATGACTTTTCAGCATTCTTCCACTAACAATGGGCATCCCCCTGCATGTATGTTATATCAGTAGCACTGGCACAAAGAATAATATAATATAACTGTATGAGTGCTTTCATTACCTTTTCATCATACAAGAAAGTGTTATTTACATAAAAATGAAATGTGTGCCAGAACTGCATATTAAACAATAGGGGTTCATTTATTAAAGTAGGCACAATATTAAAGGGATTCTGTCATGATTTTTATGGGGTACTTTTTATTATGGGGTACTTTTTATTTCTAAATTACACTTTTTACACAGCAAATAATTCACTTTACCATATAATATTTTATTCTTGAACCAACAAATGTATTTGTAGCTGTAATATTGGTGTGTAGGCGCCATCTCAGTGCATTGTGCCCGAGTCTGAGCTTTCAGCCGGCGCTACACATTAGAACTGCTTTCAGCTAACCTATTGTTTCTCCTACTCCCATGTAACTGGAGGTGTCCCAAGCCAGACTTGGATTTCTTACTATTGAGTGCTATTCTGATACCTACTGGGAGCTGCTATCTTGCTCCCTGCCCATTATTCTGCTGATCGGCTGCTGGGAGGGGGGGGGGATATCACTCCAACTTGCAGCTCAGCAGTAAAGTGTGACTGAAGTTTATCAGAGCACAGAGACACATGGCTGTGGCACCCTGGGAAATAAAGAATATGGCTAGCCTCATGTGAAATTTAAATATAAAAAAATCTGTTTGTGTTTTTGAAAAACAGATTATAATGCAGGATTATGCTGGAGAAGCTCTATTTACAAAAAACATGTTTTCCCATGACAGTGTTCCTTTAAGCACAAACATAAACAGACACAATACATTTAGCACTTGCCCCTCAGTGTTCTTGTGCCCAGCTCCCATTTATATGAACCATTTACAGTCTGCAGAGGAGCAAGTGATCCCTGTTGTAAAAATACAGTGCTCCTATTGCACAATATGCTAGTTTTTTTCCATGAATCTGTACACAGTTTATTAACCAATACAAAATTTTGGGTTCGTTATTGGAGTTTTTGGTGGGCACAACAGATAAAAACCTTGAAAATGTCACCATTTTTTTGCCTTTGCACATTTTGAAGCAAAGAACACTATGGGAAAACAGAAAACCCACTGCTGCCCTGGTGTGATTGGTAAGCTCAGAAGAGGCTCACAAGCTGTAGGCTGCGGGAACAGATTTAGCATTTTGCCTTTATTCCACAGTTGTGGCATTTACATTACTATCTGGCTGCCAGTCACTTCCATTATACATGGGTAGCACAGTGACACAACGGGGAGTAGAGCTTCCCTGCAGAGCTAGCGAGGAGTCTGTATGTTCTTCCAATGTTTAGGTTTCTTCCAGGAACTCGTTTCCTTACACATTCAAAAAACATACAGTAGAAGCAGGTTAATTTCCTCCTTATAAAACGTCCCCTTAGGGGCTGATTTACTAATCCATGAATCCAAATCCCGAATGGGAAAAAATCAGATTGGAAACGAACATTTTGCGACTTTTTCGTATTATTGTACGATTTTTTTGTCGCCGTCGCGACTTTTTCGTGAATTGTCGCAACTTTTTCATAGCCGTTACGACTTGCCCGAATTGTCGCAACTTTTTCGTAGCCGTTACGACTTGCGCAAATTGTCGCAACTTTTTCGTAGCCGTTACGACTTGCGCGAATTGTTGCAACTTTTTCGTAGCCGTTACGAAAAAATCGCAAAATACCAATCATTACGAAAAAACGCATTCGGACGCTTTTGATCCGTTCGTGGATTAGTAAATCGGCCCCTTAGTGTGTGAATGTGATAGAGACCTTAGATTGTAAGTTCTATCAGGGCAGGGACTGATGGGAGTGATGTATAGGCTATGTAAGGGTGAAGACACACTGGGCTACTAGTAGGCTACTGAACTCCAGAAAATCCCCTGCAATAGACAATACTGAGAATTGCCTCTGCTAAAACACACATAGAGACAATTATCAGTAAATGATCAGCATTGTCTTTTTTAGTAGCCACAACAAGTAGCTGCTATTAGTAGCTCTGTGTGTCTTCACCCTAAGGGCTCTGGCACACGGGGGAGATTAGTCGCCCGCGAACAGGGAGTTTTATCGCGGGCGACTAATCTCCCCCCGTGTGCCAGAGCCCTAAAGCACTTCAGAATAAGTTGCAACTACAGTGGCTTGCAAAAGTATTCGGCCCCCTTGAACTTTTCCACATTTTGTCACATTACAGCCACAAACATGAATCAATTTTATTGGAATTCCACGTGAAAGACCAATACAAAGTGGTGTACATGTGAAAAGTGGAACGAAAATCATACATGATTCCAAACATTTTTTACAAATAAATAACTGCAAAGTGGGGTGTGCGTAATTATTCAGCCCCCTTTGGTTTGAGTGCAGTCAGTTGCCCATAGACATTGCCTGATGAGTGCTAATGACTAAATAGAGTGCACCTGTGTGTAATCTAATGTCAGTACAAATACAGCTGCTCTGTGATTGCCTCAGAGGTTGTCTAAGAGAATATTGGGAGCAACAACACCATGAAGTCCAAAGAACACACCAGACAGGTCAGGGATAAAGTTATTGAGAAATTTAAAGCAGGCTTAGGCTACAAAAAGATTTCCAAAGCCTTGAACATCCCACGGAGCACTGTTCAAGCGATCATTCAGAAATGGAAGGAGTATGGCACAACTGTAAACCTACCAAGACAAGGCCGTCCCCCTAAACTCACAGGCCGAAAAAGGAGAGCGCTGATCAGAAATGCAGCCAAGAGGCCCATGGTGACTCTGGGGGAGCTGCAGAGATCTACAGCTCAGGTGGGGGAATCTGTCCATAGGACAACTATTAGTCGTGCACTGCACAAAGTTGGCCTTTATGGAAGAGTGGCAAGAAGAAAGCCATTATTAACAGAAAACCATAAGAAGTCCCGTTTGCAGTTTGCCACAAGCCATGTGGGGGACACAGCAAACATGTGGAAGAAGGTGCACTGGTCAGATGAGACCAAAATGGAACTTTTTGGCCAAAATGCAAAACGCTATGTGTGGCGGAAAACTAACACTGCACATCACTCTGAACACACCATCCCCACTGTCACATATGGTGGTGGAAGCATCTTGCTCTGGGGGTGCTTCTCTTCAGCAGGGACAGGGAAGCTGGTCAGAGTTGATGGGAAGATGGATGGAGCCAAATACAGGGCAATCTTGGAAGAAAACCTCTTGGAGTCTGCAAAAGACTTGAGACTGGGGCGGAGGTTCACCTTCCAGCAGGACAACGACCCTAAACATAAAGCCAGGGCAACAATGGAATGGTTTAAAACAAAACATATCCATGTGTTAGAATGGCCCAGTCAAAGTCCAGATCTAAATCCAATCGAGAATCTGCGGCAAGATCTGAAAACTGCTGTTCCCAAACGCTCACCATCTAATCTGACTGAGCTGGAGCTGTTTTGCAAAGAAGAATGGGCAAGGATTTCAGTCTGTAGATGTGCAAAGCTGGTAGAGACATACCCTAAAAGCCTGGCAGCTGTAATTGCAGCAAAAGGTGGTTCTACAAAGTATTGACTCAGGGGGCTGAATAATTACGCACACCCCACTTTGCAGTTATTTATTTGTAAAAAATGTTTGGAATCATGTATGATTTTCGTTCCACTTCTCACGTGTACACCACTTTGTATTGGTCTTTGACGTGGAATTCCAATAAAACTGATTCATGTTTGTGGCTGTAATGTGACAAAATGTGGAAAAGTTCAAGGGGGGCGAATACTTTTGCAAGCCACTGTATATAAAGAACAATAATGTAAAGGCTAGCAAAACCATCCTATACAGCACACAGTATCTGGGATCTCAGACCCAATTTGCCATGAATAATGGTGTTAACCTCTGCTCACATATCCATATCCTTGCACAAAGAATAGCGACCTTTAAATATATTTTCACTTTACTACAGAAGTGTTATCTGGGTAAAAATGAAAATGTAAAGAGAAAATTAAGTAACCACAGAATTCCCTTATCTACAGCAATAGTATAGTCTGTACTGTGATATTCACACATTAATGGTAGTTAATTAATATATATATATTAACAACATATTGTATTTTTCCACTGTATTACTGAGCACCAAATAAAAAACAATATAATTTCTTTATCTCTTTAAGGTGATGACCAATAAACAATAATCAGACCTAAAAATGTTGCCTTTGTTCTGTTCATCTGCTTTTCCCTGACCATTAGCTTTATCAGAACTCTGCAAACCATGTCCGTAATCCAAAATGGGCATAGAACCTGCACATATTATTATCCTTCATTTATATGGTGCCTACATATTCCGCAATGCTTTACAGAGATTATCACTGACATTTGCCCAGCAGAGCTTGCAATCCATCGTCCTTATCCAATTGGTACAGACTAGCATCAGCTTGGTTATAATAAAGCTGCCAGTATGTGCATGTTAGTTACCCTACAGTAAAGTAGCTGGAAGTCACAAGTGACATTGCTATTCAGGCTATCAGCCAAGAGGATCTGTAGCAGCTGATGTCTGCCAGCCTGCCCTGTGCAAGTCCCATAGTTGCTGCCAGACTTATGTCCCATATAATAAGTGCTATGTGACTGCAGCTGGCACCAAATACTATACAGTGACATTCATTTGCCCCAAGGTAAATAAAGTCTCCGTGTGCCCTGTAGCTAGACTTAACCAGTTGTTCTTATATTTATATATCAATGCACCCAATGATTTCACTACTTTCTAACCCGTCCAACGTATACGAATCACTTGGTATTGACCCATCTCACCTGGGCTCTCCGGCACAGAACACCAGCCATAACAGATGCAGCTTAAAGAATGACAGCTCCGCGGCCGGAAGTTCCTTTAAAGAGTCTGCGCCCCCTAGTTTACACAATGTACTGCTTTGTTGCGCTTCGCCTACGGCTCATACGCTACGGTGTGTGGTTCCATATTGCTACACCCAATTCTCCGCAGCGCCTATAGCGCATACCGCGTCAGCTGCCATATTGCTACTCCTCCTCCAATACGCTGCACGTATAGCTTGAAACGGTGCTCGGTTCCATGTTGCTACACCCAACCGAAACGGAAGTGCTTAAAAACTCCAGGTTACTCAAATTAAAACGGGTCTTTATTATTTCAAAAAGCAGCAGGGAAAGAAAAGAGTTGAATAACGACAAGAGATGCTGTAGTTTGCCGTCGTTGTCACGACAACAATAGTTTAATGGGGACACCACCGCAAAACTACAATTCCCATCATGCACTTCTTCCGCAGCATCAACCATTGACGGATGCGCATCCACACAGGGTAGACGTTGTAGAACGCATGCGTATGGGGATTTTCCAGGGCCCTAGCGGTGGTAGGGCTCGGTGTTCACCGGAGGTGTCGGTGAGTGTTCCTCCTGCACCCTGGTGGCGGCATGTGGAGGTTCCGCGTTGTGAGGAGCTCCCGGTAACGGTAAGGAGGGGCCTGACGGAGGCGGGGCAAGTGGGTGTGACGTCACGACTACAATGCGGGGAACATTCAGTTTAAAACAAAAGATGGGCGCCCAAGTACAATTACCTGTGTGGTGTGATGCTTGTGTGTATATACATTTATGTACTGATATACTAATAGCTCAAATGGGCCTTCAGGGTGGGCTTCGGGGAATATGTAGGGCAGGTATGGGCATCCAGGGACCCTCCCCTTTTGGCATAAGGGCCACTTATATACCTGGGTACCTATCCCCCCTTCTGTGTTATAATCTACACATGAACAGCTCTGTGTGTGTGTGCCTGCAGAACTGCTGGAATCTAGCCCCAAGGGGAATTCTTCCCATAGGCAGTGCTTGGAACTTCCCACTTAGATTGTCAGCTCCACAGGGCATGGGTCTGCCCCCCCCTGTTATATGTGTATTGTGTGTGTGTCCATTGGACAGATGGACAGTGCTATGTATACAATAGTGCTATATACATGTCTTATTTATACAATGTCAACCTACTGCCGTGTATATATGTTTTGGTTTTTAAAGAAGAGCCCCCTGCATAAATCTGTTTTTTTTGCACAATAACAGGAAATCTTATTCTAAATCGGTTTCCCATATGAATTCATGAAACAGTTTCAGTGGTTATTAGTAAAAGTCATTGCTATAGAAAGCAGTGAGTGTGGCGCTGCAGTGCAGGGGATATAAGTGACAGACAGGGCTTTCAGTCTTCTCACCGCTCATCCCAGTGGCTTCTCCAGTTGAACTGAGTGCTAGGGAATTTCCCGGCATTTAAACCCCTGAGGGTAGTACAGTCACAGACATCCAATCACAGTGGTTGAACTTATTCAGGTAGGTGTTGGCTGAAACTGACAGGTGTGTGATTGAGTCACAATGGTACCATGAGACAGGTGTTAATCCTTCAATGTACATGACTGGAAGTGTGAATTGTTGTGAAACTGCCGTATGTGAAAGCCACATTGTATGTTACTGATAATCAGTGTCGCAGGCCCCCTTCTCTGTTCAGGGGTGGTAGTTCCACTTTGGCATAAATGGCCTCTTTCAAGCTGTCTGTCTTCTCCGTCTAAAATATGCACATTGCTGTCCTCAAAGGAGTGTCCCTTCCCTTGAGTTGTACTAGTGCACCAAGTTTATGTTTTCAGTTCAGGCTGGAACCTTGTGTGCTTAAGGGCAGTGACACACAGGGAGATTAGTTGCGCCGCAACAAATCATCACTGTTGCGCCGCAACAAATCATCACTGTTGCAGGTGACTAATCTCCCCGCGATGCCATCCCACCGACTAGAATGTAAATCGCTGGTGGGATGGCATACGCGGCGCCATGATTTGCCGAAGTCACCCGAAGTTTCCTCTCAAGGCAACTTCGGCAAATCGCAGCGCCCCGTATGCCAACCCGCCGCCGATTTACATTCTAGCCAGTGGGATGGCATTGCAGGGAGATTAGTCGCCTGCGACAACAGAGATTTGTCACAACGCAACTAATCTCCCCATGTGTCACTGCCCTTAGGGTGAAGACACACTGGGCTACTAGTAGCAGCTACTTTTTCAAGGCTACTAAACTCCAAAAAATACCCTGCCATAGACAATACTGAGAATAGCCTCTACTAAAACACACATAGAGACAGTTATCAGTAAATGATCAGCAGGGTCTAGTCGTAGCCGTAGCCGTACCATAGCTGCTACTAGTTGCTCTTTACCCTTAATTTTGACCAAGTTATCATTCACATACCTGAACCAATGACTTGGGGCAATTCCCTTGAAGGTGTTTACAACAATTCACGCTTCCAGTCATGTACATTGACAGTAACACCTGCCTCAATTAGTATCATGGTACCATTGTGACTGAATCACACTTTCACACCTCTGTGAGTTTCAGCCAACACCTACCTGAATACATTCAGTGGAACCATTGTGACTGGGTGTCTGTGACTGTACTATCCTTATGGGTTTAGGGTGAAAACACACAGAGCTACTAGTAGCAGCTACTTGTTGTGGCTACTAAAATAGACAGTGCTGATCATTTACTGATAACTGTCTCTATGTGTGTTTTAGCAGATGTATAATGTATTTAATGTATTTGAAGTGGCTTCTGCTCTATGGAAACAACATGCTGCATTTGTTTCTCCTGCCTGTAAAACATAAAGCTGTAATAATGACACAGAATAAAATACATTGTGTCTGTACTGTCAGTGCAAAACAGAAAGTTTGAAATGCTGCATTCAGATATACTGAATGCACGTATGTGAATATGCACATAGTTTTGTCACCTGTTTGCCCAGACTGGGCTGGAGTGTTTGTTGCTGTAGGTAGCCCGGGGGGCTCATAGCTTTATATGTAAGATAATAGTGGCTATGTTGTAATGTGGTTAACCCACTTTGGTTTTGGTTGAATTATTGTAACTGCTAATTAGTTGCTATGGGTTACTGGCCCTAGACAAACTTTACCCAACCCATATGGTGTCACTAGGAAATAGGTGTTAGCTAAGTGGCTATTGGGTGTCTTAGCTCTTTAATGGGTCGCTTAATGTAGTGTTGTTCAGCTATTTACATGTAGTGAGTCGATTTTTTTGTTGTTTCACTTGTTTGAGGGCCTCATTGTATTGAAGTGCTATACAAAGTCTATACAGCCGGTATGGGGGCTATAGAATGCCCTTTAAGGGCCACATTCCAGTTGGACCGCCCTGTTATCAGTAGCGGAACTACCATACAGTAGCGGGTAGTTCATACAGGTATGGGACCTGTAATCCAGAATGCTTGGGACCTTTTTCCGGATAAGGGGTCTTTCCGAAATTTGGATCACCATGCCTCAAATCTACTAAAAAATAATTTAAACATTAAATAAACCCAATAGGGCTGTTCTGCCCCCAATAAGGGGTAATTATATCTTAGTTGGGATCAAGTACAGGTACTGTTTTATTATTACAGAGAAAAGGGAATCATTTAACCATGAAATAAACCCAATAGGGCTGTTCTGCCCCCAATAAGGGGTAATTATATCTTAGTTGGGATCAAGTACAGGTACTGTTTTATTATTACAGAGAAAAGGGAATCATTTAACCATTAAATAAACCCAATAGGGCTGTTCTGCCCCCAATAAGGGGTAATTATATCTTAGTTGGGATCAAGTACAGGTACTGTTTTATTATTACAAAGAAAAGGGAATCATTTAACCATTAAATAAACCCAATAGGGCTGTTCTGCCCCCAATAAGGGGTAATTATATCTTAGTTGGGATCAAGTACAAGGTACTGTTTTATTATTACAGAGAAAAGGGAATCATTTAACCATTAAATAAACCCAGTAGGATTGTTCTGCCCCAATAAGGGGTAATTATATCTTAGTTGGGATCAAGTACAGGTACTGTTTTATTATTACAGAGAAAAAGGAAATCCTTTTTTAAAATGTAAATTATTTGCTTAAAATGGAGTCTGTGGGAGATGACATTTCTGTAATTCAGATTTCTGGATAACAGATCCCATACCTGTATATACATTTATTTTTTTTTAATTTGTAGATTTACGGAATGATCCCTTATTCGGAAGCCCTCAGGTCCCAGCATTCTGGATAACAGGTCCCATAGCTGTATGTGTTTGGGGCAGGGGGTGAGAGCGGCGGTGCCTGTAACACAATTCCGTATGAGTGGCGTTACAGTGTATGATACATTAGGGATGGGGAGCCGTGGCTGTACATACACACAGGGCCTGTATTACAGACAGGGCACAAGGCTGTGATGGTGTGGGGAGTACAGTGGGCCCTGTGTCCGTGGGTGGGCTGCTGGCACATACACTGCTGCGCCTGTGAGTGCAGAAAGGATGGAGTTGCCCCAAGGAGCCCCTCTCACTGACTCTCCTGTCCTCTCTTCCTTCTCCAAGGCCCCCGCTCAATGGGGCTTTTCAGTCTCTCGCTCAGCGACGATTCTCTTTGTATTCCCACCTGGGCAAAGCTGCACGTTGTCCTGATTAGTCCTGTATCTGTTCTGCAGTCACCCAATGTGGGAATATCACTGACGCCACTGAGCGAGGATGCTGGGAAATGCAGTTAATGTGCTTTCCATTCCTGCAGTGCAGGCCCCTGCTGTGGGGTTAAACCTTTACCCCGAGTTTCAGGCATAGAACAGAGTTTTACAGTGAGAGCAGTTGTGTAATTCTATCTCAGAGGCGGAACGATTCGAGAATTGAGAAAATATAGAATTACTGATATTAACTTTTTATGTGCCAATATTAACACTCTGGCACACTGGCACAGTGTATGCTACGTTTCCAGGTAGGCTTTTCATTTATGGTACGGATAAATGCCGGCCCTAGAAAGGGTAATGCATATAGCATTATACTGTATATTAACTCTTGCGCTTGATGGAAATCGGGGTTTTTGTCTTTTTTTCTCTTTCACAACTTTATCTCCTCCATGGAACCAAATAGCACTCTCTCCCATAATGGATAAATAGTGATACAGACAGCAACTAGAGGTTCTCTGTACTCACCCATTATCAATATATATAGGACATAAGATGATACTATATATATATATATATAAATATATATATAGGAACATATATAGGACTTTTTTTCTTAAATAAATGTGTTATTTTTTCAGTAAAGTCCCTGTGTGTGCGACTCACTGTCTGTGTGTGTATATATATATATATATATATATATATATATATATATATAAAGGGATAACAACTGTTATCCAGAATGCTCAGGACCTGGGGTTTTCCGGATAAGGGATCTTTCTGTAAGTTGGATCTCCATACCCAATAGGCTTGTTTTGCCTCCAATAGTAATTATATCTTAGTTGGGATCAAAGTACTGTTTTATTATTACAGAGAAAAAGGAAGCCATTTTTTTAAAATGGAATTATTTGCTTATAATGAAGTCTATGGAAAATGGCCTTCCCGTAATTTGGAACTTTCTGGATAACGGATTTCATACCTGTATGTCCTATATACTGTATATACTCGAGTATAAGCCCAGTTTTTCAGCACCCAAAATGTGCTGAAAAAGTCACCCTCGGCTTATACTCGAGTCGGGTGCCATGGGTCCCTCTAGGCTAGCACCCTCTCTCCTTTGTGTGCAAATTAGGCCACCTGCAACCAGACCCTCCAGTGCCCTGGCCTAGGCTCCCACTAGCAATACTTATTTCCCCTTACATCTCCTCTGGGACTGGGTCTGCTGCCAGTTTGCCAATGTGCAATGAGCGTGGGGTAGTACTCTTATTGTTTTTGTTGACCCTCTTCTCCGCTTACAGAGCTAGTTTACTGTTTTTCTTTGAAATAAATATTGAAAAACATATACCCAACTGATGCCTCAATTAATGTCATTTTATTGGTATAGGTATCGAACCCCTTATCCGGAAACCCGTTATCCAGAAAGCTCCGAATTACGGAATGCCCGTCTCCCATAGACTCCATTTTAATCAAATAATTCAGAATTTTAAAACTGATTTCCTTTTTCTATGTAGAAATAAAACAGAACCTTGTAATTGATCCCAACTAAGATATAATTAATCCTTATTGGATGCAAAACAATCCTATTGGGTTTAATTAATGTTTTATTGATTTTTTAGTAGACTTAAGGTATTGAGATCCAAATTACGGAAAGACCCCTTATCCGGAATACCCTTGGTCCCGAGCATTCTGGATAATGGGTCCTATACCTGTATTTATTTTCATTATTAAAACTTAGCAGTAGCTGCTGCATTACCCACCCTAGGCTTATACTTGAGTCAATAAGTTTTTCCAGTTTTCTTAGGTAAAATTAAGTACCTCGGCTTATATTCAGATCGGCTTATACTCGAGTATATACGGTATGCTGATAATGGGTAAGCGCAGAGGATCTTGTTGCTGTCTGTATGAATTTTGTGGTCACAGCCTCATTGCCCCCCTGTCTAATGGTATAAAATCTAGTGAGGAGCACAACTTTCCCTTGTTGCTGTAGTTCATAGATACTGATGCCACGGGCAAGGAAAGTGATGTGGCAGCTCCCGCTTCTCTATAGAAATTCTCACTTAGGGAGAAGGAATGTTATGTGCAAGCAACACGTTTAGCCTACATAGCTTTCTTATGTTGGTGAGAAATAAATGACAGATAAACATCTGTAACAGTTCCCTTTATTTAAAGGTGCAGTGGGTTGTTTTTTAAATTGCCTTTTCTTATAGGTATATTCTATTGTTCGGCTTTTTTGTTGTTGTTATTAACCTGGGTCTTTCCATAGCTACTCAAGAACAACTGTCTCTCATGGTGGAGATCTTCAGATAATAATAAGTCCAATAGACAAGTACCCATTAGGGAGATACTAAGCAGCTCATAAATCCACATTGCTTTAAAGAAAACATATAAATCACTTTGCAGCTGGTACTTGGGTGTTAAGTAGATATTTCTTTTGGGTCCAAGTAGAAAGTTATTTTGCATTGAGAAAGGTGCAACTCACAAATTGCTTTTTTGGTTTTGCCTTAAAGTGAGTAAAATGTGGCCAAGTCCGGACTGAAATTCAAAATAGACTAGGGATAAACCGAATCCAGGATTCATTTCGGGATTCTGTCTTTTTTAGCATGCCTGTAAGCAGTGAAATGCCAGCCAGTTTATTATCATCATCAGCACATACAGGAGCCCTTGGGCCACTGAGAAATGCTGTGTATTCTGTACTTATTCCTATTACTGGCAATTCCTTTGTGACTTTCATTAAGACCTGTAATCACGGAGGATTCCTGACTGTGACCCTCTGACGGAAACAGAATTAAAAAAGGGTTAGTGTTTGACTTGCCTTTTATCTCTGCACAGGAAGGGGGCGCTGCAGGCAGATTTCAGCACTGAATATGGGTGAAAAGAAGCCAGAAACGCTGGATTTTGTGAAAGACTTCCAGGAATATCTCACTCAGCAGACCCATCACGTCAACATGATCTCCGGCTCTGTGAGCAGTGACAAAGAGGCTGAAACTCTACAAGGAGGTATGGAGCGTGTGTGGGCCACGGGCAGCCTGCTTTATATGCCCGACGGGCACATTAGCTACCTGTGGCACAATAACCCACTGCTGCTTATTATACATATTTTTCTTTATTATTACTGTGCATCCTGTATAAAAGATATCAGCTTGGTCAATATCAGATACTGCACTGGTGCCTATTGTCCTGTTGCTTGAGACTTATTTCTACTGTTGTCTTATAAGGCATGTCACATGGGAGATAAACTCTCCTTGGCTATCCCCGCTGATGTGCCAGGCTCAGTGAGACTGTGTGAGAAGCATACACAGGGTAGTCTCTGTGCAGCTGTCGGCTATGGTCAGCAATCTAGCTTGTACTGCCAGCCTATTCCCTTTTATAGCTGCTCCAAAATGGGGTATTCACCCTACTTTGGGTCACATTCTCATCTGAGCCTAAAACTTTGACTTGGGACCAGGGTCGAACTGAGGTGTGCGAGACCCACCTGGCCTGCTACCTCAGGGGCCCCCACACCCCCCTCAGGGGCTATCACCACTCACCCACCATCAGTCCCTTCCCCCCCACGTGTGAAAATTATACCTACTTTTGCCACGATAGAGGGAGGGCAGTTACGGAGAAACAGGGGAGAGCAGGCAGGGATTGGTTCTGGGTCGGTTGGGGCAACAAGGCCCAGGGCCTACCAGGCTTTTTCCAGGTCAGCACAGTCCAACCCTGCTTGGGACACAATATGACTTTCTTGCTATGTTTTGAAGCAGAGAAAAGGGAATAGAGAAATAAGCCACATTGCTAAGCAGCACATGTATTACTATCATTACAACCTGCTCTATTATCAAGTAGGGTATTCATCACAGTGTTTGAGGCCTGTCAGCCCTAGACTAGGCAATAGTGTATTCTGATTGGTTGGCTTGTATGAATATCAGGATTTAGATGCCAGAGCAAGGAGAAAGAGGAGAACGCAGGGTCTGTAGAACAGGCACAAGACCATTGCATCTCTGTAACTGGTATCTGGCAATTAACTTCTATAACATCTAGCAAACTGCTATTTACTGACTTACTTTCTGCAAATCAGGGACTCAGAACCACGATGCACTATCTGCTAATTCTCCGTGCCTTGCTCTACCGGCAGCTGGGACAGACAGCGACCAGAATGGGCTGGACCATCCCTCCGTGGAAGTGTCTCTGGATGAAAGCGCCGGGATGTTGGTGGATGGCTTTGAGCGAACCTTTGACGGCAAACTAAAGTGTCGCTATTGCAACTACGCCAGCAAAGGCACAGCCCGCCTGATAGAGCATATCCGTATTCACACAGGTAGGATCCTATTCATGTTCATGTTCCTAAATGCTTGGGAGGGGGGGGAAATACCCCCCATTTAGACATGGGCTCATTCAGATGGGCATATGTAATATAGTGCATACACACTATTTGATCTTTCAAATATAATATATTTTTATTTTAGCTTACACAGATTTACCTGATTCCTCAGATTGAGAGGAAACCATGATAGTCTGCCTCTGACTCCAGGACTCACTGTGCCACCCCTCCCTCACCTAGTTCCATACTAAAGCGATGGATTGTGGGAAGTGTCCCTCTGCTTTCCATTGAATTGGTGCACTGGGACTTAAAGCCCCACAATCCATTATTTTAACATGAAGCAAGGTGAGAAGAGGTTGAATAACTCTGACAGCCTAAGGCGAGAGTGAGGGTAATCAATGTCAGAGACAGACTATCATTGGTACTGCAAGAGGAAACGTTATAAATATACTGCAAGAAAATAGCATCCATAATAGTCCGTGTTCTCTATGGAGGATAACATAGGAAGAGCTTATTATAGCAGCGACAACCAGTATTGTTCCATTATAAAGTCATGCTTAGAAGGAATATAAACAGTATATAATCTTTTCACTACAGAAACACATTTAGAAGGTACTTAGTTCTCCCATGAGAAGTTACCGCACTATTATACTACATGCTGCCTGGCCAGAGAATTACCCCCGTATGTAATAACCCATAGCAACCAATAAAATGTGTTGGCTTTTAAACAGGTGAGCAGTACCACTACCTGCTGATTGGTTGGTATGGCTTACTGCTCCTGGGCCCATAAGTTTGGGCAATGGAATAAAGCTGGCTGTAACATGAACTTAACTCGGTCATACTTACTTTTCAGGTGAGAAGCCACATCGTTGCCACTTATGCCCTTTTGCATCTGCCTATGAGCGCCACCTAGAGGCTCACATGCGCTCTCACACTGGAGAGAAGCCGTACAAGTGCGAGCTGTGTTCCTTCCGCTGCAGCGATCGAAGCAACCTTTCTCATCACCGCAGGCGCAAACACAAGATGCTGCCAATCAAGGGAACCCGGCCATCCCTTGGCAATAAGAAAATGTGGGGCGTCCTTCAGAAGAAAGTTAGCAGCCTGGGTTACACCCGCCGGACTCTCATTAATCTCAGTCCGCCTTCCATGGTGGTGCACAAACCAGACTATCTCAGCGACTTCGCCCATGAGATTCCCAGCATCCAGAGCGAGGCTTATGAAAGCTTGGCCAAGGCCTCACATTCAGGGGTGCTCTCTAGGGATCCCCAAGAGCTTATGGTGGACAACCCCTTAAATCAGCTGTCCACTTTGGCAGGGCAACTCTCTAGCCTTCCACCGGACACTCAGAATCCTGCTTCCCCAGACACTGGGCCCTGTCCTGATGAAAAACCCTTCATGATCCAACAGCCTCCTCCTCCAGCCTGTGCCTCTGCTGTCTCTACTAGTGTAGCTCAGAGTTCCTCACCTGCCAGCCCCGAAGGGCGCCCAACCCACAACCACAGGAACTGTAGCCCTATGGCGGGGCCAAGCAGTGAGCGTAGTGGGCGCACAAGCACCCCTAGCATTAGCAACAGCCAACCCAGCACTCCTGCCCCTGCCCTTCCAGCCCAGGACCCCCAGCTCCTGCACCACTGCCAGCACTGTGACATGTACTTTGCAGACAACATATTATACACCATCCACATGGGCTGCCACGGCTTTGAAAATCCTTTTCAGTGCAACATTTGTGGTTGCAAGTGCAAAAACAAGTATGACTTTGCCTGCCATTTTGCTCGAGGTCAGCATACCCAGCACTGACTCTAGAGAACCTTCACTCATTATTTTTTACTTTACACTTTAACAGACAATGCGTGTATATTCATTTCCTGTCATATGGGACTGTTTAGAACCTGTAAATATATTTTTGTGTGCCTCGTTTGATCACATGGCCTGAATTTCTCAAGTAATAACAGTGTGTGAGAGATTGCTAATATACCAACAGTATTTGTGTGAGTGTGGAGAGGGGGGTGGGGTGTTAAAGGAACACTAAACACTAAAAGGCTCAACTGTAACTAGCACTTAGCAAAGTGCACACTATAAGTCAATGTAGGGCACTGCATCTGTCTCCCCTTTACTTTTTGGGTGCTTTTGGCTGACTATACCTTTAGTTGCTAGTTCACTGCTTTATTGTGATAGGACTTTCACACTTGACTAAGAATAATGGGGTGCTTGGGATAAGTTGAGGGTTCTGGGAGTATACAGGAACAGTGGCTCTTTAGGGCAGTGCTTCCCAAATTTAGGGAGAATTGAAGCAGTGGCAGAGGGTCAGTTTGGGTGAGATTGTGGGTAAATGCCTAATTGCTGCCTTAGATACACATGAAAGCCCCACTAGAAAGTCAATTAGGAGGCGATTTTGGCTGAAAACCTAATTGCCACCCTAGATATTCTTTAAATGTTGACTGATACATAAATGTTTCCTATATCTGTAATCTTGTGGGTGGCTTAGGGGGGCCCTGGCCAAAGATTAGACCTCCAGGGGAAGCTTGAACTGAAAAAGTCTGACACCTACTGCACTAGGACAAGTAAAATCTAAAAGATCAGATTGTAACATTAAGCTAATGCCACACTGGGCATCCTGACTCCCTATGTAATCAGTCTAAATCCCCCTGCTCACTTATCACTGCTTTCCATAGTGATTGATGGTAAACATCCTGCACAGAGCATACATTGCAGAGCACTTTTTATTAGATCACTATGGGAAAATAGTGCAACACAGACAGCGGTGTTTTGGCCACCATTTTTGTCTGGCTACAAAAGTAATCACCATGTCCTGTGTGCCATAAGCCTTATAGAAGCTAAAGAATAATATCCATTAAGCCAAATACAAACAAAATAATACTGTTTAGTGTGCCTTTAATAGGGGAATATATGGGTATCTATCAGTAATTAAGTACCTTAGAGCAAGTTAGGGTGTGAAGCTTGTGGGTTGGATAAGGCGTCTAATGTTTAGCTGTCTTCCCAGGTGCCTGCTGTCAACACGCATCACGATGTGCATTTAGGAGGACTGACGATCATGTGGCGAAATAACGATATTGCGTTGGTCTCTTCCGTCTTTGTATTTGTACTGTTGAAGGGAAAGAGTGTTTCTTTCTGGATGTGTTCGTGAAGACCCACATAGGTAACATCATGCTGCGGACGTTATTATTATTTTTTTTAATTTTGATCATGCATCAAATTTTGTACATGGCTTTTTGGCCAAGAGCTGACTTAACTGTGTATCATTGGCTGACAAGCGCGAGAATTTACTCACCAGATGTCTAACTTTTAAGGTTACGAAACCACGCTACAATGTATGTCTACTTATTTCTCCCAACTGGGTATTTGGAAAAAAAAAGATTCATCACTGTGTGTTTAAATATTTCTCCAAAGATTTTAATGCTCCATAAACCATCACTGAGTCTAATAAATCTGTATCGTCTGTTCACATATTTCATGTTCAGTCTCGTGGCGCCAAATCGACACCAATACAACGTTCATATATAGGTCGATTCAGTGTTAAAGAGGGTTACTGTAAACTGGAAGGCGCCATTCTGTCAGGTCCCCACCTGGACAGAATCGCAGGGGATGCTGCTGTTACGTATAATATGATATTACTCGTATGAATGAAGTCTAGAAAAAAAATATAACAAAATGGATCACAGTGCTCTTCATTTTACAGGTCCTGGATAGGAATGGCAGGCATCTCAGTGCAATGAATAATTCTGTGTGGGTCTCATTGGTCCTTTTAACTGCAGTATTGAGAGACCACCCACATTATGAGGTTCCTGCACATATATTATATTAACATATAATAGAAAGCTGTAATAAAGCTATAATAACATTGCTTGATCAAGTAGTTCTTCTCAGACTGGCAATCAGCTCTGGTTTCTTAGCCTGGTTTTAGGGTTGTGGCCATTAGAGTTTTAAACAGTAATTTCAGCTTTGACAAAGTACCGCAGTCTCATTGCTTTTTTATAGCCCATATAAAGTGGTGGAAATAAGCTCTGCTCAAAGTGAGCAATGACACTGTATAACCATTCCAATAGCGTCAAAATGTCCACTGAAATCCGGTACCGGGAGATGCCAGGGGCTGTATCATTAGTCTAGTTGTGGCTCCGGGCAGCTGCTCTGCTCTGCTGTGAGAAATGGCTGCACAATGTGGTCAGTCTGCTCTTTAAATAAGGACACTATAGTAGCGGCGCTGCGTTCAGTTGTAGGCTGGATCCCCTTTTCAGACAAGCTTCTCTTCAAGTCTTCCAAAAATTCTGATTTGGCCGACTGAAGCTCCTGAGCAACTACTTTCATTTCCTGAGCTGAAACTGCACCTGCAAATAAGATAAGGGGGTCAGCTGCTGAAATCACAAATCAATGTATAAATATTATTAGATTCACTCAGTAACTCAGTAAGCATATGGCACACCGGGTGTTTTCCATGGCTAGATTTAATCAGTGACTGTCCCAGTTACTGCCACCTCCAATTTACTTCACTAGAACATTTTGGGCTGAAAAAAGCCTGGTGCTCTCAGGCAATTCAGTTTAAATGAATGCAAGGTTGAAGGGGCAAGTTTGGGCTCTTCACCGTTATGTAAAATATATGATACTTCCAATGTCCCATATGCTCAATAATGGCATGTACCCTTTTTCTATTCATGAGAACAGATTAGAGTTTTAAAGGGACACTATGACTTGTTTTTTCACTGCCACTTTTCAGCTAAAAAGCTTCCTTGTAACATCAGTGTAAAATGTTTGGGATGTATTATTTATTTAGCCTTGCCTAAGTAGCTATTGTCTTACTTTGGGCTGGCCACAAGCTCTCTATCACCTTCCAGGGTCTGGCTAGGGGGGCTGTTTCTCAGTCTGGGTATAAGAGCAGGCCGATAAACAGCCCTACCGCTCTCCTCGTCCCAATCCAGTGTGTGCATGCAGAGGCCTTTCACCGGCCTGTGTGAAGATGCATCTGGGGTAAACCAGACCTGGAACAAATTTTGCCCCTGTTATTGGATTGCTATCTGCACCATCTTAACCAGATCCTGATACCTGTGAACATTTAGCACTTTACCTTAGTAGCACTTACCTTTATGTATACCTACTGTAATAAACGCATATAATGATTACTGGATGGCATGGGATCCTGTGTTTATAGGAAGGCACAAGTAAAAGCTTATAGTCCTGTACCTTTAACTCTCCTCATGGTCTCTGAGATAAAGCGCCTTATGCTTTGGTCAGCTTGATGGAGAATACTGGCTGCAGTAATGGCACGATCCTTATCCTGTCCAGAATCATACGAAATGAAAGTTAATTATATTCTTAAAGATGGACAATTATATCTTCAGATAGAAAAGAGACAGAGACCTACAGTTAGAACTAAAGGGAGACCAAATGGTCTGATCATTGGATATTTTTAATGGGTGAAAATAAGAAAGGAGCATGTTGCCTTTGTAATAACAGAACCTGGATGCCCCATGGCACAGGGTGTATTAGAGAATCCCTTCATCTTTAGTCCAGTGTGCCTACCTGAAATACTGCATGTGAAACTTATAATACGTGTAGAAAGAAATACGATACAAGCTAAAAGTAGTGTAGCTGCTGAGAGATAACTCAGTGGGCAACCTTAATGTCAGAGGGCTTTCTGAATGGCAAAATGCCAGCATGGTTACCTTCCCTATGTACTTATGGCCATGCTTAGCTATACCATGAAACAACCATTTTCTCTCCCTGTAGATAGAAAGAAATGCCTGAGTGGTGTGACCTTCAGGTTAGGGAGCAGTACACACCATTACTGTTAAGTATGACCTTAGCGTTAGTCATTGGAAATCTGTGTATTTAAAGCACAACACTGATACATCATAAAGTGAACGAACCTTAATCTCCAGATTTTCCTGCAGTGGTCTCAAGGGGTTAGCCATGGCCTGATTTACCAGTTTAATTATTCTTGGACTGAAAGAAAAATACAATAAAAACATATGAAGGTTAGGCTGGTCCATTGCCTGGAAGGATAAAGAAAATTAAAAAAAAAACGTAGGACAAAAGCTACAGCCCTTACATGGAAGTAAACCCTGTCTCCCAGCCATGGCTTACCCAGATGTTACTGTACTACAACTCTTAGCACACTCAAACACATTCTCAATTGTTAAATGAGAACTAAAGCTTAATAAAGAATTGGACTAGTAATGCTGCACGGTATGACTTGTGCTTCTGTACCAGCCCAAGGCAACCACAGCCCTTTAGCAGGGAAGGTCTGTTCCCCCAGTAGCTGCCCATCTTTTTCTCTGCTGATCCTGCTGTCGGTTACCAGAGCTTAGTGACCTACTGTGTGTGTGTATATATATATTACCCTTACAATGATTGGTGTGATTCTTTATATCCTGAGAATGGTTTAACCTCTCATATACCCCATCCTATCTTATATGTTTTATGATCCTAAGCAAAACTTTTCTTTATCACTTACTCATCTGCTTTAATCAGCTGTGCGCTATGCAGGACCAAGCTGTTTTGCTCCCATGAGTTTTTCTCAGGATTTGGCTTTTGTATTTTTTTGTCCATAAGCCAGATGGTACCCTCCGGTATTGAAACAGGCCTCCCTTTATTTCTCAGCAAGCAGCTCTCAACCGGGCAGTGCAAATAGATCTGGCAGAAACCCAAGGAATCTAGGCAGGATACAGAAGGAATGTTAGTTCTAGGGCAATGGGGGACGTGCCTGTATTTAAATAGTCAACAGTGATGCCTATTTCAGTTGGTGGGGAGGAAACACAAATAATAAGTCATAAGTGAGATTTAAGGCTTTCTTAATTCAAAAGTAAATGCTTACTAAGCAAACAAGAAGACAGAAGAGATATTGCTGCTTTGTCCTGTGACAGCAGAGAAGCATTGAACACTAACAGAGCTATAAAAAGAGCAGATTACACCATGGAGTGAAGGCGAATGCATACAGAATCCTAACTGAAGTATCCTATATGCACAACTCATAGGGGTTTGTCTAGAGAACTGCATATAGCCAATTACAATACTGGGTAAAAGAAAATAAGTATAGACAGAAAGGGCAATAACACCTATATATTTATTTTAACCAATTTCCCCATTAATATACATGCAGTGACTGCTGATGTCTCAAAAACTGCTAAACAGAAAACTAAAAGAATAATGTCACAGGAAAACATGTTTTTTTCCAAACCCATCAGTTAATAGAGCTTCCCCAGCAGAATCCTGCATTGTAATCTGTTTTTTTAAAAACGCAAACAGATTTTTTTTAATTTTGAAATTTCACATGGGGCTAGCCATATTCTTTATTTCCCAGGGTGCCACAGCCATGTGACCTGTGCTCTGCTAAACTTCAGTCACACTTTACTGCTGCGCTACAAGTTGGAGTGATATCCCCCCCCCTCCCAGCAGCCGATCAGGAGAACAATGGAAAGAAAGCAAGATAGCAGCTCCCATTAGGTATCAGAATAGCACTCAATAGTAAGAAATCCAAGTCCGGCTTGGGACTCCTCCAGTTACATGGGAGTAGGAGAAACAATAGGTTAGCTGAAAGCAGTTCTAATGTGTAGCGCTGGCTCCTTCTGAAAGCTCAGACTCAGGCACAATGCACTGAGATGGCGCCTACACACCAATATTACAGCTACAAATACATTTGTGGGTTCAAGTATATAAGTTTAAATGGCAGAGTGAATTATTTGCTATGGAAACAGTGTCATTTAGAAATAAAAAGTATATAATAAAAATCATGACAGAATCCCTTTAATGTAAATTTGAAAAGTGTTTAACAGACCAATTTATATAAATCTATTTTTTGTGTTTAGATCCTCTTTAAAATATTTCTGTATTTAATAGACTGAATATATAACCAAAGATGCTCTTACGCTTGCGTGCCAGCTGATACACCTCATACCGCATGCTCTGGTAGTAGAAATTATCATCCAGCACAAGACAGACTTCATCATTTTCTAGGATTTTCACAGAATGAGTCCCTGTCTCCACACTTGATCCAGAGGAAGATATTAAGCCTTGTTCTTGCAGGCAGCCAACAAAGCGGTGCCAGGTTCCATCACTTGTACCATGTGGAGGCGCTAATGCTGAGGAGTTGAGCAGAGCCACTATGAGATGCTCTAGGTATTCCAAGAGATACTGGCGATGCTGCTTCCATGGTGATGTCTATAAAAGGACAGGTAAATCAATGTCCATGCACTGAATTCCGACACATTTGTTTTATTTCATAACTGAACCTGAAAAGATCTTCACACTCTCATAAATATGTTGTGCTGCTTTCTCTATAAATCCTACTTGTTTGTCAGCCTCTGTCACTAAACTACACAGAATGCACATATGCTGAGGGTATACTGCCACTTCCAGCATCAGTATGGAACAGATGTCAGGTTGCTGCTCACCTATGGCACCTCAGAAGCCATTCTCTGAAACCCCCTATGCCCCCCCCCCCATGGGATCAGAATAATTTGACCCCAGTGGTTAAAGGTTAACAATGATTAAGGAGAAGGATTTTTCACTCAGGAAAGTGCAGAAGCAAACACTTGTGAGTATGAAACCTAAAGGTGGCCATACACGAGCAGATCCGCTCGCTTGGCGATTTAGGTAAAAAAAAAAATAATCCAATCGTTTGGCCCTGGGGCCAAACGATCGGATTATGTGGGCGGCAATGGGGCAGTCGGATCGGGGACCGCATCAACGAGCCGATGCGGTCCCCGATCCGACCGGATTTTCTAACCTGGCCGATCAAGATCTGGCCAATTTCAGGCCAGATATCGGTCGGCCAGGCCGCTCTGCTCTCCCCATACACGGGCCGATTAGCTGCCGAATCGGTTCAAGGGACCAATATCGGCAGCTATAGTCGGCCCGTGTATGGGGACCTTTATTACACTGGGCAGTTACAGGTGTTTTTGAGGTGTCAAGGAAATTATTTACATGATCTAATGGGTGTAATTATACTCCTAGTCTGATTTCACTCAAGATTTAGATGTTTTGTCAATAACCAATAAAGGCAGTCCATCTTTTGTGCACAGAACATTTTGTTCCTGTATATTTTCACCAAAGGCGCTACCTTAGCACTAGCCTCATTAATATACATCCTTTGCAGACTGCGGCACAAAAATGCTCATTCAGACAATGGCGATTGATTGATTCATAGAAGTCTATGCTAGGTGATACTACAATAGGGCACCTTTTATTGATTAGTGCGAGAAAGAATCTTCTAGTAGAACAAGAATCTACAATGTTATAGTTTATTATATTATAATGATTAACACAACTTAATATGGTTTCACTAGATCATTTAGATTGTAAGCTCTACAGGACAGGGACCTCTATCCTCTTGTTTCTTTGACTCTTAACTTATTGCAACTCTTGTATTTATTTATATTTATTGTTATACTTTTTATTTATCTATTATCTTTAACCCCCTGTTTGTATTAATGTATTTTACTGTACAGCGCTGTGTACATAAGTAGCACTTTATAAATATATATACACTACTAAACAGCGCTGCCAGCTTTTCTAGAAGGAAATACCCGCCTTTCCAATACTTATTTTTCTGCCCTATTAAAAACATTGGTGTTAATAATTTTTACCAGCCAGATGGCAAACCTACTACTAAAATGGTGTCTATATATTGTATGTCCCTTTACTTCACATAAACACAGAATATGGTCCTAAAAGGGCAGGTAGAGGTTACACACAATCATCTTTCTTGATCTTAAGGGGAAGTTTACCTTTACATTAGTATTTTATAGCTTTATCCCATTCAATGTAACTAATAAGTAACTATAATGTTACTTTGAATGCAACACAACTTTATGTTGTCAGATCAGCCCATTTATTTATTAAACAACTTTAAACATAGCCACTGTTTGCATTCAGTTCAGGAAACAACTACAAGAGAATGTTTTGGAATTTTAAAGCTAATAACTTTTTGCCAAAAACAAAAACTTTCATTTCCGGGGTCATGTGATATCAAACTCACGCCCTCATTGGTTTATTGACTTACTTCCGGATTCTTAAGCAACGCGGAACTGCGTGAAATCTCGCGAGATTGTTCGTAGAGTTCATCATGGAGTTCAGCCCGAAAGGCTTCCGCGGTGATAATCTCGTCATAACTAATAGTGGCGAAGCGCTGCTGCGATGTTCTTGTGCTGAGTGACCGAGCTAGCGTAGACTTGCCCGCACCTGGGAGGCCGCACAGCAAACAAATGGCAACCTTCCTTCTTGGCGACTGCTCGCACATAGCGCTATGCCTTTTCTTCAACTGCGCCTGCGCAACAATCGCTGCTTCACTGCTAATGGCAATTGAGCAATAGAACTACAACTACCATGATCCCACAGACTTCTGGCAGGGCGGAGTCTACCGGGAGGGGCAGTTCTGAAAGGATTCACATTCATATTTAAAGGGATACCAAGCAGAATATTGGGTGCCAAGGAATGTTTTTAGTTGTATTGTTTATAGAAATGTATATTTTTATGGGCAGAAGATATTTCCAATGTCTCCACTGGTAATACAGGCACTGTGGGTCTGATACACAGGACATTTATTAGAAATATCTTCTGCCCATTTATAAAGATATATCTTAATATCTGTCTCATTATACAGTAATGGGAGCTGAGTTGCCCCAATGTGGGGCTGCAGCCATTACTTGGCCTAATACAATAATTGAAATTAGCCTAAAACATATGTTTTGACTGTTTCCTTTCAGAATTTGCCCTTTCTCTGTGTTTGTGCTGCAGCCCAGCTGAATTCAGGATAAATGATCTAAAGCAAAAGAGTTAAGGTACACGGGCCGACTATAGCTGCCGATATCTGTCCCTTGGACCAATTCGGCAGCTAATCGGCCCGTGTATGGGCAGAACAGAGCGGCCTGGCCAACCGATATCTGGCCTGAAATTGGGCAGATATCGATCGGCCAGGTTAGAAAATCCAGTCGGATCGGGGACCGAATCGGTTCGTGCCCCATGGCTGCAAATGTAATCCGATCATTTGGCCCCAGGGCCAAACAATCGGATTATTTTTTTTTAAAGTCCCTTGCTACACGATATTGACACCTTTAGTTGCTACCCGATATTGCCCACCCGTAGGTGGGGATATCGGGTGAAGATCCGCTCGATTGGCGACATCGCCAAGCGAGCGGATCTTATAGTGTATGGGCACCTTTAATGTGTTTATCAGTGCATAAATAAAGGACAAGTAAAGCAACAACTGAATGTAGCTGTGTTTTATTTTGTGTATGGCTGCTGCGCTCCCCTAAGCAAACGCCGACAGCCCAAATGGCGTTCATTTACTAAGGGCGGGGTGCAAAGTGCATTTAACAACTGCCTCCATGTTTATTGCAGGCTCTCGATTTCCTCGGATCTTGGTTCTCCCCATGTTTGCGGTGCTGCCTGCATTCAGCAAAACATGGAAATCTGGCCATACGCTGAAAGATCCACTTGTTTGGCAACTGGCAAGCAGTACCATAAGTATTGCTGGTAGGCAGGCCCGGACCGCTGATTTGTGGATTCTGGCAAATGCCAGAGCGGCTGCTGTAAGATGCCATAGACACTCACAATTTATTGGGCTGGTGGGGGGCTGTTTGGGCCTCTGTGTACCTGAAATGCCAGGGTCTATTTTGAATCCCGGACCAAACCTGCTGGCGGGACCTGGGTGCAGGCTGTGCAACTGGGCTCCCCACCCATTCCAGATGAAATTTTTGTGCCAGATTGGCATGTGTGTGAGCCTCCCGAGGGGTTGTGGGCTTGGGTGCAATCGCATACCCCTACTAGATCCTCCACTCTGTGTCTTTTATTATGTGGCACTTAATTGCTGTATATTTATACTTACTTTATAATGTTGGCCCCCCTGTGTGTACATTTCTATATTTTAAAGCTTTGCAGCACTGCACTTTGCCAATAAAGTTCTAAATATACATGGATTACTATTGTTAGTATTTTTGGCCACAAGAGGGAGCTCTTATTCCATCAAATAGGCTTATACTGTTTCCCAGGAGCCATAGAGAATTGATGGAAAATACCTTTAGTTCTTCTGGTTAAATCTAGGATCACAGTCATCCCCATAAAATAGAATTACAATAATGGGTAGGCCATCACTGCTGGCAGCTGAATCAAATCAATGGACTAGACCAGTTCTGTTTAACGGCCGCCCACAACCCCTCTCTGTGTGGCCCCCCACCTGTCTGGCTGCTGTGACTTCATACCTTTGTGTAAGCTTTAAATGGTATCAGTACTGAGATTAACTGGCCCCCTGCATGGTTCCACCTCAGATTCAGGCTGTAATCCCCTGTATTGTTTCTACATGTAAGCCCCTGTACCACACAGAAGATCAGTGTTGTACTGTCAGTCTGGGCACCCCCATCACTGCTGAGGGCCACTGTAATCCGCAACTCACCTGCAGAGCTTTCTGATGGTGGGAATACGACCTCTGATGGCAGATGATTGGGAAAACAATTATAAATGAAACAATAAAATGTGCAGGAAAGGTATCAGGGCAGTCCCATAGTGGTTGAGGGGCCGAAGCATCTATCCAGGAGCCCACTACTGAGTCAGTAAGCAGGCAATTCTACAATTAGCACAGGGTCCCCCTACTCAAGTGTAGGGCCCAGGGCAGCTGCTTCTCTTTACTCTTTCTCTCTATACAAGGAATAAATGAAGAAATATTGGTTCATTTGGATGGGTTGAACTTGATGGACTTTGGTCTTTTTTTAATCCAACATAACTATGTAACTATATAACATTTATTCATTATTCAAATGTGTCGACCTTTATACATAACAATTCTTATATCAAGGTCATTAAAGTGCATAAAAAATGTCACTACAGTGCTTCCATCCGCTCTCCCTGCAAACTGTGGGGCAGCCTTCCGTAGGGCCTGGGTGCCTTCCAGCTGAACTTCAGTGGTCACTTGGGATTCTGCACCCTTGGCTTCTAGTTGGTGAGACAAGTGAACCCCAGAGGCCTGAGGGGGATTGTATTGTTCAAGTATTCATTTCTTTTCAAAAAGCATTGCATGAGCTTCAGTGTGCCAGTATCTTCAGGCATCAGGATTCCGAATGGGGGGTGGTCGGGGAGGAAGAGGAGGGCGGGATGGTGGAAGGTTCGGCCGGGGGGGTGGCACTGGTCCCATGTTGGGCAGCGGCTGCCTGTTGGGTGACAATAAGGTTGAATGATGAAATAAAACAGTTCAATACGGTTTGAAAAATAAAAATGATAAAGGAAATTACAGCCAATCACTCTGGGTCTTTAGAGGGGCTCTGCACTGACAGACAGGGGCAGCCAAGCCGACCCGGTGCCCAACCTGGTCGGCCGCCCCACATACCCCCGTGCTTTGGCGCAGTTCGGGGGGGGGGTGTGATGCGTCATTGCCCCCGCCGCTAATGACAATCTAGCTGGGAAGGGGGGATTTCTATGCCTATAGAGGAAGCAGACCAGACAGTCCAGGCGTTCCTGTGCCTCTGGCCCCCCGTGACCAGGGACTCCTCTTTAGTTACACCACTGGTCTCCTGGCAGAGTAAGCCACACAGTAGATTTTAGAGAATATTAAGAGAAAATAAAGCCAAGCAGCCATAGTTACAAATATGCAGGTTACACACCTTTGGGGCAGATTATGTGATATAGTGAAGACGTCGGAGAAGTTGGTCGCGGGCTGTAAGAAGAAAATCAGTCAGTCATGAGGCCAATGAATAGTTTGGGAATCAGCAGACTGGGGAAGAGCAGGGAACCCTACCTTATCCCTTGCTGTGCTCTGGGGAACGCTGCGGGTGGCGTTATTGTTCTGCTGCTGCTGCTGCTGCCGTCTTTCATTTGCCCTTCTATGGAAATAAAGAGTGAAATCTCACCAGAATGCCAGAAAAAAAGCTTGGATAATACAAACATCGGGGAGTCCACTGTTTGGGCTCTGTTATGTTGTAGCAAGGAAGCACATTATTTAGCAGCTGACACCGAGGTGTAACCTATAGGGACTTCATTGTCTCCTCCTATAACTCTTGTTCAGATAGTAAACTGCAGGCTTTAATGGCTTGTCAACCCAAAAAGTATGGCTAATTCAGATATCCCTGACCTGAGAACCTCCAGTTGTTGATCTTCAAGCCATTGGCAGTCATAGCTGAACATTCCTGAGCTTGATTGGCTGAATAACCCAGAAGGGCTTATTTTCTAATTATGGGGGCAAGTGGCAGCATGCTCATTAACATGCAATGCAACAAAGGACTTGCGTCCAATCGCGGGGTGTCAGTATGGAGGCCAGACAGCATTGATATGAAACATACACAGTGTATATACAGTGCAATACAGGCCTTGTTTGTTTCTCTCTCGTATCATTATATTAATGCCATCACCACATACCTTCGCCTGTTCCACCTTTTACAGAACCTTCTCTGGAGAGCATCACGTTTAATGAAAACCACAATTATTAGAATCAGGATTGGTAGAACCAGCAGGAAGAAAATGAGCAATCCATCCCGCAAAGAAGTGTCTAGTTGCAGAAATAAACAGAGTTGAGGACAAGAGCCCTATACTGGATCTGGGACATGAGGAACTAATAATGGCGCTTAGAAGCCTCATAACCTGGTAATTGTCTCTTTAGACCAGTGGTTTCCAAAGGGGGCTTGCCACTGGAGCCAGAAGGCCAGTGTAAATAAAATAAAATAAATAAAAATAATATATAAATACATACCAATGTGAGTAGGGCCACTATCAATGCTGCCACCATAGCCCACTCGGTCACAGTATGGGGGGGCCCAGCCGTAGTTGCAGTGACAATTCCCATTGTTGTTGCACACCTGGAACAATATGGCATCAGCTGCACACACAGAGAAATGGGAGCAGAGGGCACGGCAGGAAGGCTGCTAATTACAACTCCCAGAACCCCACTGACATTATTCAGTAACATTCATCTGGAGCAGAGCCTTATAGTTACATATCACAATATTACTGATCATTGGGATTAGTTAGTTTATGCAATGTCAGCAGGAAGTCAGAGTTCCACTGTGCAAGTATGATGTCACTCATTCTGTTGGTTGGATATGTATGATGTAACTCATTCTGTTGCTTGGATGTGTATGATGTCATGCATTCTGGTGGGAGAGTGTGTAAGTATGATGTCACTCATTCTGGTGTGTGAGTATGTAAGTGTGATGTCACTCAGTCTGTTGCTTGGATGCTTATGATGCCAAGTCAATAAGGAAGTATATAAGTATGATGTCACTGTAGTGTTCTAGTATACTAGTGCATGGATGCTTACAATGTCACTTTTTGGTACTTGGATGTGTGAGTATGATGTCACTCATTCTGTTATGTCAAGTATGTAAGTATATTAGTATGATGTCACTCGTTTTAGTGCATAGCTGCTTATGATGTCACTTTTTGGTGCTTGGATGTCACTCGGATGTTGCAAAACTGAGCTTTCTTGTAGGACAGAACATCCAAAGTCGCCATCAGACAGGTTATACACACAGCTTACCCCACGGTCGTTGCACTTGGTTTTCACATCACAGTTGTACCCCAGGTTGGTGGCATTCACACAAGCGTAGTTGACACAGGCCTGTGCATAAAGAGCAGTCAGAACAGGGCATTTATATTTAAAAAGGAATGTAATAATAGGGCCAGTGATTGTTATGGAGGCTAATAGATGCCCCACTTGATATGCCTAATAAAGAGTGGCAAGCAATTCAAACCCCTATAAATTCCTGTTGGTTTAGCCCAGTTCATACAGCTATTGTGCCGGGCCAGTATGGCAGCACCCGTATGAAGCCCCTACTCACTAAGTGTCACATCCGAATACACAGGGCAGGGAGGGTAACTGGCATAAAGCCCTGCAGTGGGTTGGGTACCCACAAAAAATGCTGATATTGGGAAGAGTGTAGGTGGGGGAGCCCTTCAATAGGCCTGTGGGACATGGGTTATAAGGTTTATCTGCCTCCCATCCCACCCGCCTTGTGTGTGGCAGTAACAGTCATACAATTAGATACATTTAATAAGTGACTACAACTGTGCTGCTTTGGCAACAGGCATTTTAATGACATATTCAGGTCCAATGTTCTAAATATTCAGTTTTCCGTTCTGCTGTTCCTTTAAAAATTCACAGTAACTTACCAGGCCATCGCCGCAGCTTGTCCCCTGATGCACTAACCCGGGGTCGGGAACATCGGGGCCCTGGTTAAAATCCACACTTAAACATGGAAAACTTGGGTCCTGATTTGCAAACAAACTTTGGACCTTTCCATTCAGAATGGGTTGGGGGTTTCCTGTGCACTGCAATTTGCCACACAGACTGTCACTGTGAAGGAAGAAAATCCCACTGTAACAACCAATCACGGCCAATTATATCTCGGGATTTCCATTCTTTACATTTATATCACTGTAGCACAAAGCATCACTTTCCTGGGCCAGTTCTCCGCTGGGTTCCAGTGATGCAGACCCACATTTTAGACTTGTATGTTCCAGGTAGAGCATATTTGGGGACTTTAAAGGGCAAATAAAGCCAATAGGAAACACAGGTTCTGTGAAGCATTGGCACAAGGCTGCCCTGTCACTCCCCACAGCCAGCAACCCTAAGCCATATAGGTCAAATCTTCTCTGAGGGGCTTAACTGGGCCTTTAGCTGTCAGTGGCGCAGCGCTCCTGCGGTGCATTACTGGCGCTTTGGGGTAATGGTTATCATGCACAAATACCCACACCCCCAAATGCCAAAAGAACCTATAAGGTAAGTGGGGACTGCTTAGAGGCCTTCTCCTTATTTGAATTGGCTCAGGAGTCTTTTGCCATAAAAATAATGACCAGGACCAATGCTTTTGTTTCCCATTTAGTACAAGGCAAGTTGCCCAAGTGTGACCCTTGCACTCACCGCTTCACTCACTATGGCAGAAACAATGTTTCTCAGGGAACAATTATATGTAACTGTGATTGCTGTTCTTTGAAAACATATAGTGTGTTTGTTTATGGCTATACTATTAGTATGCAGTTACCCCTATATATAGGCAGGCAATGATATAAATGGCAGCAGCTTCCACTTTAGTTTAATAAGTATGTGTCCAGTCCGACATTATTATCCTTATGGTCAGTATACAAAGGAACGGCACTGGTGTTGCTTGATCCCGTTTCTGGGACTGTTGTACTTACACTGTTGCGCATTTCTTGTAATCGTTCCCAGCCATTCCACAGTTTCCATACTGATCTCCTAGCAGGTTTGCTTGTTGGAAGCACTGATCCACTGCTTTTCTGGTATCTGCACAACAAAACACGGTATCATTATCGGTTTGTCATTAGTGAGCTCACAATCAAACACTGCAAAGATGTGTGAGATGGAATAAGGTCTTTAAAATTCAAAATTGATACTGTGAGATTTCTTTAAAGGATAAGTAAACCTTAAAAAAAAAATCTAAAATTGTTTAGGGTACTTTTCTAAGCACTTTTGCACTTTACAGTCTGTTCTTTCAGTTTAGAGGATACTGTCATGATTTTTATGGGGTACTTTTTATTTCTAATTCACTCTGCCATTTAAAATGTTATTCTTGAACCAACAAATGTATTTGTAGCTGTAATATTGGTGTGTAGGCGCCATCTCAGTGCATTGTGCCTGAGTCTGAGCTTTCAGCCAGCGCTACACATTAGAACTGCTTTCAGTTAACCTATTGTTTCTCCTACTCCCATGTAACTGGAGGAGTCCCAAGCCGGACTTGGATTTCTTACTATTGAGTGCTATTCTGATACCTACTGGGAGCTGCTATCTTGCTCCCTTCCCATTGTTCTGCTGATCAGCTGCTGGGAGGGGGGTGGCACATGGGGAGATTTGTTGCCCACATTTAAATCTGTGCTACTGTGGGCAACAAATCTTCCGAAAATGACTTACCATTGAACAGCATCACTATCACCACAAGTAAAACTTATCAGTCGCAGCGATCCTGCTTAATCATGGGAAAATTCCTCCCTTTGCATTTTCCTGTAATTAAGCCAATTCACCATGAGTCCTAAGTTTCACTTCTTGTGAAAGAATAACATCACGTGGCAATCGTGATGTTATTCAATGGCAAGTCATTTTTGGGAGATTTGTTGCCCACGGTAGTGCAGATTTTGCTGCCCCACATGTTGTGATTAAACATATGGGGGCTGATTCACTAAAGGATGATAACGCTTATCACATGCTTTTTTGCATTAAAAAACATGCGATAATTAAGTCCCGATTCATCAAAAAGCAGTTATTTCTATCGCATTGCGTTAATTCTCGCATAGAAATAATACTAACGCATAATTCACAAACACATATGAAGCGTTAAACACACTAAATATCGCATTAGTCTGTGCGAATATTAACACCTACTTGGGGCAGGCGGTACTTAAAGAAAATTGCGGTTTGTGAGCTTTTGGCAACACAACGTGGACTTTGCAGTGGGATTTTTTCACGTCTGTGTTGGCCCTAGAGTGATGCAGCCTCCAGTTTGCCGAAAGTAATGGTTACGTGCGTAATATTGTGCGCTAATATAGCACGCGGTGAAATATATCACGCTCAGCTGGAAATAACGCACGCGGTGGGAATTAACGCAAGAAAAACATTCATCGCGAGTTAAATAACGCAAAGAACATCACGTCTTAATTATGACGCCTGTCCTTTTAGTGAATCGAGCGTTAAGTCGCAAAAAATAAGAAGCGCTAAAATTTTTACCGCATGCTATAAATAGCACTCGTTTTATCGCAAAACAATCCAATTGGGTTTAATTAATGTTTTATTGATTTTTTAGTAGACTTAAGGTATGGAGATCCAAATTACGGAAAGACCCCTTATCCGGAATACCCTTGGTCCTGAGCATTCTGGATAACGGGTCCCATTCTGGTATTCTGGGGTAAGGTTCTCTGAGGGCACCAGGTACTACAGCCCAACACTGAACAGTGAACATTTTATAGACAAACTCACCTTTGCCAAACAGATTTCGGCACTGGGCATCATAGTTTTGGCACACTCCACTGTAGCAGTAATTTCTGGAGTTGTTACAAGGGAAGCCATTCATGATATACTCATCTACTGGGCACAGGGCATAGGTTCCATTGCAGTACTCCGGCAGGTCACAGGTATCAGCTATAGAGCGGCAAGGTGTGCCTGCAACTTTAAACTGAAAATGGAAGGTACATGTCAGTGATGGAGGTGAGTGAGGCACGGAAGCAGGCTGTTAAATTTACCTTGGGATTCGCTAAACACCACCTATTTATTAATATTTGTTGGGGATACTATTGGCCTAATAAAGGCACTGTTTTTTTCCTACAGACATGCGGTGGCTTTCTTGTATGTTCCACTGCACCAACCCTATTCTTCTCTACAGGGATCGTGCCCACGGGTGGTACAGTCCTACAGTGAAAATGGAGTCTGTTATGTCCTGTGATCCAATATGGTGGAAGGCAATTTTATTGCACAGGATTTTCAGACAAAATCACACATCTAAGGTCCAAAGAGCATTAGAGCACTCCCATGAGTTCCCAAGAGTACTATGTCTCCCTTTCGGTGTAGTGTAGTGTATTTCCATCTCTCTCACCTGGCAGTTTTCACAACACAAGCCCTGGCCACATTTTGAGCCACTAGTGAGCTTGCAGGTAGCAGCTTGGCAGCAAGGATTCTGGCATTCCTGAAATAAAGTGAGATTGAAAATGTGTCAGCGTAAATGGTTTGATGGGATTTTGTACAGTAACAGATTTGGGATAAATAATGTTTTATAGAACTGAAATGAAATATACCATACACTGGTAACAAAGAATCCCCTATAACCGTCTTACATTTAGCTGGAGCTTGAGAAAAGGGGCCTTGGACCAAAGCAAGTGGTATGGCAACCCCTAAATAGTGGGTACATTAGGGATGTCCTGCCAGTCACCCCCCCATAACTGCTGATGAGGCTGATGGGATGCTAGAATTTGTAATTCAGCACCTGGAGGGTTACAGGTCAGACATCCCTGACATAACGAAAAGAACTGAAAATGATACAATGTGATAGTAAAGGTGCCCATACACCATAAGATCCGCTCCTTTGGCGATGTCGCCAAGCGAGCGGATCTTCTCCCGATATCCCCCACCTACGGGTGGGCGATATCGGGAGAAACCAGGGTAATTCGATCAGTTAACTCTGGGGCCAAACGATCGAATTATAATGACGGGTATAGGAAAAGTCGGTCCGGGGACCACATCAACTGCCCGATCAAGATCTGTCCGATTTGAGGCCAGATATCGGTCGGCCAGGCCACTCTGTTCTGCCCATACACGGGCCGATTAGCTGCCAAATCTGTCCAAGGGACCCATATCGGCAGCTATAATCGTCCTGTGTATGGGGACCTTAAGTCATGTACCATTACTGGGGGGCAGGATTGTAAAAAGAGAAGGAGGGAAGAGGAAACTGGTTAGACAAATGATAAATGATATTGGGATTTGTGGCATTTAAGAGGGTGTGGCATGTTAAAGTGGGTGTGGTTAAATGTTGGGCATCCCCTGTAGCTTGGCATAATATCTCCTTCCTCTTGGCTAAATACAACATTGGAATTATCAGTAATATAGGAAAATCTGCCTGAATTTTCCTGAATCCCACAGAACCATTCCGATGGTTCCTTTTATGAATTAATCTGTACTAAACCATTAACAGCTAACTGCTCATTGGCTGCCCATGTCACTATATTAATTCCTATAAGTGTACAAGGGCCCTGCTGGTAAGGAAACTTCTCACCTGTGGCGACCCACAGTCACACTCCTCTCCAGTCTCCACAATGTTGTTCCCGCACGTAGGGATACTCAGCACTTGGCTGGGATTGGGCAGGTTCTTCAGGCAGGCGCCACCACCTCTCAGGATGAGGTTTTCAAAGTCAGTGGCACTACAGCTGCTGAAATTCTTCGCTCCGCTAGGGAAAGAGAAGGAAAGTATGTGGCTGACTGACCAAATGGGATGTTTCTGTGTGCGCAAATTATCTGTGTTTTTTTAATGTTACTGTAGTAATAAGAACATTCCATACCACTTACATGCAAGTCTCCTTTATATAGCACTGAAGGTGTGAATAGCACTTTATTTCTACAGGCTGAGGAAATGCAACTTAACTTGCCCTTTATCACATGCTGCTGATTTCTCATAGGTGGCAGCAGTGCGTACGTAGGGCATCAAAAGGATTGTTCACCTTAAAATAACTTTTAGTATGATGTAGAGAGTGATTTTCTGTGACAATTTGCAATTGGTCTTCATTTTTTATTTTTTTTTTTGTTTTTTTTATTATTTAGAGTTTTGTTTATTAGCTCTGCAGTTTGGAATTTCAGCAGCTATCTGGTTGTTAGGGATCAATTTAACCTAGCAACCAGGCAATGGTTTAAATGAGAGACTGGAATATGAATAGTAGGGAGCCCTATTTGAAAGCTGGAAACAGAAGAAGAAGAAGGCAAGTAATTCAAAAACTATACAAAACAAGAAATTAAGACTAATTGAAAAGTTGCTAAGAATTGGCCATTCTATAACATACTAAAACCTGTTTTTTTCCAAACCCATCAGCTAATAGAGCTTCCCCAGCAGAATCCTGCATTGTAATCTGTTTTTCAAAAACAGATTTTTTTATATTTTGAAATGTCACATTTCCCAGGGTGCCACAGCCATGTGACCTGTGCTCTGATAAACTTCAGTCACACTTTACTGCTGAGCTGCAAGTTGGAGTGATATCCCCCCCCCCCCTCCCAGCAGCCGATCAGCAGAACAATGGGAAGGGAGCAAGATAGCAGCTCCCGGTAGGTATCAGAATAGCACTCAATAGTAAGAAATCCAAGTCCGGCTTGGGACTCCTCCAGTTACATGGGAGTAGGAGAAACAATAGGTTAGCTGAAAGCAGTTCTAATGTGTAGCGCTGGCTCCTTCTGAAAGCTCAGACTCAGGCACACTTTACTGCTGCGCTGCAAGTTGGAGTGATATCCCCCCCCCCCTCCCAGCAGCCGATCAGCAGAACAATGGGAAGGGAGCAAGATAGCAGCTCCCAGTAGGTATCAGAATAGCGCTCAATAGTAAGAAATCCAAGTCCGGCTTGGGACTCCTCCAGTTACATGGGAGTAGGAGAAACAATAGGTTAGCTGAAAGCAGTTCTAATGTGTAGCTCTGGCTGAAAGCTCAGACTCAGGCACAATGCACTGAGATGGCGCCTACACACCAATATTACAGCTACAAATACATTTGTTGGTTTAAGAATAACATTTTAAATGTTAGAGTGAATTATTTGCTATGTAAACAGTGTCATTTAGAAATAAAAAGTACCCCATAAAAATCAAATCCAGCCCTGGTTGCTATATTTCTCCCTTCCTATTGTTCTGTTGAAAAACAGATTACAATGCAGGATTCTGCTAGAGAAGCTCTATTAACTGATGGGTTTTGAAAAAAACATGTTTTCACCTGACAGTGTTCCTTTAAAGATCATATATTAGAACACTGGACACTTTTCTGTCTCTGTTCCTATAAAAACCATGAAACAGGGTATTTAAGGTACTTACATGTCGGCTGAGTACATTATATAGCCACCTGGGCACGTGGTGTCATCATGGCTCATCCCGAGGTTGTGCCCCAGCTCGTGCGCTACTACCGGCGCGTGTGCCTGGGGGGTTTTGCCTGCGGAGAACTTTACAGAACAGCATTCAGTCAGTCTCTTCTAATCATCTGGGAACTGGCAAACTGATTGACTTCACTGTCTTTTGCACAGGGAAACAATGAAAGCCACTGATACCTTAGGTCTCTGCCAAATTTGATTGATTGATTGAACTGATTGATAAAATTATTCAGAAAGTGAAACAGGGGGCCCATGTGATCAGTGATTTCCAAGATTTTCAGTCCTAATGGAATTCCTTCTGGGCAGGGCAACTATAAGGGCAAAGACACACAGAGCTACTTAGTAGCAGCTACTTGTCATAGCTTCTAAACCCCAGATAATACCCTATTATGCTAGTAGCCCAGTGTGTCTTTACCCTTAGGGTTCATGTTTGGCTTAGCAGTAAGGATTCAGTTGAATCTAAATTCTGCAAAAAGCTCTGGCATTTGGTCAAAACTGCATCCTGGATTTGGTGCACCCCTAATATAAATATAGTCAGTGTTAGAATGGGTACCGGACAATGTCCTAGCGGGCCCAAGTGTCAGTGGCCCCCCCTACTGACCTGACTATTTGGCCTTGTATGCCTCTCCCATGGCCGTTCCCCATTTCTGTAGGAGAACAAATAGGAGAAATAGAGGGAAGAATAGATAATAGTATATAGAAGAGAAGAGACTACAAGAATAAAGAAGGTGAATAGAGGAATGAACAGTCTGCAGAGTGAGCCAGTGATCTGAGGTTTCCTGTTGGGCCCCTGGCACCTCACTCTGACACTGTATACAGTATATTTTGTGGCACAATTTTTTTGTTCCATAAAAAACAATTTAAAAAATCCAGATTGCACAGTTTAATTATCACTATGTGACTTATTTAGCAATCAGTTTGGCATACATTCTAATTATTCTCTTAATAAAATATATAAAGGGCACATCCTGATTATGTGCAAGTTCATTTTTGCACCACTTATGTCCCATATCTGATGGGAGCTACGATATTCTGATGCTTTGGAATCTGTTCTACTGATACTATAGAGTTATTTTTGATTGACATGAGCACTTCACTGATTCTGTAGAACGTCACTGTATCTTTACAGATATCTTAACACCAAAACTTGCTCTACTGAAATTATAGAATTTTACTGAACTGTCACCTAGGGGAGCACTGTTTTTGGGTACAAAGCTAAAGTATGGGGTCCTCTACTGGGGTAGGCAATGCCTTATAATTATGATGAACTTTACTAAAAGACTGAGAGAGCTGTGTCTGGTAGAATTGGTGTGATTCTACTGAGCTGCAGTCCCAATGCCTTCCTGTATATAAATGGTACTCTCCCCGGCTATTTTTTACTTACTGCACTGATTGAAGTATCAACAGAGGGTGAACACACAGTTCCAACAAAAGCCATGCCAATAACTGCACCATATGAGCCCCGACCTCTGAATGAGAAGAAAAACATAGATTGTACCTACATCTTTTACATCTGATTTGGTTTCAATGATCCTATTAAGACATTTAATAAATCACATTGCAGGACTACAAAGTGTGTCTATTCCCTCTGTGTATGGGGTGAATGGCAGAAATGGAGATAAAAGAGACCCTGAGTCATTTTTAGGCTTTTCCTTGTGGTGTAGGCCATATAGTCTCTATTGTATTATAAGAGAAGAATGGAGAGGCCAGAGGAAGATGATGTCTCGGGACACTTACATCAGAAGGTGAGAGATGTCAGTTCTTTTGAGCCCTGTATTTTGATTTTTCCAGTTAGTAAACCTTCCAAGCACGTCTCCCGCAGTCCCACTTTGCACATCAAATGGATTGTTTTGGTCAAATACGGTTAAACTGATCAGGACGATTCTGATGTTCAGGTAACGGAACATCTGTTGGAAATATGAGAGCGGGAATCAGACAAGAATAATTATAGATCGCCCCCTAGATTATTCTATATTAGTCAATAAGATGATGTATGTTATTGGGAACCTTGTACTATTCCTCCCATAATGCCATTCAAACAGCACTGCGGCTCTATACTGTTTTATTTAGCTATTTTCATATTTCAAGCCATTAAGATCCTGTATGTTGCCCAGGAAATGTTTTATATTGCTCTTGCTGCCCTGGTAAAGACTAATGTCCATCTTCTAAAATGAATATTTCCCAAAAATCATCCCATAAGTGCCCAAGGAGGATAAGGACAAAGGGAAAACAGCAGAACTAAACAAAAACAAAAGGAAAAACATAAGAAAGGTAGTTAAAGGGGTAGTTTAGTTTTAATTAAACTTTTAGCATTCTACATAATGTCCTGATTCTAGAAACTTTGCAATTTTAATAGTTTTTGAATTTTGCCATCCTTTTCTAGCTTGCAAATGGGGGTCACTGACCCTAACAACAAAAACACTGCTCTTTGCTCTTACAATTTTATTATTGTCACTTTTTATTCCTTATCTTCCTATAAAGTCCCCCTCCTATTCATTTTTCTAGTCTCTCATTCAAACCACTACCTGGCTAATAATGTAAACAAGACCCTAGCAACCAGATAGCTGCTGAAATTACAAACCGGAGAGCTGCTAAACAAAAAAGCTAAATAACCAAAAAAAAATAGAAATACAGGTATATGTATTTTAAAAGGCAAGGAAACCTGAAAGCAATGGTGGATACCAATACCAAAAATTCTACCCCCCCCAGGCTGATTGGCTGCCTCTTTAAGTTGCGGAGTTTTGGGGTGTGGTGCTGACCTCCCAATGCTGCACCCATTATACAAGATTAAAATATATTTACTGAATCCACAATATTTATCAGGAGCACTGTTTCCACTTCCACTGCTGTCATATTTGAGTTGTCCGCTTGGTACTAGAGAAAGAAAGAACAGTTTTTACTGAGGAGAAGTCAGAAGACAGGATAAACTCTTAGGAAACATCATAGAAAATAATTCCATTGACTGGAAAAATATAACAATACTGATGGGATAGGAGCAACATAAATGTGTGAGTCCTGCAGAACTTTGACAGTGTGATAACTGGATAGAATCGTAGCTCAGTGAGAAGGAACCATGATCCAAAGGGGGCACAGCTATAGGTTGGTATTCCAACCAGATCCCCAAACAATGTGGCTGCATCCTGCACCCTTGGTGGGAGGACGGCCTGAGGGCCAGATGGGTAATATTTGAGAATAAATGCCGATTTATTGTTTTGGCTATCCATGGAGCCATAGGAAGGTGACAACTATGTTTCTTATTTCTGTAATTTTGAACATTGAACCTAAGCAGGCTTGAGCAGCGGGGCAGCTGCAGCAGAACCCATATACAGGTATGGGACCTGTTAAACAGAATGCTCAGGACCTGGGGTTTTCTGGATAACAGGTCTTTCCATAATTTAGATACTAACAAAATATTTAAATAGACCCAATAGGATTGTTTTGCCTCCAATAAGGATGAATTATATCTTAGTTATTAGAAAAACAAAAAATAGAAAAGTTGACCATCACATTTGCACCACCCCTTCCTTAGTGCCTGAGATCTCTTACTTGGATTAAAACATAACCTTTATTATATAAACACATTGTAAAAGTGAAAATAAGTGCCTGACTAGCAGTATCAAAAAATTAATACAAAATAGAAAATGTAAAACTACATGTAAGGTAGGACTACCCCACTAATGCCGTCGGTCAAATAAATTGACAGAAAGAGGGTGAACCTATCGTTGCGAAGAAAATCACACAGGGTACAGGGTGAAACAGTGAAACACTCCACCCTGCCAGGATACAGTCATATGGTAAGGTATGGTGGAAGGTGGAAAATGGATATGTATGGGTATGTATGGGTATGTATGGGTATGTATGGGTATGTATGGGTATGTATGGGTATGTATGGGTATGTATGGATATGTATGGGTATGTATGGGTATGTATGGGTATGTATGGATATGTATGGGTATGTATGGGTATGTATGGGTATGTATGGGTATGTATGGGTATGTATGGGTATCTATGGGTATCTATGGGTATGTATGGGTATGTATGGGTATGTATGGATATGTATGGGTATGTATGGGTATGTATGGGTATGTATAGGTATGTATGGGTATGTATGGGTAAATGGCTAACTATATATATGTTTTCCTATATTAGCTGATTCACATCACCCACAAAAGACATAGAAGGTTCAAATCCACAGATGGCAACTGCTGAAGGATTTATTTGATATAACGACACAGCTCATTGACTCATCAATACACATAAATAGAGAAATCAGAATAAGGAAGCTAAAGTGTTATTACCCTGAGATTATCCACCACGACCCCCAGCTCCACATAACTGGGTGTTGTAAGGACAGATCGCTTTGCCTGCAAAGAGAGAGGTGCAATTAGCTGCAAGCTGTGGTAACACTGCTATAAAACACACAAACTGGCACTTGGCCTTAGGGTCCAAGGCATAAATCTCATTAATGTCCTCATACAAAAGGGCAGCAGAACAACAAATAACACAACTGGAATCGATACATTTGTATTTACACGTACCCTTCGCAGCCTAAAGTTTACAGGCAGGGGTGAGTGTGAGCTCTCTGTATCAATGTCCCCAACACCACAGATAGATGGCCCACTGGGCTCTTGTATCTGGAACAGACGGTGCTCTCCATTGGTTGAATTTTCAACAGGCTCTATCCCATAATGCATTTCTGCCATGTACATGACACCCCTGCAAAAAAAAAGAAAGTGCCAGTTAAAATCGTGATGGGATAAAGTTGTTGGAAGATTGTGATATAAAAGGCTGCCTGGTTACAATTTATAGCGACATGATTGAAATGTCACATGAAAAGGTAAAAAATACACAAGGTTCTCATTACATGTACCCGCAGATCGGCAGAGCATGGAAATGTGGGACATATGTTATTATTCTGATTTCTTGTCTATGAGATTTAGACCTTCTAATAGACCGACCTTAGACCATCACATGTGCTGATTGCCAGTAGGGAGTCGTTCATTCCTTCCACTTCCCCATAGTAATAACAGTTGTGACTCTGAAATAGAAAGAATTTTATCATCAGTCAATATAAACACATTTCATTGTAAAGTTGACTGATTATAAAATGATAAATGCCCCTTGTCCTATCATTTTGGGGTGTCTCCCAAGAATATACAAACATTATAATAAAGTCTCACCGCTGGCTTTTCCAAGAGGCAATAATGCATCTTCTGGAGAATCCAAACTTATAGCACCACCCAAGGGCCAGTTCAGTCTTAATCCATATCAGTGTATGGCTTTAACTGAGCCTATTGCCCTATGGCAGGGAACTTCTGGTCCTTTGTGCCACTGGCGCTGCTCATGCTCAGTGTGCTCTTTGCTGCAGGGGGCAGGGCTACTGAAATGCACTCTGTGTTTATGCCCAGCCATGGCACTAGAAGTAGGACATACAGTAAACATATGAAGCTTTCTAGCCTATGGTTTTATTAGGCATTGCCAGGCACGGATTTGTGGCGAGGCCACAAAGGCCCAGACCTAGGGCGGCATAAACATAGGGGCGGCATGCCGCCCCGCCGCACGCAAATTTTATAATTTTGCTCCGTATGGGAGTTTAAACGTTGGCGCATTCGCACGGTGGAGGAGGGCTGGTAGGGGGGCGCCAAATGGGGGCGGCCTCGGGGCGCCCCATGTAGAAATCCAGCACTGGGCATTGTCTAACATCAGATGCCAATTAGCCTGCCAGTATGTGGCCATTCCACCTGGTAGACCAATCAATTTGGGCATTTATTTCCTCACCAGTTACCTTCTAGAATATGCAATTACAGCATGAGGTGCAAGAACAGACCTCCTATCTGACAGTAAGTCTAAAACAACTGGACTTTTCTGAGTTTTCTGGAAAAAGTTTAACCACTCATCCAAGTTGCTCCTTCATTTCAAAGAAGCCACTTGCATGAGTGATGAAGAGTTTCCCAGAAAACTCAGTAAAGTACAGTTGTTTGTTGAACTCTAACCCAGAATCATAGCCCAGTGGGGCAACTATGGACCTGAGTGCCCCCCCAGCATGATGTTTGTGTTTAAGCACTGCACTATGGCACAGCAATGGTATGTACCTTCCTGCTGAGTATGACTGAGGGTATGAAATCTGAATTTAACATCTATGAACAAAAAGTACAACCCTCTACCTACCAGCTGAGTGCTGTTGAAGACCTGAAATCCGGCCTCTTTACTGTAGGTGAATCTTTCAAATCCACTGCTCACAAGGTCCCTAAAGGCAAACATTGGCACATTCAGGCTTTTATATTTGTATTGTAAACCCTCTGTGTGATATCCCAACATGCAAACGGGGCTCACATCCATTCTCCTCTATATCAGAATCTCAGGCTTGGCTAATTTTATGTGTGTATAATTAAACTGGGCACAGAAAGCGCATATACTGTCGACATTCAATTTATCATTTTGTACATTATACACATACACACGTTATACATGTACACACACTATACCATAATATCCCACTGTACACTTATGGCTGCAAGACGCAATTTCCTCTCTGCATATTTGGGAGCATCCATATTGCAGTTGGCAGGGGTAACTCTAAAGGCCTCTTAGAGACAATAATACTGTAAGTAATGGAAGCTATAAATACTTTCCCTTTTAATTGATCACCAACAATGCATGCAGCATAGCAAAGTTCTCTCCCCAGATTGACCTGCAATGCTGCATTTTTTATAGTTACATCAGTTACATCAGTAATAATAATAACAATAATATCACTGCACAACAAGAAAGGGAATTTGGGCAGTAATAGCACCCAGTAGACACCCAGCCATAGATGAAGCCACAGCTTGTATCCTATTTATCACTATTTATCAGTGTACCTGTTCCTCTGCAGTTTCAGGAGAAGTTTATGTGTGAGAGTTTGGATAGAGTAGAGCAGGTTGTCGCTCCATTGCTCCTGCAGATACAATGACAAAGAAAGACATATTAGTTCTATGCAAATCCATTCCAACATGGGACCTGCATCATACAACAGGCTTAGTAAGCTTGTATAGAAAGGGGTACCACGCCCATAGAGTTATGGAGAGTCATGTTGTGCTGACCCGTGATCCAAGGTGATGCCCTTAAGTGGTCCCTATATAGAGTGGAGTCACTAGGTGTCAATATAAAGAGTGGAGTCACTAGGGGTCGCTATAAAGAGTGGAGTCACTAGGGGTCGCTATAAAGAGTGGAGTCACTAGGGGTCGCTATAAAGAGTGGAGTTACTAGAGGTCGCTATAAAGAATGAAGTCACTAGGGGTCGCTATAAAGAATGGAGTCACTAGGGGTCGCTATAAAGAATGAAGTCACTAGGGGTCGCTATAAAGAATGGAGTCACTAGGGGTCGCTATAAAGAATGGAGTCACTAGGGGTCGCTATAAGGAGTGGAGTCACTAGGGGTTGCTATAAAGAATGGAGTCACGAGGTGTCGCTATAAAGAATGGAGTCACGAGGGGTCGCTATAACGAATGGAGTCACTAGGGGTCGCTATAAGGAGTGGAGTCACTAGGGGTTGCTATAATAAAAGGAGTCCCTAATGTTCCCTAGGCCCCACACACTGTTATTCTGCCATGAGGAAAGAGAATTATTCTTAATTCTAATTACTGTGCTGAGGACTTAGGAACTTGGGGTGCTAATAAGCATGGTGTCAGAAAGTTCTAACCCTAAAACAATGATGCATGAAAACCACTAAATCTGAAACCAAAGAGCACATTTATTTGCACCCTGTAACCCTTGGGGAGCAGGGCCATCTGTTAGCGATTGTGGAACCTCAGTCAAAACAAATATAGGGGCCCAATTACTTATATAAAGCTGGAGTGTCCGACCTCTGTTCCTACGTTTGTTAATGAGCTGCATGAACAGATTGGGGAATGTTTCACATGTTACTTTATATGAAAGTGACTGTGCTTGATTTCATACTGTTAGTGGGAGCTGCCATACCTCATAGTGTAAGTCCCTTCTCTCCCGAGTCCCCACGAGCTGGGGGAATACAATCTCATATTCAGCGAGCCCCGAAATGCCATGCCCTGTTGGGGATAAAACTCTAGATTAAAACCGATATCTCTCCAGTGTTCTGACAACACCCCATTCCACAGCCAACTCAGTTACTGCAATTCAATAGGTGCAGCAGGAAATGTCACCAATAATGTGGTTTTATTATAGCAGGAATGCGACTTGTGAAATTTACAAAATACAGCTCCCAGCATTCTTTTTGGGTGACGAGTTGGAGGGCTGTTCCTTACACATTGGCAAGTTTTGCCTCACACATTGTATTTAGAGTTTCGCAAGGGTTAAGGGAATATATCACGCTCATTTCCTGTAAATATTTTTCTTTCTAACGACGTCAATGTATATATATAATTATATTTTCACCTGATTTCTGTTTTAGATGCTGTGTGTATTTATGTATATTTATTATGCATGGGCGCCTCCATGACACCTGGAGCTACCTGAGCAGTTAGTCTGTAGGAGTCAGTTCTCCCTGACTTGAGACCTCATTGACTTAACCCTGTAAGTGCCCTGGTGAGTCTCTGCCAGCTGCAATGAGCTGGGCCATAAAGTGGCATCTTAGTGCTGCAATGAGTATACGGTTTAGGACAACTTATTACCCTCAGGCACATCATCAGACTGGCCTGCCAGGAAAACCCAGTGGTCCCCTGTCCTGTTGGGCCCCATGGACTGGGCATATGGGCAGGCCATGTAGCACAATGGTAGATTGGGGGTGGCAGAATGCAGCAATTAATAATCGCCATTGAAAATCGTTGGTGCTGGAAGGGGGTGGTGCCAGGTTCTGTGCCAGAGGGTGCCTTTAGCTGGGGGTGGATCCTTATCTTAGATTTCAAGTGGGTCCTGCCTCCCCCAGTCCAACACTGAACCCACAAGGCCCCACCCGACTGTGACATCCCCTATATAAACAGCCTTATCTGAGATATAACTACTGGAAACCATGTTCCTCTTTGAAGTGTTTGGAGAGTGCAGGTTGGATGGGTTCTTAAGTCGCGTGTCAACCTTAAGTTGGGTTGGGTCTTTAATAAGAAACAATGGGAGTGGTTTGGGGAATTCCTGACCCGAGCATCACTAAACAACATGTGCCCTAGGCCACTTTTATTGCCAGCCTGAATAGTCAGGGGGCATGAAAGTCTTCTTTATATAAACACTTTATTTATATTTACTGTACTGTTGCCTGGGGAAGTCTTTGTCTAGTGAAGCAGTAAATATGTAATAGAAAAGAGCCCCGACTGAGGTGGAACAATTCAGGGACACACAAAGTCTGCAATAGAGCTTTAACAGATGAATTGATTGTGTCACTATAAAAGGAATAGTTTATATTAACTCTTAGAATGAGAAGTTATTATTTTGTGGTTTATTTTTAATTATTTAGCTTTACAGCAGTTTGCAATTTCAGCACCTATCTGGTTGCTAGGGTCAATGTTACCTTAACAACCATGCCAGGATGAGAGAATCTATTATTGGTAGGAGAAGGCCTGAATAGAAAGATAAGTCATATAAATTAAAAATAATAGATAAAAATAAACCTAATAAATCAAATGACAATAAAATTGTAGTCTGATGGAGAATTAGCTTTGTTTGGTTGCCGGGTGATTGGTGTGTGTGCATGGGCTATTGTGTATGCACCAATTAGAACATAGTGGGTTACCCCTATTCACCCCAACTCTGTCTAAAGCTCTCAGCCTGTAGCTGCATATTTGCTACAAAGTCCGGAGGCAGGCTGAGGAATTTTTCAGAAAATAAAGTATTTCTATATAAGCCCCCAACCCAAAAGAGCTGTGACCCAAGAAGAAAGTATTTTGTTTTCTTTTTATGCTGTCTTTAGTAAAATATTATATTGATAGACTTGTTGTGCAGAGATTCCAACATGCGAGCCAGTCTAGACTAGTGCCATACAGTAAAATCTATAGCTAGAAATGCATACTGTGTGTGTGTATACTGTATACTGTATGTGTGTGTGTGTATACTGTAATAATCTAGGCCTACAAAGTTGATCCCAGCAGTGGCACTGGGGGCATCTTTGTAGGAACAGATCTTCCCTGCTAAAGGGCTGTGGGTGCCTTGGGCTGGTACAGAAACCCAATTCAAAAGGGGTAGCATTTCTATCCTAATTGTTTCTTGAGTTTTTAGTTCCCTTAAAAGCAAAGTATTTCCTATATGAAAAACTCCCCCCCCGAGCAGTCACACGTCATATAATTTATTTGCTGACTAATTATTTACCCAGTACAGTAATTAGGTGCAAAGGTTCTTCCTTCCCAATCCAGCTTTGTAGCTGCCTGACTTACCTACAGTAAAAGTCATTAATAGTAATTATACATCTATAAATAAATGTTCAATTTCCCTTTCATATCTTTAGCTGTCTATGAATATGTATATTGAATATGTATAGTGTATAGAGCGCAGCCCTGTTATAACACAAGTGAAACCCCAGCCTTTTTACAGGGATTAACTCTATTCACAGCTCTTATTTTAGGCTCCTGCATTGTTATGCAACAGTTAAACTCATGGGACATGCTTTCTTGTATGTAAAACTTTCATGGATTATGGCTATGGCTAAGCAGCAGGAAGGAACAGAATCAAACAGGGAGCTTTTGATATGATTTTATCGATTGGTTGTTGATATAAAGAGCTGGGAGCTGTAGTTAAACAGTAACTGTAAGGCCACAGGATGGGTGTCACTAATATAGAAGCCTGCCAAGAGATTTCCTTACAGCATGCAACGATAATAACTATTACATACTGGCTGCCTAAGGCAAGGGACAGACAGCTGAGGTGGGAAACAGCGATGGAGCTGGCGGAATGATGTACCTGGATGGCGAATGGCTGCAGGCACAGGACTGAATGACAGTAACACATTCCCTAATGACAATGTTGATTGGGCAATGCTAAACTGCCCCTCTCAGTCGTTGGCTACCTAGGGCTGGGTGGCAAGATAAACTCCAGGATGGCATTTGGGACGCCATGACTGCATTCAATAGGAGCGAGCACCCCTCTAACCTGCTCCAGCTTTCCTACTTCCTTGGTAATGGACATTGCACCCCTTGAGAGCAGCTCACATTGCAAAAATACCCAGGTAATAAATAAACAGCTTCAGTCAGGGTAGTAACTACAGAGGAAGAAGACCCTGCAGGGGGCAAGGGCGGCAGGTGTGTAGGGAGCCCAGTATAGTCCTAATTCATTAATGAGCAATTTTAATATATCTTGATGAATCTGGTCAACTTAGCAATTTTGGGGCCCTAAATAAAAATTGCAGTGGGGCCCTGTAATATATAGTTACATTACTGGCTACAGTATATGATGTAAAATGCATAGCGACTTTATAAAGGGTTTTTCTCTAGAGCACTTCACAAAATTAACACAATGTACAGCAATCCGGACAGCACTTAGTATGCTGAAACAAACCCATTAAGAGACTTTGTTTCCCAGGTCCAGACTGGGATACAAAATAGGCCCTGGCATTCCGAGTACACAGAGGCCCAAACAGTTCCCCCACCAGCCCAATAAATAGTGACTGTCTATGGCATCTTACAGCAGCCCCTCTGGCATTTGCCAGAACCCCCAGATTGCCTGTCCGGGCCTTCTCTTACCCCATGGCATTCAACACACACATATATATATATATATATATATATATATATATACACACACATAAATACACACACACTCAAATTTCCACATAAACACAGTCAGGGTGAGACCTGCCTCCATATAATGTTTCCCTATAAAATCACCCAAATAAATAATATAATTAGTACAGATAGCCAGGAGAGTTCAATAAATCATTTCCATCAAGGAATCAAAAGGTTTCACGCCTCATTACCATTTCATTGTAATAACAGACTTTCCGTTGATCTTATCTGTACCCGAGGAAACCACCCCAACCCCCTTATTCCTGGCATATTACCCAGTGTCCCATCTATCACCTCCAGTTGGCAAAGTGATGTGGGTACCCTACACCAGTTACATGTGACACAGGGAGAATAGGGGCTGATAACTGTCACTGGCTAGAAGTCCAAGGAGCTTGTAGTCTATTATTCCACCCAAAGAAACCTGTATTTATCGCTATGTGCAGGTAGCAAAAACTAATCTCCCTGTGAGAATCACCTGTAATCCACCCCCCCATAATGCTAAAATTTCTTACCCCGTTACTCACCCCACAACAAGAGCCCCAGCCAGGGTAGAAGTGTCGGCTCCCACATGCCTGGAGACTGCCTCAGCTCAGTCTGTCACTTGCACAACTCGCCGCATTATACTGCACTAAATCCAGAAGAACAGGATCCTAGCACTCCCCTGTACTCTGATGGGTGCAATGAGCTCTCTCGCACTTTCTACTCACCTACATAGAGACTGTGCCTAAACCAGTTCCTCCAGTCACTAAGCATAGGAACAGAAAGGCTGGACTGAAATGACCACCCCTCACGTTTGTGGACTGAAATTACTTCCTAAACTATTTAGCTCTATTTACATTAACTGTAGTACAATAGCAGGACAGTGGGTCTGGTCTATTGTTGGAATAAGAAGAATGGTAATAATGCCCTAAAGGGAGAAATCAAAGGAAAAAAATGTTATTGTGATCCCTTTGTATGGCCTGACTCTCACGAGTGATCTGGCCTAGAGAGATTTTATGTCAGCTGCTGTACTGTACTGCTGTCAAACCCATTAGGAGAACTCCGGCTTCCAAACCAAAATTTGTTAAAAAGCCCCACACAACACAGAAACCCCTAATATACCTATCACTGTAATCTGTTCCTTCAAAAAGTATGAATAAATACCATTTTATATGCTGAAATCCAGCTGCAAAACAGTTCTTCTCTTTCCGCATCATTTTAAATCCTGGCAGAGGAGGAGGGACTAAAACATTGATATTACAAATTGTAGCAACTTTTCCACAGCTTACAGCAGCATGCAGGAACTACATAACCCACAATGCATTGCACTGTGATGTTTCTTTCCTTATTTACATCACATGTGCAGGGAATTGTGGGATTGGGAAGATGCAGGTTGAAAGCAGGCTGGGGACAGTTGACTACTGATACTTATATTTTTTTTTTAAGTCTCAAAGTAGTCAGCCAGAACAGCAGGGGAACAGGGCCAGGGCTTAGGGAACTGTTCCAAACCAAATTATTACTATTATTAAAAACCCTGAAAAGGCGGCATATTTTTTAATTGATCTATATTGCAAAGTTGCTTGAAATTATATTTACTTTCAAAAAGCTTAAGTTGTGTTTGAATTCCCCATTAACAAGGAAAGTAGTAAAAAGAAAGGCATAACAAAGTGATAGAGAGGAACCAAGAAGTAGGGAACCTGGAGGAGAGGAAGAAAAACATTCCCACAAAATCACCATTGGAACAGCACCAGAGTCAATTCGTAACTTTGCGGGGCCAAGTAGTGAAAAGTTGGGCTATGTAGAAGGTCAATTAGGAAGATATTCTGGGGTCAATACTTGTTTGCCAACTGGCCTCTTCCTTCCAGTGCTGTCATCGTGGTCATATGCCCCAGTTTCTTCAAATACAGAGAAAAAAGGGGCTGCTTTGGTTGGTCAGACTGTAAAAATTTGCCAGTGTGCCTCTTTACCCCTGAGCACTTGCTCTGAAACCCTGCACAGCAAGAGTATTGTAGCAGCACCCCTTGATGGTCTGGTGGATGGAAGGATTTTATGGACCTGCAATTCCTCCAGATATAGAATTTTTGGGCTTTCTGCTGTGCCCACCCAGTAACAAAATCTGGTTAGCTCTGCTGCTCTTTACAAATCAACCAAAAAGCCCCCAAGAAAATACTTTGTTTGGACACATTGGGGCACTCTCATCCATTTTCCTTGTATTTTGTGCGCACTGGCATTCTTTGTACTGTATGTCATGGTTTTCATTCCGCCTTGGCCTTGGCACTAGAAATAACTTTTTTTTTTTTTTTGCTTTTGCACCCACACACATGAACCAAAATTTTGGTTAACCAAGAATGTAATTTACAGTTTTGTAATTTTGTGACACCCCCAAAGGTTATCTACTGAGCCTTTGGATATGTTTAAATGCTCCCATTCACATGAGTTAATGTAAATATTCAGTTAAATAAGACACAACCTATGCCAATATATTTTTTTAAGCATTCACTGAGGCTGAAGTGGCCTATGCCCACAGCCAGTAGCTGACATTCACTGCTGCTAATGGTGGCATTGGGCAGATAATTGTGAGATATTACACTCCTACATAGACAGCATATGCCTCCCAAGCACATGAGCTACTCCCGCGGGAAACACACACTGCTGTTCCAAAGTGCTATACTATAAGCCTATGAAAAGGAATTAAATGGGTGAAATGATGAAAGGATAATATCCCATGAGTTCATTTAAAGCCTGTTTGCTTTTGTATTACATAAGAAAAAATACCAAAAACCAAGGATTTCCTAGTATTAAACGTAAAGTCATGTTATCCAGTAATCTGGTATAATGATCCTTCATCCGCCATTTCCATAGTATTACATTGCACATGGTGGAACAGGTTGGGCAGCATTGTTTTGTATTTCTGTGTGTAACTACGCTGAGACATTCAGCAGATACAGGGATCCTGTAATATTGGATATTTAATACAGTTTAGTACATAAAGGAGAGCCAAGATGGTTTCCAGTGGCAGCCATGTGTACAGGTCTCTGGTGTATATCCTACAGGCGCCAGGGGGGGGAAAAATTAGGTTTTAACTCTATGGGGCATGGGATAATTCTGCCTGAACTGATAGAGAGTTAGTAAGGGTACCGGTTACAAGGTAACATGAAAGCACAGAAAATATAAGAATAGCTTGTGCAAGTCATAATCCCCAACCATGTTCTGAGCTGGTGGGGTTTATTGATCATCATCTATGGATTACTGACTGGGAAATATACATATTTGCTCTGTTGTTATTGGCTGATTCCCTCATACCAGCGTTGTGTATGTGTTCATTGGAGGATGTCCAGACAGAACTGTTTTTAAATCATTCAGCTTAACACTGAATAATTAACCAATTAGTTAAGCCTATAATAAAAAAACTAGCGACCAAGATAGAGCTTTCTGGTAAAGCACATCATTCTACTGTTTACAGAAAACTGAATGAGGCCTACAAAGAAAAGAACACAGTATCTACAGTGAAATATGGTGGAGGTTCAATGATGTTTTGGGGTTGTTTTGCTGCCTCTGGCACTGGGTGCCTTGAATGTGTGCAAGGCATCATGAAATCTGAGGATTACCAAAGGATTTTGGGTCGCACTGTAGAGCCCAGTGTCAGAAAGCTGGGTTTGCGTCCAAGATCTTGGGTCTTCCAGCAGGACAATGACCCCAAACATGCGTCAAAAAGCACCCAGAAATGGATGGCAACAAAGCGCTGGAGAGTTCTGAAGTGGCCAGCAATGAGTCCAGATCTAAATCCCATTGAACTTCTGTGGAGAGATCTTAAAATTGCTGTTGGGAAAAGGCACCCTTCCAATAAAAGAGACCTGGAGCAGTTTGCAAAGGAAGAGTGGTCCGAAATTCCTGGTGAGAGGTGTAAGAAGCTTATTGATGGCTATAGGAAGAGACTGATTTCAGTTATCTTTTCCAAAGGGTGTGCAACCAAATATTAAGTTAAGGGTGCCAATAATTTTGTCCAGCCCATTTTTGGAATTTTGTGTGACATTATGTCCAATTTGCTTTTTTTCCTCCCTTTTTCATTCTGTTCCAATACACACAAAGTTAATAAACATGTGTATAGCAAAACATGTGTTACTGCAATACTTTTCTGTAAGAAATACTTGATTTTCTGGAAAAATTGCTGGGGGACCAACAATTTTGGCCATGACTGTATATATATATATATATATATATATATATACAGGTATAGGACCCCTTATCCAGAATGCTCGGGACCAAGGGTATTCCGGATAAGGGGTCTTTCTGTAATTTGGATCTCCATACCATAAGTCTACTAAAAAATCAATAAAACATTAATTAAACCCAATAGGATTGTTTTGCCCCCAATAATGATTATTTATATCTTAGTTGGGATCAATTACAAGGTACTGTTTTATTATTACAGAGAAAAAGGAATCATTTAACCATTAAATAAACCCAATAGGGCTGTTCTGCTCCCAATAAGGGGTAATTATACCTTAGTTGGGATCAAGTACAGGTACTGTTTTATTATTAGAGAAAAGGGAATCATTTAACCATTAAATAAACCCAATAGGGCTGTTCTGCCCCAATAAGGGGTAATTATATCTTAGTTGGGATCAAGTACAGGTACTGTTTTATTATTACAGAGAAAAGGGAATCATTTAACCATTAAATAAACCCAATAGGGCTGTTCTGCCCCAATAAGGGGTAATTATATCTTAGTTGGGATCAAGTACAGGTACTGTTTTATTATTACAGAGAAAAGGGAATCATTTAACCATTAAATAAACCCAATAGGGCTGTTCTGCCCCCAATAAGGGGTAATTATATCTTAGTTGGGATCAATTACAAGGTACTGTTTTATTACTACAGAGAAAAAGAAAATCAGTTTTAAAATTCTTTATTATTTGATTAAAATTGAGTCAATGGGGGATGGGCTTTCCGTAATTCGGAGCTTTTTGGATAACGGGTTTCCGGATAAGGGATCCCATACCTGTATATATATTGTGCAGATTACACTAAACCCTGATAACACAGTATTAAGGGAATATTCAAGAAGGCAATTGGGCTATTCTGTATGTAAATTATGTGAGCACTTGCCCATTTGAACTGCCATCTTCAAAAATATAAGGTGGGGGGGCCTCCATATGAGAATATTTATATTGGCAGAGGTCAATAGGATTTTACATTTAGATCACAGGATCTGAGTGTACCAATATGGCGTATGTTTCAGGATAAACCAAAGTGCCATCTCATATCATTTGAGTGTATTAATGCGGCACATACCTGTCAACATGTATAATTGAAAAGACCAAGGCTATTGTTTCTTTAGTCATATTATCATGAATTGACCCATAAGTACTGACAAGTTTCCCCAATGGATGTGCTGTTTAATTCATTTACTTTTACTTACATTTTTGTATAAAAGATTTTTTGGGGGGAGCACTAAGATGGCATCTTGGAGATTTCATGATCAGGTGACGTATTAAAATGCCGACCATGACATCTAGTGGTCGCTCATAACAACTCATGAGTGGATAATCTTAAATGGAGAGAATGTGGATGCTAGTATCCTTTCAGAAGATGCTTTTTACCTCCAAGAGGAAGCAGGTGTCCCACATAGCATGCTTCTCCTTCAGCCTCCAGTCTCCTATAATTAAGACAGAATTAGATTTATACTCTATAACAACAGTATTAAATGGAATGGCACCTCCACAGCAGTCCTGCAGTAAATATAGAAAACATATCTATCATTTCAGTTACATAAAGCCAGTAATACTTTTAAAAGAAAAAATAATTCCATTTTTATTGAGGGCTTCTCATTATATGTCTGACTCTTGTGTACAATATTAATAGAAACATCTTAGCAGAACTAATTGTATTACATAGTGGCAATAGTATTATCTCTAGATAAAAAGCAAAGCTATGCTGCTCTGTAACAGACACAATGGATACCTTGTTCCTTGTTATCTACTGATAAACTACAACTCCCAATAGATGATCTTATGGAGGAGTTGGTGGAAGTTGTAGTTCTGAAACATCTGAAGAGCTCAACAATTGCCTGCCCTGTTTTGAGATAAAAAATATTTTTAACTAAACATTTCTCTTGGAAAATATTTCCCTTAGTTCTCTGTTCCAATCTGTGCCTGCCACAGGCTGGGGTTAACATACAGGGGTGCCCTGTCTAGTTGAAAGGAGTAATTTCTTACAGCGACGTCTCACTACATAAAGTCTTGCCATGTGGCCTCACCCTTAGATCCCAACTAAAAAAACAGCAGATCTGCTTTCTGCATTGCTCCTGTAGCGGAGACGCACAAGCTGCAAGTGAAACATTAACATATACATAAAAATCTACACGTACGCAAAGGAAGAGTAAAACCAAACCAAGTAGAGAAGGATGTGTCTCATTCTTCATTCACAAAGCCACATTTATTCAGCTTCTGGATTTCTAGGCGCAACTTTAATATCTCTAACTCCAACTTTTTCTTCTCCAGCTTTAAAATGCAGTATCGAATCTTCTTAAAATCTACGTAGGAGATGTCTTGAGCCATGTCCCAGCAATTCAGGTCATCAGGAGAACAGCACTGCACTGGCACATCTTCCCACCCGCAGCCTGTAATTTGGAGAGAAACAGCTAATGTTGATTTTATGGAAGTAAAGCTGGGTACATGAATGCTGGCCCAATGTTCCAGACTGATGTTTTTGTACTGTGCAGACTGGGCCCTGTGGCCAATAGCATAGTACATCTACTAATGAGGAAGCTATAGCTCCCTATAGTGTTTACCTCTTGCTCATAAGCACTTGCGTCTAGAGATTTTATAAATTACCCCTACTGATAGGGATCCCCAACATTCTTTTTTTTTTTTTTTACAAGGGAGCCACACTGAAATGTAAAAAGGGTTGGCGAGTCACACAAGCATTTGGGCATAGGCGGATTTTCAATAAGGCTAGGGGAGGCTAAGCCTCCCCAAACCTGCTTTGGCACCTTAAAAAAACAAAACAAAACACCTCACTCTGTTTCTGCACTGTCCAGGAAATCTTCTCCTGTTCCTGCAAGCTCCGGTTCTGCTGTAATCAGCTGTGCTCTGACAGCTTTCTTGACAGACAGTAAAATTGACCAATCAAGGCACAGATGCAGACAGGGCTGGGGAGATATTACAAACTGAAGGCAGTGCAGAAATGAAGCCTGAAAAGAAGGATCTGCAGCTGTAACTTTACCTAAGAACTTTTGCTGCAGACTTCATGCCACAGGTACTATACACATGTACTATAATATGTTCTAAAGGCTGACTCCTTTTTTGTCACCTGACATCTATAATATCCCTATCCCCTACCCTAACAGATGGATGGTAAGTTAACTCTTTCCCCCTGAAAAAAGCTCATTGTGCTTTTATATATTTGTTGTTTTTTGCACTTACTATTTTTTTTTACTTTTGTCATTGTTTTGTTTATTTCTAGTTACAGTGGGGCCAATGTTATAGTTCCAGGGCCTGAATATCTGCCATCCGTACCCACTGCGTCTCACTGTATATAATGTGCTAGTTTTGTAACTACAGACTGTATCTTACTGTATATAATGTGCTGGTTTTGTAAATACAGACTGCGTCTCACTGTATATAATGTGCTGGTTTTGTAAATACAGACTGCGTCTCACTGTATTTAATGTGCTGGTTTTGTAAATACAGACTGCGTCTCACTGTATATAATGTGCTGGTTTCAAAAATACAAACTGCGTCTCACTGTATATAATGTGCCTGGGATGTCAGTACCCACTGCCTCTCTATAAAACTTAAACACATCTAAAGGGGAGGTTCACTTCTAAGTTAAATTTAATTACTTTATAGAATGGCCTATTCCTAGCAACTTTGCAATTGGTCTTCCTAATTAATTTTTTTTATAGTTTTGAATAATTTCCCTTTCCAGCTTTCAAATGGGGGTCACTGCAGCCAAAAAGCATTGCTCTGCGAGGCTACAGTTTTATTTTTCCATGCAGGCCCCTTAACTATTCATATTTGTTTAAACCACTACCTGGTTGCTAGGGTAAATAAGACCCTAGCAACCAGATAGCTGCTGAAATACCAAATGGAGAGCTGATCAGAGAGCTGAACAAAAAAAGCTAAAATGGAGAGCTGAAAAAAAGATAAATAACTGAAAAACCATTAAAAATAAAAGAGGACCAATTGCAAATTGTCTCAATGTCTACATAATATTAAAGGTGAACTACCCCTTTAAGCTAACTGATCACAAACACAAATGGATGGAGAATCCCTAACAGAAGTGCCTGTATGAATACTTTTACATCCTAAGCATTTTAGGGTTATAAAAAACACTCCCACCCGCACTTTTGAGCAGTATCCCTGGAAGTCAGTGGGAACCGCAAGAGATAGTTGGGGAAAAAGTAGTATAGAAAAAGAAACATATATCCCAGAGCCCCCCCCTTACCCCCAGGGTCTGTTCCCTCTATAGTTACACCACTGACATCTAGCTTTTGCTAAAGAACAGATTGCAGGAGCTGCCACAAAGCCAAAGACGTTCTATGCCAAAAATGAAATAAAGAGGCTTGCTAAAAACACATCAATAAATAGGATGACAAGTGGCTAAATGACTGGGACACTCAGTGGCGTGTAGGGTGTAATCAGGTTGTGTCATGGGGAGTCCCTGATGGTCAAAGATAGAGCAATGCACCTGCACTGGGGCTCATCAGCTGAATAGTATCTGAATCCTATGTAAAACAATCAATATTAAAGTTAAACTGCAGCCAGTAGCGATGCTGCGCCCCCCCCACACATAACAATTCCCTCTCCCCCAGCAGCAGTAGAGCTGTTCCTACTGGGCAAGGAGATACCCAGCAGCCGTTGGGGGCCCTGGCAGCTCATTTGCATATCAGTTAGGGTGCCAGTTCCTGTTACAAAGAGAGAAATAGGCTCATTTGTGCTTTGATTAAGAAACCCGAGGAACGCGCAGGGATAATATTGATGACAAGCACAACAATGTGCACTGAAATTGGCAACTTTATAGAAATGTCTCTACAAGGTGAAACAGTCAGCAATTCAGGGGTATAAATACCGCTCGGATCGGTCAGGTGGTTTGTGCCGACAGGCCTGGGAGGCAGTTGGTGCCATGCTGTCACATGGGAATGTCATGTGGTAGATGGGACACAATCCCAGTGTCCCATGTTAGGGGTCGTCGTGCTGCCAAGCTCGATGGCCAAACAAATACAACCAGTCTGGGTGATGGATAGTGTCATCCCACGCGCTGGATGAGGCAGGGACGGCCTGGGAACCAAGCTACTGAGGTCAGCCTGCGTGTTTGACCGTGGCACGCACCGCTGGCGTAGCAGTCACAGCAGGGCACCAACAGGAGTTGTGCACAAGTTTTTATCCCCCAACCAATAAAATTCTTTCTTTTTCACAATTCTTCTCACCCAATCATGCAAAGTACAACCCGCTAGAGCTGTGCCACTCAGATGTGCTGCTGGGGGCCACTGCAAAAAATACAAAATGAAGACCAATTGCAAATTGTCTCAGAATATCAATGTCTACATCATATTAAAAGTGAATTAAAGGTGAACTAGCCCTTTAAGCTAACTGATCACAAACACAAATGTATGGAGAACCCCTCACAGAAGTGCCTGTATGAATACTTTTACATCCTAAGCATTTTAGGGTTAAAAAAGCCCTCCCACCCGCACTTTTGCGCAGTATCCCTGGGAGTCAGTGGGAACCGTAAGAGGTAGTTGGGAGGTTAATTTTTTAGACCAGCAGCAAATCCACTAAGTCTCACATTAGCTTTAGGTCAGTCTGTGTACGGCCCACATTTAGCCTCCCCAAACAAAAAAGTCACGCTCCGCCTATGCATTTGGGGATGCCAAATAAGACTGTGTCTCTGTGCTCCAAGCAAGAAATGTAAAAATGGGCAGCAACTTTGTGGCCACTGGGAGCAACATCAAAGGGGGTGGGGAACAATGTGTTACTCACAAGCCACTGGTTGGGGATCCCTGTTTCTGGCAAACAACAGAAGCTCTATCTTGCTTAATGGCAGGTATTATATATATCATGATCACTGCAAGTGTCCCACATAACAAAAGTGGATCAGTTATCCTTAATTTCATGACAGACAGATAGACAGTATTAAAACTTTGTGTAAGAAGAGGGTGCTTACTCTCAGAACCCCTCCATTATCCAATGGGACTAGACCAGCGTTTTTCAACCACTGTTCCGCGGCACACTAGTGTGCCGCGAGATGTTGCCTGGTGTGCCGTAGGCAGGGCCGCAATTTTTACTTTAAAAAAAAAAAATCCGGGCCCTGTCATTGGTTGCGCCCCGTGTGTACGGGTGACGTCAGTACGCACGGGGCGCAACGTTATAAAAGGGCCTGTGTGCGGTCGCGTGTAGGCAGAAGTGCAGAGGCGGCGCGCGAGGGGAAGATGCTGCTGAAGCCGCCGAAGAGTAAAATGCTGCGGGGCACCAATGTATTAGGGGGGGCCACGGGGCACACTGACTTATGGGGGCACTGCTGCTGGGCACCAATGTACTAGGGGGGCACTGCTCTTGGCACCAATGTACTAGGGGGGCACTGCTGCTGGGCACCAATGTACTAGGGGGGCACTGCTCTTGGCACCAATGTACTAGGGGGGCACTGCTGCTGGGCACCAGTGTACTAGGGGGGCACTGCTCTTGGCACCAATGTACTAGGGGGGCACTGCTGCTGGGCACCAATGTACTAGGGGGGCACTGCTCTTGGCACCAATGTACTAGGGGGGCACTGCTGCTGGGCACAGAGTTAAATTTTTTAAAATTTTCTAATGGTGGTGTGCCTCGTGATTTTTTTCATGAAACAAGTGTGCCTTTGCCCAAAAAAGGTTGAAAAACACTGGACTAGACAGGGATGCTCCCTGCCTCCCATATACAGTAAAAAAGTTGCACAAACAGGTGCGCATGTTGGTAGCCCATTGGCATCCATATGCATGACCCCTATGTGCATTCTATTCATCACACACAAGCAGAAATGCTTCCAAAAGTCATGTATGTTGTATAAATTAGCAAATTATTTAATAAAACACCCACAGTCCCTTCTCCTTCATTTTCTTTCTTCATTCTGCATTCTGCTCCCTTGTCCCTCAGCGTGATGGCCTTTCAAGTACTGAAATGTTTTTATGGAGCAGGTATACAGAACTCTGATTGGTGGAGCTTGTATGCATGCTTAATAAGCAAACAGATAAGGAGGTCATATGAAAATGATTTGGTAAATACTCACAGTTGCAGTTTCTTGGGAAAACTTGCCTATCACTCGTCTCTTTATTCTGCCAATGAAAAAATACATAAATCAACAAATCTCTTTTAATGCACAGATTTGGGACCTGTTATCCAGAATGCTTGAGAATGCTTTCCATAATCTTAGTTAGGATCAAATACAAGGTACTTTTTTTATTATTACAAAGAAAAAGGCAATATGTTTTAAAATTTTAAATGATTTGATTAAAATGGATTCTATGCGAGATTACCCTACCCTCGGGAGCATTCTGGATAATAGGTTTCCAGATAACAGATCCAATACCTGCACTGCCCCCAGGCTACTGGTAAAATAGGCACATCTCACCTAGTGGTAGATATTAGAATAGCACTCAATAGTAAAAAATACAGTACAAGTCCGGCTTGGGACTCCTTTAGTTACATGGGAGTAGGAGAAACAATAGGTTAGCTGAAAGCAGCTCTAATGTGTAGCGCTGGCTCCTTCTGAAAGCTCAGACTCAGGCACAATGCACTGAGATGGCGCCTACACACCAATATTACAGCTAAAAATACATTTGTTGGTTCAAAAATACATTGTAGAATGAATTACTTGCAATGTAGACAGTGTAAGATAGTAATAAAACCTATACAATAAATATCATGACATAATGCCTTTAAATCTGACCAACTGCGCAGAAGTATTTAAAAAATATCTTGAGCAGAATTTACTTCTCAGTGTCTGCTATCTATAATCCATAGTTAAAAGGGGTTACTTAGACATTTATGGAACCTTTTTGAGTTCTATGAATACCCTGACTTTGCTGCAGAATAAAATGGGTAGTTCGGAAATGATGGAGGTCCCCATGGTGGGTACAGCAATAACACGTGATCACAGTTTGATCACCCACCAGCTGCAGCCGCTTTAAATACCATCATGTTTGCTAGGAAAGAACTTTATTATACATTGGTTACTAGAATTAGTAGGTATGCATTAGTCACTGATTTAGCTGTATTGTCACATACAAACAGAATGATGGGTAAGAGGAATGGGCCTGTAATGACCATATGTGTATGGCACTCACTGGTTCCGATATATCATTTCTCACATTCAGGGTCAGACTGGCCTGCTATAGTACCATAGAACCTGCCTGTTGGCCCAAGCACTGTAGGAAAATTCCCATCTCTCTATTTCTTATGTGCACCATATAACACACCTACACGTGTTTTATGTCAAGCTGTCATGATAGTGGGCCCAGAAAACAGTTTCTCTGTTGGGCCATAGGAGGTCTAGTTCAGCAAAAGTCAAATTCAGTTACAATTGCCTGGTTTGGCAAAACACCCCCCAGAACAGTTGGGCAGTACTTGACATTGTTTCCTAGGTAGCAGTAAAACATAGTGGAACCCCTGCAGTAAGGCAGTAATAGTAAAAAAAAGAGCAATCTTTCATACCATGCACCAAACCAAGCCAAGGTTGTAACTGAGTGGTTTACATATTTTAGAAGCAGCTGAAGGGCTTTATGATAGGAAACTTTTAATTTCACAAACGTACAACCCTTGGCCATTAACTGGCTGTTGAGCTTTAAACCACCACACATATCCTCTAACTGTTAAGGGATGCTCAAAGTTGAAACAAAATAGAGAGAGGCCAAAGGATTAGGAGCAATTTAAGGTGGCCATACATGTTAAGATCTGCTCGTATGGTGAGGTCGCCAAACAAGCAGATCTTCTCCCGATATGCCCACATAAGGTAGGCAAAATTGGACCAAACAATCTACTTACAACAACGGGTATAGGACTGAGGACCATATAAATGATCTGATGTGGTCCTGGCTCTGACGGGAAAATCAAACCTGCATGATCAGCACCTGGCCAATTTTCAGTCAGATATCAATTAGAGAGGCCGTTGGGGGGCCCCATACATGGGCGGACAAGATGCCAAATTGGTCTGAAGAACTCGATCGGCAGCTTAAAACTGTTCATGTATGGCCACCATTACACCCTTTAAACTATTTATGGACCATCAAACCTCCAAACTCCTAATCCCAGCCAAGGCTGCTCATCAGTGCTGGAACCTGTAATTCTTTCTGATAAGGCCATGGTTAGGCCATGTGATGGGTTCAGCCTTCCTAAACACTATACTGGGTCCAGTTATAATAAGACTTTTATCACAATACTCACTATGTGATTAACATTCTCCTTAGAAGCTGCTGTAAAGTCTGTTTTATTGTCTTCTCCTGTTGCACCCTTGAATTCTTCTGTATGGGCTTTTGGCATCTCCTGTGCCTTATTGCAAGTACTCCCTTCATAAGAATATCCCTCTTCTTCATTTAAATTGTTGTCAACAATTTCTTTTCCTTCTCTGCAATTTTGGCCTTGGTGATCTTCTACTTCCCCAGTGCCAATAGGCAGCTGCAAAAGTCAATTATGTTGCTTTAGTTGTTATAAGAGGCATAAAGCACCCCAATGAAAAGTTCTGTGACCATAAGATGAAAAGACACTGACACCAGGGCTGAAATTGGGGCAGGCATATACCTATGTCACACACAAGTGGAATCAGGACATCACAGCCTTAAGCACATACCTTTGTGTTTTGCAGAAGCAGAGTATGTAGAAGTAGCAGGGGGGTAAGGGGGGGACAAGGTTTTGGGGTGAGTGAGTGGGATGACTATGGGGGAGGGTTTTGTTGGTAGAAAAAGGGGGGTGGACGAGTGGGAGTGTACATTTTTTGGTGAGTAAGTTGCACAAAGTCTTGAAATAAGATCAAACCCAATCACAGAACACTACTGAAAGCCCCCACCGGGGGTAGATTCTATTTTATAGGAATGCTCTGACCCTTAGGGGCTGATTTACTTACCCACGAACGGGTCGAAATGAGTCCGATTGCGTTTTTTTCGTAATGATCGGTATTTTGCGATTTTTTCGTATGTTTTGCGATTTTTTCGGATTCTTTACGAATTTTTCGTTACCAATACGATTTTTGCGTAAAAACGCGAGTTTTTCGTATCCATTACGAAAGTTGCGTAAAAAGTTGCGCATTTTTCGTAGCGTTAAAACTTACGCGAAAAGTTGCGCATTTTTCGTAGCGTTAAAACTTAAAAGGTGCAAAGTTTCGCGTAAGTTTTAACGCTACGAAAAAAGCGCAACTTTTTGCGCAAGTTTTAACGCTACGAAAAATCGCCAGATTTTACGCAACTTTCGTAATGGCTACGAAAAACTCGCGTTTTTACGCAAAAATCGTATTGGTAACGAAAAATTCGTACAGAATCCGAAAAAATCGCAAAACATACGAAAAAGTCGCAAAATGTTCGTTTTCAAGTCGGAACTTTTCCAATTCGGGTCGGATTCGTGGGTTAGTAAATCAGCCCCTTAGTATCTGTGAAATACAAAATTAACAGAAAACCTCCTGTCAATTCAAGATATTGCTAAATTATTTAAAAAATATTGCATCTTAAATATATGAAATATATGAAATATATGAAATGTTAAACAAACCTTCATGTAAAGAAAAACTCCACCCACAAGCTGTTTTTTGCTTAATGAAAGAAAATGTCATCCCAAGCAGCATTCCAATACATATTAAACATTTTATATGGCTTTAAAGTTAATTGTAACTGTAATTGCTGAAAGCAGTATCTGCCTTGTTGCTTATACTCTCTGCACTGCTGGCTCTGACTCCTGAAACAGTATAACTGAAGCCAGCTGATTCACAGACATGCGGGAAGAACTGACTTTTAGATAAACAAACACTGCTTTCAACTGCAATTACATTTACAAATAACTATAAAACCATTTAAGCCGTTTATGAATGCATGTCAGAAAGTTGCTTAGAGTTACATTTTCTTTTCTTGTGTTTTTTTAAAAAAAGTGTTTTAGGTGGAGGACTCCTTTAACAAATTCCAGCCCACCTCAAAATCCTGCAGCGAAGAACAGCTTGATCCGGATGTTTTATGCGCTTTCTGGACAACTAAGCAGCGGCCCTCCAATGAGCAGTTATTCAGCTGCCGCAGAGCATGATGCATTGTAACAGCGTCCTCAAATGATATGAAGGCAAAGCTACAAGAGAGTTACAATGCAGCTTATTAATCAACAAGGTGGGAGACTAGCTTCTGTAGCCCCTTTTATAAGAATTCCACTTGAAATTTGCCCGGTGTTGCAGAGTTTGGATTTCCTACAATGTTTTTAAAGTTCAGTGGTTTTATTTATTCTGCCTCACCCAAACTTTCCTACTGTACATGTGTGACAGGCATCAAACTGCTTTGGCACACTTACCAAGAACAAAAGCTGGCAGGCTTTGCATCTCCATGTTTCACATATGTACTTATATGCCTGTATTATTAGTGTATATTATAAGAATGTTTGGTGCTCCATACAATAAAGGCACTAAATACAGTAGAGTTTAACTCACAAGCTAAGTTTACTTCATTATGGATAAAAAAGGACTACATATTTTTACTGAAATATAGGGACACAATTATAAAAAAATGGCATTGTCTTGTTTATTTATAATATATAAAAATGATTTGTCTCTACTGCACTGATCTCTATACAAGGGAAGAACTGGATTTAGCTGTATACCAAATCCTCCACAAGAGGTTGGGCCAAATATTGAACCAAATCTAAACCCTAATTTACATATACCAATACAAATGCATTCAGTTGTCCAGAGCTAAAGGCACACAGGGTGTGCAGTCTGCTTCTCTCTGCTTGCATTTTGTATGCTCCTATGTTGATCATTTCCTATGTGTACCTCCACTGATAGGCACAGCATTGGCCTGAATGCATTAATACGGAGAGAATATCGGCCCAAAAACACAAAAGCACACTGATCTGTGTAAATGCACTCAGCCCGACACTGCGCCTGTCAGTGGAGCAACACATAGGAGTATAGGAGTAAATCCATTTCTCCTACACAAGGGGAGAGAAGTGGACTGTACACCCTGTATGCCCTTAGCCTTAAATTCATGTTCATTTTCCTTCAGTTTGGCTAGACACTAAAGGTCCCCATACACTACACCTACGGGTGGGTGATATTGGGTGGCAAGTAGCTAAAAAAAAAAATAATCCGATCGTTTGGCCCTGGGGCCAAACGATCGAATTACATTTGCGGCCATGGGGCAGTCGGTTCGGGGACCGCATCAACGAGCCAATGCGGTCCCCGATCCGACTGGATTTTCTAACCTGGCCGATCGAGATCTGCCCAATTTCAGGCCAGATATCGGACGGCCAGGCCCCTCGGTTCTGCCCATACACGGGCCGATTAGCTGCCGAATTGGTCCAAGGGACCGATATCGGCAGCTACTATCGGCCCGTGTATGGGGACCTTAAGGCCAAATCCAAATCTGATTACTGCAAAACGTGCTAGGATTTGTCTGAATCGCAAACCAATTTCTGGATTTAGGGGCATCCCTAGTCTATACCAATTTCACATTTCCTACTAAATCTGACCTTATTTAAGAAACAAATTAATTTACCATGGAAATTTTCACTGAATGCCCTTCATGCATTTTTCAGGCTATTGAAGACAACAGACTCTGGATTTTGGAGTAAAATAATTCATTATCTAAATGCCAAAATTAGAATATCCACTTTTAATTCATTTCTGGTACCTTATCAGAAGTTCATTGGTGCTATCTTTGGATCTTTGTGAATCACGTCAATGTCAACTTGTGTTCTGAATGTCCTTATATGACCTGTGTTACAATGGGCAAACCTAACTCCTGATGAAGGGAGGTTTATCTACCCGAAACGTCATCTTGCTCTGACACTCTGTATGTATGTATGTACATTTTTATTAATATAGCGCTACTTATGTATCTAGTGCTGTACTATGATAAATAAACGGGTAAGAACTTTTTCATGCAATGTGTGTGCGGCTCCCAATTGCAGACTTAATGCCAGCCTGTACAATCAATTTTCGCAATTCAATTATTAACAATATAAGAACCAACCGATACCCACAATATTCTCACCATTTGTATTCTTGTCGGAACACTCTAAATCCTTTTGGCTGGTATTCTTCAAACAGGTTTCTGAGCTGCTCCTAAAAAGTGCAAATAAAGGTACAGGATCTGTCATCCAGAATGCTTGGGACCTCGTGTAAGGAATAAAGGGATAAGGAATCTTAATGAAATTTAAACAGCCAATACAAATTAATGCCACTTACTTGGGATGAAGTACAAGGTACTGGCTTATTATTACAGGAAAAAAAGAAAAGCATTTTTATAAATTATTTGCTTCATATGGAGTCTATAGGAGATGGGTTTCCCATAAATCAAATACTTTTGGATAATGGGTTTCTAGAAAGAGATCCCATATCTCTGCAGTCAAACAGACTGAAACATTCAAGGAACCGAGGGAATAATAAATGTGGAAAATAAGTGCCCAGCAAAACATGAGAAATGCTCCTTGGGGCTGCTTTTAAATGAACATTGCAAGAAATATTGTTCAATCAGTAAACACTTGATATACCATTTGATAAATATGCCCTGAAAATCCTATTTAAGTGAAGTAAGCCCCGTGAAGTCGCCCTTAAACAGTTTCATAAATATGCCCCTAAGTATAATGATTTAATTGCATTTTGATTACTTGGTGTTATTGACCATATATAAAGAAGCATTATAAAAGGTCTACAAAAAGTGGCCTATACCCGTTTGCACTACAGATGGTTCTGAACTACAACCCTCACTCCAACTGTTAGACTGTTAGAAGTTGTAGTGTAATAACTGCTGGCAAGCTACATAATGCAAATACATGGTGTGCAACATGGTGCACACAGGGTTACCTCTCTCAGGGTGTTGGGGAGATTCCCCACATATATTTCATATTTTTCTTCTTCATCTAAAACAGAGAGAAGACATAAACACTAGAGTCGGAATGAGAAACAATGAGAAGGGAGAAGTAATATGCATGATACTAAAATACACATGCTACATCCAAAATATTATTATACCAGATTTGTGAATCTAGTCCCATTTGTGAGGAAATCAGCACAGCATAAATCAAATGGGGACTTTGGGCTCTCTGGCTGTTACTTAAAGGTACACTATCATAAAAATAGACATATGTTTTTGAAAACTATATGTAATGCTTATTAAAATAGATCAGCCACCATGGAGGGACTGTGCTGAGACATTAATATGGATACACATTTATGCAGCCCTCACATGACAGAAGTTTCCAGCCAACGGGATAAATATCAGTATGAGCCCTGACCAGATACTGATCAAGGACTTCAGTTTGGACAGTTTAGGCTGATGCCACACATAGCGTATGGTGTATATTTGCGGCAAGCAGAAAAACGCTGTGCCTGCAACCGAATGAATGGAATACGCTCGGGTGCAGGCACATGTAGCCGATATCCGCCAAAGATATGAAGTCTTGCTTTTTTTTGGCGGATATCGGCTACATGTGCCTGCACCCTAGCGCATTCCATTTATTCGGGTGCAGGCACAGGTTGGATCGTATGGCGATGTTTTCAGCTTGCCGAAAATATACGCCATACACTATGGGCCAAATTCCTAAAGGTATGAATCCGAATCCCAAAATCCGATCATTTCTGATGATTATTATTATTATTATTAACATTTATTTATAAAGTGCCAACATATTCTGCAGCACTGTACAATAAGTTGCAAATGTCACAAAAATTATTTCTGTTTGAATACGAAAATTTCATACATATGATCCGAAAAAGAAAAGTCTCCCATAGGGCTCAATGGCACTCTGCAGCTCCAACCTGGCCCAAGGAAAGTCTCCCATAGGGCTCAATGGCACTCTGCAGCTCCAACCCGGCCCAAGGAAAGTCTCCCATAGGGCTCAATGGCACTCTGCAGCTCCAACCCGGCCCAAGGAAAGTCTCCCATAGGGCTCAATGGCACTCTGCAGCTCCAACCCGGCCCAAGGAAAGTCTCCCATAGGGCTCAACGGCACTCTGCAGCTCCAACCCGGCCCAAGGAAAGTCTCCCATAGGGCTCAATGGCACTCTGCAGCTCCAACCCGGCCCAAGGAAAGTCTCCCATAGGGCTTAATGGCACTCTGCAGCTCCAACCCGGCCCAAGGAAAGTCTCCCATAGGGCTCAATGGCACTCTGCAGCTCCAACCCGGCCCAAGGAAAGTCTCCCATAGGGCTCAATGGCACTCTGCAGCTCCAACCCGGCCCAAGGAAAGTCTCCCATAGGGCTCAATGGCACTCTGCAGCTCCAACCTGGCCCAAGGAAAGTCTCCCATAGGGCTCAGTGGCACTCTGCAGCTCCAACCCGGCCCAAGGAAAGTCTCCCATAGGGCTCAATGGCACTCTGCAGCTCCAACCCGGCCCAAGGAAAGTCACCATACCGAAGCTTGAATGAATCCAAAACTTTTGTACTCGTTGCAACAAATATGATTTTGTCGCACAAGTTGTCGCAAAGTACAAAAAAGTTGCGCAAATTAACGAAAAAAATCACAAAAAATATGTACAGTTCTAAAACTTGGAAAAAATACTCATTTTTTTGTATTCAGACTCAATCGTACTTTGATGAATGTGCCTCTAAGTGTGGCATCTGCCTTAGAGGGGATGAAAAACCTCTGGGTGTTTACGGATCCCATGTGACAAGCTGGATCATGTGACCCATGCAAAGCATTTGACACAGACGGTATTTATCTTTTGCTGTGGCTTCCTCATGAAGGAGAGAAGATATGTGTCCCCAATGTAGAGTAGGCAGACCCCTACTGATGAGTTGTTGAACACAACTTATCTCTTCAGATAAAGACAAATTGACTTTTGAGATCTGTTTTATTGTTGTTGTTATTTTATATTGTCCACCTTTTATGCAAGCCTTCTCCTATTTATTTTCTATTCTGACTCCTGCCTGGTTGTGACAGTAACTAAGCTCTGGAGACCAATCTTGGAGCTCCCTGTTCACACCTTACAGTGCAGGAAAGGGGGGGAGCAACTACATACTAACAGCCTTGGTCTTGGAATGAGATGTTGTTCAGGCAGGGGTACACATAGCTTTGGCTATATAATGTGTGACAGACCATAAGAAGGATTGGTCTATAAAATCTATAGTTGAATATTCTTTGTTCACAATAGTGATTTGTACAAAGTTTGCCATTTTGAGAGTATGAATAAATTGATTATACATTACCATCTTCAAACCAATTTCCATTTTCTGAAATGTTTTCTAAAGGATCCATTCTAAGTTTGCTGCACCTGGTGAAAAGCACAAATTGTATACTTCTGTATTTTAATAACTGCAACAACAATACAGAATTTCTCACACCAAGCGGCAGATTTACTAAAACTCGAAATCTCATTTCAATTTTTTTTGAAACCATAAATAAACTCATTTCTACGAATGTCACATGTAGGAAAAACGCACGTGTAAGGCCCTACACATGTGGGAAAAAGTCGCAACTTTTTTGACTTGTTGCACAATAACCATAACTTTTTCGGATTGCTGCACAGAAACTAACTTAAAAATTTTGAAAACCTCTAGAAGTTTTAAGCAAAAAGAAAAAACTTACAAGGAAGGGACATCTGCCATTGGCTTCTACACAATCAGGTTTTACCTGGCAAATTGATTTTTAGCTATTTTGACGCGTAGTAAATCTCGAAAAAGTCTCAAAACTTTTTTTTTCAACTTTTTTTTTGGTGCGAAAAATCTGAACGTCATTCATAACCAGTGGCTTATTAGCAACATTTTGCACACCAGCTCCGTGGATGTTGCTCCCAGTGGCCTCAAAGTAGGACCTTATTTTTGAAATGTTGCCAAACAGAACCTCCTATAGGCTGCCAGTCCACATAGGGACTACCAAATAGCCTATCACAGGCCTTTTTGGCACCCCCAGGCAGCCACCTCACCCCCAACATTCCCCCCTTGAGCGTGCAGGAGCATGGGGGAGATACCAGACTAGGGAGCCCATTTACTTACTCACGAACCAGGCGAATGCGTCCGATTGCGGTTTTTCGTAATGATCGGTATTTGGCGATTTTTTCGGAAAATTATCGCGACTTTTTCGTTGCCATCCGAATGTTACGCAAAATCTGGCGATTTTTTTGTAGCGTTAAAACTTGCGCGAAAAGTCGCGCCTTTTTCGTAGCCATTCCGAAAGTTGCGCAAAATGTTGCGATTTTTTCGTAGCGTTCGGATTCATTCAAGCTTCAGTATGGTGACTTTTCTTGGGCCAGCTTGGAGCTGCAGGGTGCCATTGAGTCCTATGGGAGGCTTCCAAAATCATGCTAAGTCTGAAAGTTTCGGCCGCCGCTTACGAACGCTCAATACGAAAAAGTCACGACAAGATATGAGCGAATTGTAATGGCTACGAAAAACTCACGTTTTTTCGCGAAAATTGTATCGGTAACAAAAAAGTCGCGACAATTTCCGAAAAGTCGCAAAGGCACCGAAAAAATCGCAAAAAATACGAAAAAGTTGCAAAATGTTCGTTTTCCAATTCTGATTCGAATTCGTGTCTTAGTAAATCAGCCCCTAGGAGTAGGCAAGAGAGGTACCCACCTAGCACCCCCTCACTGTTGCCCCCTAGTGCCTCTTCTGCCCACCGCTAGTTCCAGCCCCAGGAACTTTTCCTTGCTTGTGTTGCTTGTGTTGCATGAATATGGCTCACCAGTAAAAAAAAAAAAAAACTTGGGGATCCCTGCATGAAATGCATGTTACCCCCATAATAGAACAGCTCTATCAGTTGGTGTTTACAATATTCAGTCTTCTTTTTCCAAATTGGACCCATGTTTTTTCTTATAACAATTGCTGGTTTTAAAAACATTGAGCTTATATATATGTGGCAAAATATAGACCTGCAGTCACTTTGCCCATTTCCTCGCCAATTGCTCCCCTCAGTGCCCCCTCTGCCCACCCCTAGTTGCACAACTATCCCTTATCTATAACTTTCCCTGAACCTGACTAGAGTCATTACTAGTTGTGGGCCCAACCAACCAAGCTGGGTTTTTTTACCACTCAGGGGACATTTCTCTCACAGCAAGTCAAAGTCTTTGCCATAAATTACGGGGAAAGGCAGTAAGATGGCAGCACTGTGTATAGTGTGTAAGTTAAATAAACTTTGCAGTTACATTTGTTTGCTTGTCCTTAAAGGGACAAATAGTAAAATGGCCTAATGATGGGTTTCTCTTCCACACGGAATATCCAGCCCCGGACCTGTGTAACACTTAGTGGCACTTGTTCACCTGATTCCCACGTTGCATAAAGGAGAATGACCAACACTGCACTCGGCCCGTACCATTCATAATAACCTAAAGGGGTCACATGACCTCCATGCCCGTCACCAAAGTAACGCGCAGCAAGGATCACGTGACATTTGACCGGCTCGCCGGAAGTACCCTGTGAGGGGAAGCGCTTCCCTTTCCGGGATGGATGCCGGCTTGGAAGTGTTGAATGGCTGCTGATTGCAGTCGCTGCGTACGGAGAATTGAGAGTAACTATACTAACTGGCGCTAGCAGCGCAACTGCGTCAGCTTGTTCTACCAGCGCTGGATCGCTTGTATAGTTTCTCTTAATGGCAGCCGGGACCGCTGCCTAGACTCTCTGCCTAAACTCTCTGCCTTTGCCAAGAGCAGTTTAATACCTGGGCAGTAATTCTACCTGCTCTCTTTACTGTGCCTGCCCTAGTCTCTTCCCTGTACCCAAACTCTCTCTCCGATCTCTGACTGTACCCTCCTTCTCTTCTTCCTCATACCTCTGCCCACCCCCTCCTTGCCCGCCTGACTGCCCATTCCCCCCCCCCATTACTGACTGTACCCTCCCCATCACTGCCCCCTTACACTAAACGCCTATCCCTTCCCCTCATCCCTAGCTGCACTCTCTTCCCCCTGTTCTGAATCAATTCCTAGAATTTGCCTTTTTTTTACCCCTCATGATTGTACCCTTCCCTGCTGCCCCCTCATTCTCATCATTGACTGTAACTCCTTCTCTCTGTAGCCAGTCCCACCATTCATCATTTGTCTCTCCTCCATAACTTACTGTACTCTATATGATCACTAACTGCCTCCTACCCTGACCTTCATTCCTTCCTGTATATAGAATTTCCTTAGCTTTGGGATTACTGTATCCCATGATTCCCATCTCTCATCCTTAGTTGTACATGCCATCCCTTTATCATTAAACATTCTCTCATTACCTGCTGTACCCTCTCCCCTTGTTCCTTATGACTCCCCAAAAGAACTGGCTTTCACAATCTTGCATTTGCTGCTAGAAAATATTCAGCCCATTGACTGTACAATATCAGAAAATGCCAGAAAACAAATGATTTACTCCTCCCTCCCCACCCAGGCAGATATAGGTAATGTTTCTGTAGCTCACCCTAAAGTGTGTCTCTGAATACCAATGTCTGGGCCCATGGCCTTAGATTTAGGCAGAGGTCGGCAGACCCCGGTCAGCTGTTCCAGCTCTTGGCTGTGTAATGAAGAACTGGGCGCCATTTTGCGTGTTTCGTTGTCGGACATTCCTTTTGGGGAAGATGAGAATCCCACAAGGTGAGTACAGAGGGTGCAGTCAATCTCAGTCTTGTTAAGGGGTCTGTAAGGGAGGTTACTGTTTATTCCTTTTTACTGAGCAGAGGGTGGGGTTTTATGTTATGATAAAAAAGAAATATCAATTAGTCCTATAAATATAGTGCTTTATCTGCTTTAAGTTATGATTCTGATAATTGCTTGCTGCTTTCAGGGAGGAGTGTGTGCTTCTAGAAGCACCGGCATCAGAAACAGGCGGCCCCTGTGAGCTGGTTTTGTGCTGCTCGGCTCAAGGGACAGAGCGAATTCGGAGTCTTACCATCTGCAGCCAAGCGCGCACCATAGAAGTTTACAGCGTATCGCAGGAAGGGCAAGATGGGGAATATTTAGGGACACACAGAGCAAGTAAAACATACACGGTTGCAGGTTCTGGAGAGGATGGTGCTATAACTTTATATGAGACTCATCTACAGTTGGATTTCCCTGTACCTTCTTGCAAAGTCAAGGTATCAACATCCAGATACTTTACATCAATATTTCTATAAATTGCTTATTTAGGTTATCACTGCCATTGTTGTATATTTATAACCAGCATTTTTCAATGCAAATAAAGGGAAAACCGCTATCAACAGTCCGATCCAAATGGATCTGCACATAGGCCAATGGTACAAGTGTGCTTTGCTTTGCATCATTCAATTGAACTTTGTTTTTTATAGTTTTTTAATTATTTTACTTTTTGTTCAGCAGCTATTTGGTTGCTGGGGAACAAATTATCTTAGCAACCAGGGAGTCATTTGAATGAGAGACTGATATATGGGATAGGAGAGGACACAAATAGAAAAATTAGTAATAAAAATTAACAATAACAATAAAACTGTAGCCTCATAGAGCAATAGTTTTTCAGATGCTGGGGTCAGTGACCCCCATTTGAAAGCTGCAGAGAGTTGGAAAAAGAAGGCAAACATTTCAAAAATGATCAAAAATAAATAATGAAGACCAATTGAAAAGTTGCTCAGAATGGGCCATTCTATAAAATCTAAATAACCTATTCATATTTTATACCTTATTCAGTTTCTGAAGCTACAATGTTCTCACATATAAATCTTCAACCAGCATGTTACTCTGCTCTCCCCAGCTGCTCTCCCTGTCTGGAAGGCAATGTGTGCTCCTCTGCAGGATTTCAGTACAGATTTCATCAGTCCCTGAAAGTTGCTCCCAGGCAGCTTCTTTTTTGGGTCCTGCTATTGACTTGGACCGAGTACAGAGTATGATGGACAGCATGGGTGGGAAGCTTTCCCCTGGCGCAGAGCAGCTGATGGGTATGGTGCGTGCTCAGCAGAAGGTGAGTGTGCAATTTGCATCTTTTGATTTATTTCTTAAGCAATGTAACTTGATGAAATTGGCAAAGATAATCTGATAACCAGAGAGTAAACAGGCCATGAATGATTTGCTTGGTCATTTTGGCCAGTTATGCTCATATTTCCCAACCACTGGGACATTGATAGCCAGTCAGGGGGCCATTTAGACAGTGTTTGTTTTTTTAAGATCTTGATAGATCAAGGATTATCTGACAGCACTTCTTCACTTGCTCTGATCATTTGGCAGCTAGTCTTAGTGAACAGAACCATACATATTTATGGTACTTCTATCATTACTGGCCCACAGGTTCAACACAGTATGGGGCAGATTTACTAATCCACGAATTCGAATGGGAAAAATTCGGATTGGAAACGAAAATTTCTGAAGATAGCAAATATCCCGAAAATGCTTACGAAAAAATCGTATTAGTCACGATAATATCGTATTGGCGATACGAAAGTCACAAAATTTTTGTACCGAACCATTGTAAACAGCAGTAAAACCTTTCCAATTTTTTCGCGCAAGTGTACGAAAAAGTCGTGCGGCGTTCAAAAAAGTTGTGCTGTGTACGAAAAAGTCGTGCGGACGCCCAAAAAATTCGCCAAAAATACACTCGGAGCGTTTGAATGTACGCTCCGAGCGTTCGTGCTTTTGTAAATGTGCCCCTATGTGTTGGGCCATTTATTTTTAGATCTCACAATTAAGGTTCTTTCCTAGTGGAGAATTAACTAGCTATGTTGTTTAAGAGTTACAACAAATTATGCTTGTAATAGCAATTACATTTATAAATGACTTCAAAACCCTAGATAATGTTTAATTAACTTTGGAAAGTTGCTCAGAATCTCATTTTTGTTTATTGTGCAGTCTTTTATGTTTTGTGCAAAGAAATGTAATACATATCTATATCTAGATATATAAACACACATGTATATGTATTGGATTGCTCTCTATACCCCAGAGCTGGATCCTTTTGCCAGAGTGATTTTGCCAAATCCCCAACAGTTAATGCCAAGGTATTGTGAGAGGAGTAGCAAATAAATCCCTTACTGTTAAGTTTATCACCTTAATAAACCTTAATAATTGATGTTTTTTTTCTTTAAGCACCAGAGTCCATTTGGCGCACACTTTCTGCAGATGTTGAGCGGCTATGAACAAGGTGCGGGGAGAAATACAAAGGGTGCCGAGCCCAAGCTTTCCAACTTGGTACATAGTCAGTTGCCCAGTACTAGTACGGAAATCACGCATACTCAAATCCCAGAACTTCCAGTGCTTCAAGAACACAGAGCCCCAAAAAAGTTGGGGCTCCCAGCCTGCGATGTTACATCAGCAGTGTCCTCACTCCTGCAGAATCCATTGAGCGGCTTAGGTGGGACAAGCCATGAGTCTTTGATGCCACTTTTGCACAGCTTGTGTTTAGACAAAAACCTTCATACATCTAAGCAACGTGAAGACAAAGAGGAGCCCTGTGTGCCAGCTAGGTGAGTAACAGGCATTTGCTGGGGTAGAGAAGGGGCCAAGCAGATACATGTAAGTTAGAAGTCGGCTCACAGGTGATGTCTAAGGGCAGTGAAAAGATTGTTTAACACTTCACAAAGCCTACTGTTCTACTGAGACTGCAGCACTGTGTAAGGGCTCTGGCACACGAGGAGATTTGTCGCCGGCGATTTTTAAAAGAGCGATTTGGCGACAAGACGCCAATGCTAAACCAATGGAAATCGCCAGCGTCAAAACATACGAGGCTACTTCAAGTCGCCTGCTGTTTCAAATCGCACACAGACCCTTTTCTGAGCGACTTGAGTAAACATGTGGGAGGGGTAACTGTTGAGTGTACCATGGGTAGCAGATCGCCTGGAGCTCAACTCGCATGAAATCTCTTCGTGTGTATTGTCGTGGCGACTTGTCGAGGGGAAAAAACGCAGGCGACAAATCTCCTCATGTGCCAGAGCCCTTAACTGAATTAAACCAGTCTGCTGTGCACAATTTAGGGCTCTGGCACACGGGGAGATTAGTCGCCCACGGCAGAACTCCCTGTTCGCGGACGACTAATCTCCCCGAGTTGCCTACCCCTGCCATCCCACCGGCGAACATGGGAGTCTTTTTCGGCGATTTCCTGAAATCGCCCCGCCGCGTCTGCCATCCCGCCGGCGACTTACATGTTCGCCGGTGGGATGGCAGGGGTAGGCAACTCGGGGAGATTAGTCGCCCGTGAACAGGCAGTTTTGCCGCGGGCGACTAATCTCCCCGTGTGCCAGAGCCCTTAAAACTATTCACAAAAATGTCTGTAAAGAAAAATGTTGTATAAAATGTTTGTGCGCCGATTTATTTACAGATCAGTTTTCCAATTGAGACCTTTTTGAGAATCAGTTGTACAGACAACATTTTTACAGACATTTTTTTACACCAAAATGTCTGCCCCATAACAAACATGTTAATTTGGCTTAAGTCTGTATAAAGTTTTTGGAGCGCAACAGTTTCACAGTGCAATAAAGACCATTGTTTACCATGTATACAACACGTGTGGCAAATTTGGTGGCATTATGCCATCCATAAAACTAGATGATACCTTCTGTGAATATGTTGTGCTTACATTTTTACAATTTGGCGACTAACACTTTAAGAACTGTGTACTTACCAACAATTTTGTGAATTCCCCCCATGTGTTTGAAATAAATAAGCACTCGTCAGTTCTGGTTTTGGATTGTAGGTGGAGAGAATGTTGTAGACTTTTTCTCAGATACAATACCTGGCAATTTGACAGTTCATTAGATTCCCAAAACCTCAATTAAACTTACAGACAATAGGGAGTTTCTATGAGATGACGTGGAGGTAATTAAATGAGGGTAATGTAATATATCTTAGACACAGGGTATAGAATTTAAAATGTGGGACAGTATACCCTTTTCAGTGAATAGGGCATGTGCTGAAGATACTTTTTGCCTTTTGTTTTAAAGAAATATTGTTATTTCTTGCATTGTTGTGTAGGTCAACATTTCACTGACCCGCACCAAACCAAACCCACCCTATTTCACCCCAAACTAATTTATATACCCACACCCAACCTGCTCTTCTCAGGGTGGCCACACAAGCCTAGAGGAACTGGTGTCAGGGAAGCACACTGAAAAGGAATTAGGCGGGAACTATCCTGTGCATAGATTGGCTGCTACCTGCCAAAGGGCTAAATTTGTGGCCTAAAATCAGATTTGAGGGCACATGGACTTTAACACAGTGGACTGGGTAGTATGAGACTTATAGCAGTCGGTAAATGCCAAGAAGTTTGTTCTGAAATTGAACTACAGTCACCTTTGTTGAGGCAGAACTTGGCTACTGCATCTATTGGGATTTTGGTGAAAGAGCAGCTAAAATGTACCCATCCCTTACACAGACCAGATAGGAAATATGGGTGCTCCAACAAATGTGTAATATTTAAAAGGAATACATTTTAGCCCAAATGTAAATTAGGCACCATATACAGGTATGGAACCTGTTTTCCAGAATGCCCAGGATCTGGGGTTTGCTGGATATGGGATCTTTTCATAATTTTGATCCATACATGAATTCTGCTATTAAAATAATTTAAACAATAATTAAATCCAATCAGATTGTTTTGCCTCCAATAAGGATTACAAGGTACTACTTTATTATTAGAGGAAAAGGAAATCCTTTTTAAAAATGTACATTATTTTATTAAAATCGAGTCTACGGCTTTCCCTTAATTCGTAGCTTTCTGGATAGCGGGTTTCCAGATAACATATCTCATTAGCTGTATTATTAGTTGTTGCAAATATGATTGGGCGTATATGTCCCATTTAATTTCACAAGTTAATTTGCCCGTCAGATGGAATTTATTGAAATCAGTGGATGATGTTTGCACCCATGGCTTCTTCATTTCACAATAATAATTGCAGAGAAAAGTGTGTTCTGTGCACCTAAGCCCCTGCCAGATTTTTCTGGTAACACAGTAAATCTAACTCATCTATATTCTGGCTATATGTTCCCATTAAAGCACTGGTTGGTATGTTTTGCTTTCACTGATTTCATTTTACTAATGCAAATGAATTTTGTATGGATCATCTTATGTTTGATATTTTATTATCTTACAGGGGTGAGAAGAGCGAGAGCAACATAGAGAAAATGGTTTCTGTACGCATGGAGCAAATGGAGAGGACTCTTTTGGACCATATTGATAAAAAAATGAAAAGCCTGCAGGATCATTTGGATGCTAGACTTGATCTTTTAATGAACGTTGTACAGAGTAAATGTATCCCCTCTGTTTCATACCTTGGAAGCTTGGGAGATACGCTTCCCAATGGCCAACCAGAATACAATGGAAAAGGGAATTGTACCTGCAATGGTATCTGTGATCACATATCTGACATTTCTGGTGTTTCATAGGAATAAATCTGGGCTTTCTCTTGCCATCTCTTTGCTCAATGTGAGGGGGCCACCTGTGCATAAGTAGCCCATGTAACTGAGGGCTTCACCTAGAAGGCAACACAAGTGATGGGTATAATGTTCAGAAAGGATCATACACGTTATATAGTTAGTGGCATGTTTCTAACAAAAGTCTTCACTGTTAATTATGAAAAGACATGCAGTGACAATATGATCTTATTTAGCCACTCCATGAACATGGCACTGTGTGTGTGTAGGGCACGAGCCTGACATGCTTAAAGTATTAAATACAAGGTAGCCTACACGACTCTGCTACTACAAATGCAGGGAGTGAAAAGAACAGACCTAATTCTAATGTACTGTGTACTTGGTTTTCTGAAAGATGGTTTCTTGTATGGTAATACGAAACTGTAATTTTGTCTGGATTAACACAAAGACATTATTCTGATGTCTGTGTAAAATATGCATACTGAAACTCATTTGCAATGAGCAGTTCATTAAAGGGGATATACTGTGTAAGAAATGAGAATGCACCGGTGCATTATATTCTTTTAAATATAAAAGTAATATGTTAAAGAAGTTGTTTTCAGACACTACTAGTCAGGCTCATGTGTTATCTGCTGCCTCTTTTCCTCGGCTGTGCAACACACAGGACTGTAGGATAAGAACAGAAAGCAGCTAGGCTGAGCTGGTAGGGAACTGAAGCCTGTATTTGCTTGTGACTGCAGGGCTGTGATTGGCTATCCTCCTCCTCCTACTGTGCTCTGGCAGGGACTGCTAGAACACACACACCCCTCATGTAAAACACGGACAGGGACCATAGCCATTTTTTAAGTTAATGATATTTTTTTTAGCTCACCATATATCATTCCTTATTGCCTACAAAATGGAGGATGTTCAGTTATATATATATGTCTCCTTTTAAGACATATATGCTGAGATTACAAATCCATCAACAGCCCATGGGTCAGTTAGACCTGCAAACTGTGTCACAGGGCTTGGTATCAGTGATCTATCACACACCCCTTTGTAAGCAACTAGGTGTAAAGGGAGCCCATTAGATAATGCCTGACAAATGACTGGTGCAAATACATAGTTTCCTTGTCAAAAAATATCTGCAATGCTGCTACATAATTTTTTCCCCCCATGGTTAAAATACTCCCAAACTGTAGCCAAGGCCTAATTTGTTAGAGGTCTAGGGCAGCAAAGTCACTAACATGAAAGCTGTGTGTAGCAAATGGATAAAAGGATATTCAGGTTCAGAAACCTATAAAAGGAAATGAAGTGCCTGTGTATAGTATAGAGCAGCTAATTCTCCTATACAGTAGGTCACCAAGATTATCTGTTAGTACAAAGAGCTGAAGCAATGTAGACTGACACTTAATGCCATTGAAGGTGGTTTACACAGGCTGATAAAACTGAAAACTTGCCCACCACTAGGTGGGGGGGGGGGGTCCTTCTAAAGGCCTGTCTGACTGATGTTGTCCCAACAGGCCTCCCATGGTCAAACAACTGGATCATCCCAAACTGACCCGGTGTTATGGTGGCCATATCAGGCAAAGATCTGCTCATGTGGTGAGCCCAGCTTAAGCCACAATAGCCCAGGGGCAATAAATGCTGTTCTGCAGGGTTGTGCTCATTGTTTCAGTTTTGCGCTAGGCTCTGCAAGAAGTTTATGTGTATTTTTTCTTCCCAGCGCTGGTTTCCACCCACATTCTAAAAATATACAGGCAGCTGTATTGACTCCAAATGTAACTGCCACTTGTGTGTTGTGTGAATGTGATAGGGCCTTAGACTGTAAGCTGCATTAGGGCAGGGAGTCAAAACCTGTGAACTAAATTGATTTTTGCCCTAAATGTCACCTTAACTGACCATCAGGCTGGGCTGCTCCGAAGCAGCGCTAAGGTCCAACACCCATTTGAGACTTTTATTTCCATTGCAAATTACTAGGTGGTTTAATGATGTGGACAAGTTTAATGTGCTTGAACCAGTCTTAGTGTGGAAAAGAGCATGTTACAGGAATCTATCATTTTCGTTTATACTTAGAGGTAGCCATTGTTATTGTTCAGTGATAAATACCAAAAAACATTAGCCCTTAGTATTTGAATGGAGTTAAAGGGATTCTGTAATGATTTTTATGGTATACTCTTATTTCTAGCTGCCATCTTTCTCCCTTCCCATTGTTCTCCTGATCGGCTGCTGGGAGGGGGGGATATCCCATCAACTTGCAGCGCAGCAGTAAAGTGTGACGGAAGTTTATCAGAGCACAGGTCACATGGCTGTGGCACCCTGGGAAATGAAGAATATGGCTAGCCTCATGTGATATTTCAAAATTAAATATAGAAAAACCTGTTTGGATTACAATGCAGGATTCTGCTGGAGAAGCTCTATTAACTGATGGGTTTTGGAAAAACATGTTTTCCCCTGACAGTGTTCCTTTAAATTACATGCAGAAAAATTTGGTTTTACTGTGCATTTAAAGGATAAGTAAACCTTTAAAACAAATTGATGTAAAATCAATGAGAGTGAGAGTTCTAAGCACTTTTGCAATTTACATTAATTATTTATATTTTTTAACTCCATTATATTAATGATTAAAAGTACTGTTAATATGAATGCATTTTGTCACAACAGCGCCACCTGCTGGTCAAACCCCCGAATTCATCCCAAGGGATTTGGTCGAATACCAAACCAAAAGGGGACATTTTTTCACTTCTGTGTTTACACAGACATTGAACCCTTCCAAATCCTAATTAGGATTCGGTTCTGCCAGGAGCGTGGATACGACTGAATCCAAACCCAGACGAAAAAGCCTGAATCCTGACTTTAAAGCAGGGATGCACCAATTCAAAACTACTTTGTAATTGCTCTTTATTTTTGATAGACTTTGCATTATTTGCTGCCTTCTGCCTCTTTCCTGCTATATAGATGGGGGTCACTGACCCCAGCAGTCATGGAACTATTCCCCTGTGAGGCTACTATTTTATAGTTACTGTTCATTTTTATTACTTACCTTTAAAGGTGAACAACCCCTTTAAGCTCCTGACATTGCTACAATCAATTGGATTATTTAATTCACGCTCTTTGAAGTACCAAGTTACCATTTCAAGTCATTTCTGTGTTTTTGTGGAAAATGGAACAATAAATCCATGAAAGTTATTTCAGTAAATTTTAATTTCAAATATAACATTTAAAAAAGGAAATAATAAAGTAACCTTTGACTTTGCCAGCTTAAGTTATTTGCATATTTATTATTTATGTAGTAAAATGTCATTTATTATATTCCACCTGAGATGAAGGCCGTGTGTCTTTAGAGAGGATTTTATATTCACTTGGGTTTCCAAGGGCTCAGAGTTGCTCTTACTGAGTAGGCACAGGATGGTATCTGTAAGCCGCGGGTTGTTTCCTAGAATAGCGCAGTGCTACCAATGACAGTAGGAGCACATTGGCCGCCAAAACAAGGACTCCAAATAAATAGAGACTGCTGTGTCCTGCGATAGATCCATCCTTCTCGCTGATAGATTCTGCAGAGAGAACAAAATGAGTACAGTGCAGCTGAACACGAGTGGAACCGTATACACATACAGCAAAAATACCTTACAAGGAAGCTGATCATAAATTAAAAATGTCAAGTGTAGATTGTGCCTTTAAATGGAATCCTATTTATTAAGGGAGCTCAGCAGATCTGCATCCTCTTTCCTTCCTGTGAATAAGTTACTAGTCACTCATTTTGCCTACAGAGCCCTCTATCCACTTCTGTTAAGCAAACATTGATTGGTGGGTTGGCCCAGACCCACATCGGGGCCAGGGCTAGCTGCATGCCCTGATGCTGTGCTTTTCAACTAGTGCTGAATTTTTCATCCAGTGATTAGTTAAGTGCGCAGAGTAGTGCAGTTAACCCATTCACTGCTGACCAGCACACTGCACAAAGTACATATTGAATGCTTAAGGTGGCCACACACGTGGCGATCTGGCGTTGTTTTCGCACGAAACATCGTCAGATCCGCCACACACCATCAGGGCTGAAACAGCAGATAAGGAGGTAGAAACAATAGGATTTCTACCTCCTTCTGCTGATTCAGCCCTGACGGCAGATTTTGCTCAGGCGCCTTCTATGGCGCCCAATCAAAATTTTCTGACCTGGCCGATCGGCGAGTTGACCGTTATCAGCAGCCTCCTGCAATACCGGTCGACTCACCGACTTGCCATACACGCACCGAATATTGTACGAAACGAGGTTTCGTACAATATTATCGGTGCGTGTATGGCCAGCTTTAGGCCCCTGGAACACTTAGGGGTATATTTATCACGCTGTGTAAGAAGTGGAGTAAAACATTACCGGTGATGTTGCTCATAGCAGCCAATCAGATGCTTTGATTTGGTTTTCTAACTGTTGAAATGTAATTGCTGATTGGTTGCCCTGGGCAACATCACCGGTAATGCTTCACTCCACTTTTTACACAGCATTATAAATATACCCCTTAGTGATATGGGGTATTTAGGCTGCTGTATAAATTTCCATGGATGGATGGATGGTGCAGTGGAACAAATGTAATCACTCACCATTAATTGCAATGGGAATCACATGACAAGGCAGTACAAGCTATAGTTACAATGTATAGTGCATTTTAGCCTTATCAGTAGGGAAAACCCACAAAATCACTTTATGTGCCATGTGTGTGTGTTTTTTTAGATGAAGCATTAATAGAGTATCTCTATTAGCCATGTGCCTGTGAGTACCTTGTCATCTCTAAGGGCTAAACTCAATGGAGATTTTCATCAGATTCTGTGGGTCGGATTTAATCTGATCCTTCGTGTAACAGCACGCAACACCACAAAATGGCACAAGTTTTTGTAGGATCCTACAAAATGTCATCTCCACAGGCTGTAATGTAAAGTTGGATCAGATAAAGTCTGATGGTGGGTTTTGTCCCTGCATCTCCATCCGAAGAAGAAAAAAAGTCAGTCAGGCGCCATCAGCTTTTATCTACATCTGACTTGTAGAATGTGTTTTGTCTGTCCGACACAATCCTACAAAATTTCCTGTGGAGTTTAGCCCTAAGTCAACATCCCTACATAACAGAAGCCAGTGCTTTAACTATAGAGGGGGGCCCCAGGTCTGCTTCCTATAAAAAGAGGCCCCTCCACTCACAGAAGCCTAAAAATAGCTTTAAGTGCATCTATATAATTTATATAGACTATAAATCTTACCTGAAATTTCACCCTGAGTGTGATGGCTCAGGCGGATTGGCCCCACTACAGCATTCGATTTCCACTTGCTTGAGCCCAGGTCCCTACGATGTCGGCTAATACAGCCCTGGTTGCAGCGTGACGCCTCATCATCGGAATCACAGATGACTACACGGCACTTGAGATAAACCGAATTGTGCGTACGGAGGAACTTAAATGCATTAAAACTGAAACGAGCAAAGCCAATCCCAGACGGAAAGGTGTGATAGGTATTGTCCTTTGCACAACTGCAAGATGGAATAAGCAAGGGATTAATTATAAAGGCACATCCTAAATTAGGCTAATGTATGTTAGAATGACTATAGCAGTGATAAGCTAACATTACTCCAGACTCCCATATTTATATGGTCCCCGTGTTTACACTTTACCTAAAATCACATTGTCTCAGGAGATGGTATCCTCAAACCCTATATAAAATCAAATAGCAGACAGGTAAAACCACATCTGTTAGACCATGTGATTTGACATGGTCTAATCACATTCTGATTGGTGTACGGCTACTCAGCAATGCATGTTTGTAAACAGCCTCCCTGACCCTGTGATGTTGCAAGTTGTGTGAAGGAAAATGCAACCAGGGGAGATGTTTGTTATTTTGAAAACAGACATCTATTAAAATGTGTTGCTCACTCCTTCTATTCCTTTGCGAGACTTCGTAAAACCAAAGCAATATGTAGGCCTTTTAACCAGCAATTGCTTTTGTTGGCTATGGAAAGGCATATCGGAGCAATTAGTCCAATTTGTGCGTGGTGCACAAAACGCGTCAGGTGATGTTTTTAATGGACTCAATAAAAATTGTTTTTTAAGCAGCATCCAACAGTCGCCAACCCACAATAGTGGCGCAAATTTCAACCCTAACCCACTTGCCCTAAGGGCAATCCTGCACATCACTACTGCCTACCCTTGTCTGATGAGATCATATGTTGAAGCTTGAAATTTAGGGTCAGAAGAGGCAAAGCAGGAGTCAGTGAAGACAGTAAGCTGTGAGTCTGGAAGATGCAGTGTGGCTTGTAGGAAGAGTGTCTGGTTCAGGTCAACATAGTAGGGAGATTGCACCACTGGTGTGACAAAGGTCTCAGAAGTAAAGAATGACAGGCCAACATCAAATCTGTCAGTGTCACGCTGCTCCTGAATGATATCATCCTCTGTCGTATACATTATCTCCAGAGTGGTATTGCCATCCAATTCACAGGTCACAATGATCTGAATCTGCTTCCGTCTTGTAATCAGTCCTTTGGCTAAAGATGCCGAAATAGTGTTTGTGTATGAAATAGTATGATCCTCCACCTGCGAAACAGGAGGAAAAACTAGTTAAAAATAAAAGAAAGGGGGAAGTAAAAAGCGAATGAAATTCCTATGGTCACCCTGCACAAATTGGGCAGATGTTGATCGGACAGGCTTGATTTTTTATCGGATTGGGGACCACATCAACTCACTGATGCGGCCCTCATTCCAACTTTTCCTATCCCCTTCATTGCAATGCGATGATTTCACCCACCCCAGGTGGGCATATCGGGGGAAAGATTTGATCGTTTGGTGACGTCACCAATGAGCAAATCTTACAGTGTAAGGCCACCTTTACACAGCACTGTGTATAAAATCAAGAGCTGTGCTTGGCCAGTGAAAGCCCCTGAATATCTGCTGTGCATATCAGTTTCTCACCTTTCTGACTGTCCCACAAGCCTGGTATGGAACAACAAATGCAATGGGGTTGCTGGACGAAGGTCCGCAAGATGCATCGGTGAGGGTTAGTTCATCTGCCGTATATCCCAGGTTTTCAAGGTATGAAGGATTAATGATCACTGTCATTTCATTTCCTGAGCAGGACAAGGAGCCTACAAAGAGATAAACAAATCACTACCTGTTTGCGCCTTAAAAAAATGACAGCTAAATCAGTGTATAGGTACTAATGTGGTGAGGATTCATTATGGGACTCCCAAATGCAGTGCATCCTCAGTGTTCAAGGCAACTTTTTTTTAGATCATGCAATTATTTGGATTTTGATAAAACCTGAAAACTACGGTTTGGATTTGTGTTCAGGTGAATCTTTTGTGGAGGATTCTGTGATCCCAGAGGGTTCCACTTTAAAGATCTGTCACACCAGGTTGTCCACACCAGGTGCCTGGTCCCAGTGCTGGTGGCTATGCTGGGGTGCATGCATGCATCTTTCAAGTAGAAGTATTGTTTCTCCCATAGGGAGAGTGGGCCTTATTTTTACTATTACTTTATTTTTATTTTTAGGTCCTTGAAGCAAAAGCAAATTAAATAGTCTGGTTAAGTCACAAATGGCTGGTACAGTAATCAAACTCTGGCTATTTTGTTTCTGATTCTGAGTTTATTTAACCACTAAAGGAGGCCAAAAGGTGCTTGTCTGGTGAGGTTGCCAAATGAGCAGATCTTTGCCCAATATGGTCACCCATGAACTGGATCAAAATAGTCTGACCTTTTGGTTCCCAGGCCAACAATTGGATGATACTGCAGACTGTAACGCAGCTGTACAGTGTTATTAAGGCAATTAAGATTTTTACACAGCAAAAATGGCTCTGGGTGCCTGGTTATATCTATCCCACGTACTTGTGTTGGATTTTGGTAAAGCTTTATAATTAGCAGAGAATCCAAAGTAGGAATTTGCGTAATCTGTGCTCAGCATCAACGTCACAGAATTGGAAGATGTTTCAAGCTCTGCTGTGGTGCGGCCACATAGAAGATCCAGTAGGGGAGCACTAGTGGAAGGGCCGTCATACACTGCAATGAAGTCAAACCGGCACAACGGGTCTATTTCTATACTGCAAAGATAAAGAGACAAACCATGAAGCTATAACAGCGCTGTGGTCAAAATGAGGGTTTTTGAAGTATATCTGTAGAAATGGATGACCTGGATAAATGAGAATCTTCACAAACGGTTTTTGAAGTAGCTGCTAGATGCTCCTGACAATAATTGAAACCAATCCACCATAAAAACAATGTGTTGGTACAGGTATGAGATCCGTTATCAGGAAACCCATTATTTAGAAAGCTCTGCATTACAAGAAGGTCATCTCACATAGACTCCATTTTAATCAAATAATCCAAAATTCTATTTGTTATTTTTGTCACTCTCTGAGCAGCCAATAGCAGTTAAGTACATAATTAATGCATGCAGATAAAATATAGGTATGACTTACAAGATTTCACTAAATGACAACTGGATCTTGGTATTCTTTGGTGCATCCAGGTGCCAGACACAAAAAGCAAAGTCCGGGTGTCTCCCAGGATAATTGGGGCTGGAGATGGTTCCAGATATACCACGCATATCTCCTCCACAGGACACAGGTTCTTAGAGATTTCATGGACACAGAGTTATTAATAAAACAACACAGTATCTCTATCACTAGGTTAAACATAGGTTAAACTTTAGGACAGCACAGAGGATCGCTGAAACACTGGCAGAGGTGGAAGCCTGGATACTACCCTAGGCCAGTGTACTTTTTTGGGAAAAGCCTTGAGTCTACAGCAAGCAATTATAATCACTGAGGGGAGCCTTACACATTGTCACCCCCAAATAAATTAGACTTGTTTTGACCTTAAATCTGTTGCCACATGGAGCAGCCTTATGACAAATAAATTACACATCTGTCTGACATGGGCCAACATAATGACACCAAGATGGCATCCTTACTACTCAAGGATTTAAAGGTATTTATAGTGCATTCTTGACTTACCACTTCCTGTAGGAAACGAATTATAAAACATATAGAGATACCGGTCACTGGTACTGGAGTCAGTGAAAACACGTACGGATAGGCCACCAACTGTCTCAAAGACAGAGATATTGGGGGAATTTGGGCAGAGTACACCAAGTACTTGCAAATTCTCATCAGTGACTGTTACATTCTCCTGGGAACAATCTGCATTGGGGTTCAAACTGGAAAAGAGACACAGTGACATTAAAGCAACTTTTAGCTGACGCTTGCTATGTGTCCCCAAGCTGCTATACATAAATACTTGGTTCTTCATACTGAGACTATTTTAGGGACATCTCCCATAAGGGGGCTTTAACTATTCTCTTCTTTTGACAGATGCATGACCATTAGTAATTATAAAATTCATCAGACATATGAAGGGTTGATACACTGTTGGCCTGATCAACAGAATCAATGGCCTGGCTGCAGATCAGGCAAATGTAGAACATAAATAATGGCATTACCATGCAATCTGCTCAACACAAGTAAGTATTGGCCTCTGGCAGGCATAAAGTACAGGGCAGACTTGGACCCAACAGCTCTGATGCAGAGAGCAGCTTGCACCTGAAATCTCCAAGTTTTGTAAATGGGTCCATTGGGCTCCAGTGCTTGCAGCTACAGGATTAGTAAATGGCCCCTGAAGTCTTCGAGGGACTACGGATAGGGAATTTGGTCTGGACTCCCAAGTCTTGGAACTCTTTATACAGTGTTATGCTGCAATTACTGAAAATGGTTCACTAGACATATAGCAACACCACAGGGCCATAGCCTAAGCCAGTCTGTGGATAAAACCTGTCTGCCCTGTCTGAACTTGTCTTATTCTCCTTCAGCTTTATGCAGGCAAGTTGTGGGGCTATGCTATGTACAGGTTTGGACCGAGGTTCAAAATAAGCCATGGTATACACAGGGGCCCAAATAGCCACCCACCAGCCCAATAAATAGGGGCATATTTATTAGCATTGGAGACAAACATCACTGGTGATGTTGCCCATAGCAACCAATCAGATTTTTGCTTTTGTTTTTTAACATTTAGGTGACCGTTCAAATCTAGTTGCTCATTGGTTGCTTTGGGCAACATCACCGGTGATATTTGTCTCCAGTGTTAATAAACACACCCCTGACTGTATATAGCATCTTACAGCAGCCCCTCTGGCACTTGCCAGAACCTAAAGATTGCCAGTCCGGGCCCCCCAAAGTATATACTTGACTTCTTTAATAACTATGCACCCATTAATATTTTGAAGTTGAACTACTTGGAGCTGACTACAAATTCATTTGTTTTTCAAGGCAGAGACAACAGAACTATATCTAGTAGATGTAGTGTGCCACAGAGAAAACGGTGAGCCCTGTTACAGCCAGCATTGCCAAGATGGACAAGATGTGAGATGTGAGTGGGCACCCAGATTTTTGGTTCCACCTAATGCACTTCAACCGTAAACAATAGAAATGCACTCCAATACTGTTCCATTTGTGGACTGCTTTACCAGTAACAGTAATCAATAGGATAAACTGCACAAACACACACTTACTTGAGGACTGAGAAAACTAGCCGTGTGGTTTCATTGGCTGGCCTTTCAATGTTCCACGTACAATCTTTATCTGCTGCCAGTCCTATCTGCAGAGGTTTGAAGGGGTCTGTAAGTACAGCTCCGCATTGTTCTGTGTTGGAAAAACCTAGTTAGTCTTATTACTATGGATACATTACATCCTATGGTTGTGATCATTCTTTTATGACTTTTTAAATGTATTCAAAAGAATGATGGAATATCGTGGATGCCACTCTAGCAACTAATTAAAAAGACATGGTTATTAGTATTAACACATCATTTAGTATTTTACCCTCCTGGGGCAACATGGAGATTATTTTACTACTTCTGCCTTCCTCTGGATAAAACAGAATTTAAGCAGTGGTTAAACCTGATAGATCTTTGTCTCAACCAATTATATGTTACTGTGTATTCTGCCAGTATCTATCTGCCAGTATTTTTGTCTCCTATTTCTTTTCCACTCTGAAATCCTTGCATGGTTGACTGAGCCAATAACAAAAAAAACCAGACAGCAACTTAAATAACAATTAAAAAGGTTGTGGTGGGCAGTCCCCCATATCCTCTTGAACTTAAGCTACAAGCATCCCTAAAGTTTATCAGCATTGGAGGGGTGCAGGATGACAGTGTCTGGTTGCTGTATCGATATATGATATAGTATACAGAATAAAATAGTGTCAATTGATTATATAGCAATAAACCCATATGTATCCCATGCCTTTTTTCTAAATATCTTGCCTTAAACACAGCTACTGAATGCCTACCTTCAATTGGTAAAACCTTTTCTTGTGCCAGGGAAGGTACAAGAACAAAAAAGATGGTCAGCCACCCCAGTGGAGGCATGATTGAAAAAGTATAAGCCTTAAAGATTGGTAAAGAAAAGTATATATATATGTGTGTGTGTTGGTAGCCCTTCCCCATCCTTCTGTGATCTTCCCAGATGACATTTCTCACTGTAAACACATTAATAAAGGTAAATTAGTAGGAGGGAATTCAGCACCTGTTCTTTTATCAACGGGAATGGGGCAACATTTGCTTTAAGTGCCAGATTATTATTTGAACCGGGAGCTGCAGAATATAAACACAGTCCTCTGGTTGCATCACAATTTTGCCATGGTCTTGTCTCATAAGGTTAAAAGGGTGGTTCAGCTTTATGGTAACTTTTAGCATGTTGTAAAATAGCTAATTCTAAGCAACTTTTCAACTGGCCTTCATCATTTTGTTTTCTTTTTGAATTATGTGCCTTCTTGTTCTGACTCTTTCCAGCTTTTAAATGGGGGTCACTGACCCCAGCAGCCCAAAAACTATTGCTCTGTGAGGCTCCAATTTTATTGTTGCTTTTTATTTACTTATTTTTCAGTTTTGGCCCCCTCCTATTTATATTCAAACCACTCTCTGGTTGTTAAGGTATTTCAACCCCTAGCGACCAGATAACTGCTGGAGAGTTGAACAAAAAGTTAAATAATTAAAAAAAACACAAATAAAAAAAATGAAGACCAACTCTCCACATCGTACTGAAAGTTAACTCAAAGGTAAACAACCCCTTTAACAGGGCATAATAATACATTTTATAGCTGTTACCTTAGGGTTTCTGAGCTATAACTGGTTGATTAGTGTGTTTACTCAGCCTAATGTATTTACCAGTTGCAACTTGCTGCCTTATGCCCTAATCCCTAAGTCAAACCTGGAGATATCTCTCGGCGACTGACAGCATGTGTCTTGGTTGCAGATAACTACGTAAACAGAAAGAAAAACAAATATTTATAAAACTTTGTATAACATCTATTATAGCTTAGTTTATTATATTGACTTGGCCCGTAGGTGGAAGCCAGTGGATTTTTTATTACACGAAGAACTGCCAGCCTGGGGAAAAAGTAGATCTAAACACAAAAAATAAATTGATAGTAGCTTATTTAGGGTGTGTCTCTGATTACTTTTGCAATTTATTAATTTTACATTTTATGTAGTAATTTGCAGTTTAGACTTTGGGCTCAACTGATCAACAATTAAAGGATTACTTGAATGCAGGAAGTGCACAGACAGTCACTGACCCTCTGGGCATTCGAAAAGAGCAGCCTGAAATCATGCAGATCTCAATTGGGCAGGTTTGATTTTTCCGTTGGATCGGGGCCCACATCGGCTTGTTGATGCAGTCCATGAACCGACGGCGCCTATACCAGCCATTCCAATTTGACAATAAACAGCCAAAATAAACAGCCATATTAGCCTGATATTACCCACGCGTAGGTGGGGAGAACGGGAGAAGATCCACTGGCTTGGTAACCTCGCCAAGCGAGCAGATCTTACCGTGTATGGCCACCTTGAGTTTAAATCAATTTATTTGGGCTTGGGGGTTTAGATCCTCTTCAAATTAATGCTTTGGCTTTGCCCAATAAATGTACAGTGAACTTGAACTGTATTTTCCCCTACTGTGTGCAGAATTTCTTAGCTGATTTACAACTTTGCACTATGCATTTTGTTGAGAATTCTAAAGAATAAATGGCTTCCAGATCCCTACTGGCACAAATTGGTTAGGCAACCCATCCAGTGCACTTGGTGGTGGAAGGCACTTAGCTTACTGTAAATTTTCAACTGATCCCCACAGCGCACACAATGAGCCAGTACTGAGGGTCATGCATTCGAGAGTTTTGCTTTGTTGGTACTTTTTATGATTCCCCTCTGGCCAAAATATATCCATACAAAAAAAACCCATAATTATTCAGCTGCGTAAATACATTAATCTCACAGCCCAGGTACACACATTAGATGATAAAATTCACGGTCACAGGAAGAAACCAATGCCAACAATTTGTAGAGGCAGGAAACCCAGAAGTGTGAGAATAACATCATTTACCTAAAGGTTTTGGGCACAGTCATACTAAGGCCACCACATAGATTATGCACACACTGCAATACACATGTTCTATATTTTCCATGCCAGTTCTGTGGATTGGAAGTCCATTTAACTTTAAAGGGGGCTGTTCTGATTCACTTTCCAAGAATAAGTTTACTAACAAAAATGTGACCATTTATAAAAGACATGATTCTGCTGCTGAGGAGACACCCACAAAATAAAACATTTTATAGGATTTCACACCAAAAAAAGAATTGTATAATTAAAGTGGAATAATTAACTATTAAAAGTGGCAGATACTACATCCCTCCCCACCTACCCAATCCCCCTTCCCACCCCCTTTTTCCCCCCCCTTAAGGAACGTCACATAAAAACCAATTTCGATCAACAATTGTACTCTTTATTGACACAATTATACATAACTGGAAATGTCATTGAATATGTCATGTACTGTGTTACCTTCAATAAAAAAGTTAAAACTGAAAAAAAAAAAAAGTGGCAGATACCCCCACAAGTTACATATTTTTAAAAACAACAGATCTCCATTCAAAGATTATACAGTAGACCCCTATTTTTCATTTTTCAGGGGACCAGAAAAAAAATGGTGTAAAATCTGGGATAATGAAAAATCAAGGAAATGCATTATATATTTGTGGGACCACAAAAATACAGTGTAAAACTAGAAAGGGAAGTTTGAGAACAAACTTCATGTTGGGTTGAAAAACATGAAGTCACTGAATGGGCTCCGCCCACTTTCTCTGACCTTGGACCACAGTTATATAGTAAAAACCTCTGTGCAAAGTTTAGGGACCCTGGTTTTAATAGTGTCTGAATGGCAGCAACTTAAATTTCCCCACCGAAAGTCAACAAGTGACAACAGTGATTGGCGGTTGGTGGCTCCACCCCCTTTTTCTAACCTGGAACTGCAGTTACCCAGTGACTAACTCTGCAAAGTTTAGGGACCCTAGGATTAATAGTTAAAGAACGGCAGCAGTTTAAACTTAAATCAATAACAGTCAATAGGTGAATTGTGATTGGTGGGTGAGCCCACTTTTTCTAACCTTGAGTTGAAGTCGCCCAGTGACAAACAGTGGGCACTCTGGCATAATTAGTGTGAGAATGGCAGCATTTTAAATTTAAACCAATAAAATTCAATGGATGAAATCTGATTGGCTGTTAGTGGCCCAACCCACTTTTCCTATTTTTGAACTGCAGTACCCCAGTGACCAACTTTGCAAATTTTGGGGACTCAGGCATAAAAATTGTTAGAATCAGTTAACATGTGCTTACACAGTGAAAATAGCTTCTTGCAGCCCCAGGTGCATGCTGTACCCACTGCCTGGGCAGGAAGAAAACAGCAGCACTCTGGTTGTTTTGAAAAATGTGAATTTTTACTCAAGTGCCAAAGGCAATGTTTCGGGTTCAATCCAGCCCTTTATCAAGCCAGGCATAAAAATTGTGAGACTGACAGCATTTTACACTTCCCCATTGTACCATTACCATAGTAAATAGGTGAAATGTTATTGGCTGTTTGGGAACCCTGACATAAATAGTGTGAGAAAAGCAGAATTTTCAATTTAAACAAAAAAAATTTGGCTGTTGGTGGCTCCACCCACTTTTTAAAACCTAAAAATGCAGTCCCCTAGTGACCCTGGTGTTAATACTGTGAGAATGGCAGCAGGTTGAATTTCCCCATTGAAAATCAATAGTTAACATCTGATTGGCTGTTGGTGGCTCCACCCACTTTTTCTACCTCTGAACCGCAGTTACCAGGTGACTAGCTCTGCAAAGTTTGGAGACCTTAGTATTAATATTTAAAGAATGGCAGCAGTTTAAATTTAAACATATGAAGTCTATAGGTGAAATCTGATTGTCTGGTTGTTGTTGGCCCCGCCCACTTTTCTCAACTTGGAACATAGTCACCCAGTGACAAACTGTGCAAAGTTTGGGGACCCTGACATTAAACATGTGAGAATGGCAGCAGTTAAAATTTCCCTACTGAAAACAATGAAAGAAATGTGATTGGCTTTTGGAGGCCCCACCCACTTTTTCTAACCTTGAGTACAAAGTCACGCAGTGACTGACTGTGCAAAGTTTGCGAACACTGGCATCAAACCAATAAAATTCTATAGGTGAAATCTGATTGGCTGTTGGTGGCCCCGCCCACTTTTTCAAAACTAAAACTCCAGTCCTCTAGTGACCAACTGTGAAAAGTTTGGGGACCCTGGTGTTAATACTGTCAGAATGGCAGCAGGTTGAATTTCCCCATTAAAAGTCAATAGGTAAAATCTGATTGGCTGTTGGTGGCTCCACCCACTTACAAAAATACAAAAAACCTTAAATGCGTAGTCACCCAGTGACTGACTATGCAAAGTTTGGGAACCCTGGCAACAAACCAATAAAAATCAATAGGTGAAATCTGATTGGTTGTTGGTGGCTCCACCCACTTTTCAAAACTAAAACTTCAGTCCCCTAGTGACCAACTGTGAAAAGTTTGGGGACCCTGGTGTTAATTCTGTGAGAATGGCAGCAGGTTGAATTTCCCCATTGAAAGTCAATAGGTAAACTCTGATTGGCTGTTCACAGCTCCGCCCACTTTTTGTTACCTTGAACCACAGTTACCTGGTGCCTAACCCTGCAAAGTTTGGGGACCCTGATGTTATTACTGTGAGAATGGCAGCAGCTTGGATTTCCACCAAGTCAATAGGTAAAATCTGATTGGCTGTTCACAGCTCCGCCTACTTTTGGGCATCCAACAATCATCATATTTTCATTCAGGCTGACCCCATGACTGTGTGATTCAAGTTTGGGGAGTGTAGCCTCAAAGCTGTAAGTTTGGCAGCAGTTTCAATTTCCCCATTAAAGTCAACAGGTGAAATTTGATTGGCTGTTGTTGGCCCCTCCCACTTTGGGTCATCCAACAAATGTCGCTGTTTCATTCGGGGTGAACCCATTATAATGTTATTCAAGTTTGGGGGGTGTAGCCACAAAGCTGTAAGTGTGGCAGCAGTTTGAAAATCTTCCCTGTCAAAGTCAATGGGAAAATTGGGGGTTTCGGAGCGGCGCCACAAAAAGACGGGGAGCGCAATCGCTTAGAAAAGCACAAGCAGCCTGCTCCGCTATAGGGCGAAGAAGTGTGGGGAGTTTGGGTGTTGTACCCCTAAAACTGTAGGAGGAGTAGTGTTTAGAAAATGGGGGGCGCTAAGAATAAGCGGAAGAATAAGCCAAAGTGGAAGAACAGTCTGTGGGGTTTTCAGCCCAACATAATTAGGGAAAACTTATGTATAATTGAAGTTTCACTGGATTTTGATCGTAAAAAGGCTATCAACCTCACTGGGGGATTTAATGGGTTGCACAGACTGGTGAAACGTTTTCAAGAAAAACTCAGAAAAGTCCAGTTGTTTTAGACTTAATTCTACTAGATAGTCACAAATGGTATTTTTCACAATTGAGGGGAACCCTCAGTGTATTAAATAGCTAATGTTATCTTTATTTTATAGTGCTTTCCTATGCAGGTATGAAACTTGTTATCCAGAATGCTTGGGACCTGGGGTTTTCTGGATTAGGGGGTCTTTTTTTTAATAACGGAATTGGTAAGCCTACAAAAAAATCATTTAAACATAACCAAATAGGACTGTTTTGCCCCCAATAAGGGGTAATTATATCTTAGTTGGGATCAAGTACAGGTACTGTTTTATTATTACAGAGAAAAGGGAATCATTTAACCATTAAATAAACCCAATAGGGCTGTTCTGCCCCCAATAAGGGGTAATTATATCTTAGTTGGGATCAAGTACAGGTACTGTTTTATTATTACAGAGATAAAGGAAATTATTTTTAAAAATCAGAGTGATTTGCTTATAATGGAGTCTATGGGAGATGTTCTTCCTGTAATTCGGAACTTTCTGGATAATGGGTTTTGAGTCCCATCCCTGTATTTCCCAGGGCTCCTTTGTGGCTTATTCAGACAATAGTAAAATTCTCCAATTTTACCATACTGCACCGGTCTAGAAAGCCTTTGGAAATACTAAAAAGATGGCTGTGTGGTGCTAGGTAAAGCTGGCAATAGACAGACAGATTTTGTCACCACCCTGCAAACGATCTTATTGGCTAACTGATCTTCTAACTGATTATTCAACCATCAATGGTTAACCACATGTAAGACTTGTTGTATCTGTCATGCTGGCTGCAATATCACACATATATTAACCAATGCTATCTGTTCCTTTGTTTACTTTTAAATTTAATGCAACCCTTCAAAATGAAGACATACACAGCGAACATCTATTTAACGATGATTATCTAATCATCCTATCTGCTGACAAATTTTTATTGTTTCACAACCGTAACAATCGTAAATTTTTGTACGATTTTATCTTTTCTTCTTTGACTTGTGGTCACCATTCATATGTGGGGCTTTATGTGGATGTTATACAATGCTGGGACAGAAAGAAATATAGAGGTAGGATGTACCATTTACAGTTCTACTTTAACCATCAGTATTAAGTTTATTAAGTCTATGTAACAGCAGCCTTTTTGCACAGAGTGTTTGAGTCTCAGCACTGTGATGTCATAATGCTTTCACTGCTGAGTGATGTCATCCTATTTAAGTGCAGAGAGTGAAGCTCAGCATTGTGATGTCATAATGCTTTCACTGCTCTGTCAAATGCAGAGTGTTTAAAGCTCAGACAAGTGTTGGAATGGCTCGTGGAAACACCTTTCGGTGTTTTCTGCAAGGTAATGGAATTTTTGCTTTTATTAATAATTTTAAGGTGCCGGATATAAGAATTTTTCTTTGCATGTAACCCTCTTGGTCAAACTTGTGTATTAAGATGGCTAATGGAAATACCTTTGAGGTATTTGTGATACTAATATCTACAGTTAGTACTAGTGGTTGTATATATAGTTTATGTATGTGAGTGCATAGATTGGTAAGTATAGGCTGTGTGTGCTGGGTTTACTTGGATGGGTTGAACTTGATGGACTATGTAACTGTGTTTATGACATTTGTTTATTTCTTTTTTTTAAAGATTTTAAAAGAGCCGCATCATTAGCAATGCAGCTTTCTTTTATAAACTACATTCCAAAAACCATTCAATTTTCGCTATTATTATTTGACCTGTGTTTTGGTATTATTGGCTTAACACTTAGATTTTATTTTTTCACTTCTGGTCAATATATTTTGAGACAATTCGAAAATGTGACAGTTTTCATAAGACAAGTCAAAAAATTTTGAATTTTTGAGACTTGTCTGCGAAAAAAGTTTTTTAGTTAATACCAGACATTTGTGGTAATAAGTTTATTAATTTTTTTTTTTTTTTTTTAATGAGAAATGTTTTAGTTTTAGTAAATCTGCCCCTTAATGCACAACATTTCTAGCTTCTTCAGTTAGGCTTTAGTTCTCCTTTAGGGGTCCTTTTTATCTTTAATTACCCTATACTTTTGAACTAATAAAATAAGTATGCCTTTTTAACTATTTTCCTTCTCTATAAAGATGATTTCTGTAACCCTGAGCATGTTTAATTCAGTATTGCTACATTTGGATCTTCCTCTAACATATTTTCTTTTTGCCTTTTACAGCTATCTTCATGCTTTTTATTATTTTATTATTATCAATCACGACATGTGCATTTTCTACACCACTGCCTGGTTCTCCACTAAATGAACAGGAATATGAGAAATTCTTCAGCCTGCTGATATCAGAATCCAGCGCAGAAACTCTTTGTACGCTGAGATATCTTCATGGATGTGGTGATCGTACAATCCGGCGATTCGATGCTTATGAAAACCACGGCGTTACACCAGCTGGTGAGTGTGGAAATATATACAGAGCTGATGGTTATTATGGGGATTCACACTGTTAGTTACTGGACAGTATATGTACCTTTATGTACATTATGGGGCCTATTTATTATGCTGTGTTAAAATACAGCAACAAATATTCGGCACATATTACCACACTTCACTGTGTAATAAACATTTTACACAGTACAGTTTTACTGAAGATTTAACAATAGAAAAGCTGAAGCTTTTTTTTTTTTTAGATTTAAAGTGGGTGGCCTAGTTGTCAATACAGTAAGCCTGTTACTACTCCACTATACTCTACAATACTCTACTATTTTATTATAATAATTTTATTTGTTTGAATATTAGAAAAGAGAAAATAGATAGGGCATGAGGAAAAGTGTAAGAAAATGAGTGGGGACAGATAATAGAGGGAAGGAAACTAACACAGACATATGAGAGAAGACAAACTATTTACTATTGATCTTTTATTTTCAGGTCCTATTTGCACTAATTTGGAAAGCTTCAGTCACTTTGACTCTTTCTGTGACTTTGCTAAATTTCGCTGCGCTCACAGACTCTTCTTTGCAAAGGTAAGAAAACTGGTTACAATCCAAATTATATGAGTTAGGGAATGGAAGGGCACAAAGAATTCTAGTACATGGTACAGTATGGGAATGATGGGAAATACTTTGGTAAAGAATGAAGGAGAGTGAAGTATGAGACGATTATATTGGGAGCAATAGAAAAAAATAGCAAAGAATGCTGGTAATTAGAGAAATAAGGCATATTAGTACTAAACTACACTTCTCATTCAACACATGTATGCCATGCACTGCCATCACTGCTTTGATTATTTTAAGAGAAATTGGCAATACAGCCCCAGACCTTCAGTTCAGGGGAGGTAACAGACACATAAGCAGAGGCCTATAATTAAGTGCTCCTCAAAGGTCTGTCTTTTTTTTAGATGTTTTCTTCTAAATAAACTACTTTTTAACTCCCTCACTTCTGTCTGGTCTGGTTCTGTGCCAGCCTGCTACTTTGGAAGAATCAAGTCTTTTTTAAGATAAAATAAAAAATCCGCTTTAAGCATGTTGAATGTTCAAAGGAAAGGCCTTTCCCAAAGTTATAAATCCCATTTGATCACTAGGTGCACCATTGTTCTTTTCTAAATCAATTCATTGCCCCTTGATTTTTTTTTCAATTTGTTTTTTCAATTTCTCCTACAGAGAATTCCATGTGAAGATGATAAAGTGACAACTACCCAGGCATCAGATGCTACGCCTAAGCAAGGTAAATACTTTTTTTAAATAATTTTCTTGATATTTAACAGGCAAAGGAAATATAAAAAATAGGAACTGAATGAAAAATTCAATTAGGAAACCTGGCTTGCCTCAGAAATGAAGCAATATACTAGGGAGGATCCGAATCCAGGATTCCGTTTGGTATTCGCAGTAGATTTGGCCTTTTTCAGCAGGATTCAGATTGGGCCGTATCCTAGTGCCTGCCCGAACCAAATCCTTTAAATCACGTGACTTTTGGTTACATGAACACGCCCTCTTCTATTTATCCCTTCTGTAGCCTAATTTCCATATGCAAACTAGGATTCAGATTCAGTTAGTAATTCGGATGAACCCAAGAATAATGAATTTGGCGCATCCCTACAAAATAATTTCTAGTCTTTTATCTTCTGTGCTCTCTTTCTGTGTTGTTAGCCTAGCACAGGCAGAGAGAGACTAATCCTTCTGCTATGCACATTGCTACTGCTTAGGTGAGGCAATAACTGACAGGTGAAGTCCCCAAATACAAAGGGTAGTCTGAGAAGCGTAATAGGCAAATAGAGAGGTGGAAGTTTCAGTGCTTGGGGCTGCTGTATATGGCTGTCTTATATAATCACCCTAACTGTTTCACAACAATACTTAGTCATAAGAAACAAATTAGAACTTATTGCATCAGTATGCAAAAGAATTTGAATAGTCTTTGTAGATGTCTGTGTGTAGCCTGCCAGGACAAGGGGGTGCAATAAACCATTATAATCTATTATGTATTGTTGTGTCTCTCTCTGCAGAAGTTATATCTGTTACCTCGTCACTTCCGACCGAGACACCTAAAATCACAGAGAATGGTTCTTCAGAGAAAGAAGAAAGGAAATTACATAGCGCAGAACAAAAGCCTATGAAGGCTATGTACAAATCTGATGAATCTGTAAAGGTAAATGCTCCTCACCTGGCAAAGCCAAAGGAGAAACCTTTACTTTCAAAACTGCAAGCTTACTTAGAGGCACACCCAACAACAAGAAAGAAACCTGTTAAAGAACAAAATGAAGAGGAAGTACTGAAAATACCTTATGCTTCACAAGAAAGCTCAGAGGAGGAGGATGATGATATTCGGTCCTTTGCTGGGCCGAAGGCTGATATTTCCAAAGCGGAAAATAATAATCAGCACAAACCAGTTGCCAATAAACAAAAACAAAAGGGATCAAGAGCAATCCCAAAGAAGAAGGAACTTGTACTTTCAAAAGCACAAGCTTATGAAATGGCACAGCCTACAACAGGGAAGAAACCTGTTAAAGAGCAAAATAAAGAAGAAGTGTTAAAAAAACCTTATGCTTCTCAAGAAAGCTCAGAGGAAGAGGATGATGATATTCGGTCCTTTGTTGGCCCGAAGGCTGATGTTTCCAAATTGAGACAGGAAAATAATCAGCACAAAGCAGTTGCCAATAAACAAAAACAAAAGGGATCAAGAGCAATACCAAAAATGAACAAACTTGTACTTTCAAAACTACAAGCTTATGAAATGGCAAAGCCTACAGCTATAAATAAATCTATTACTGAACAAAATAAAGAAGAAGTGTTAAACAAACCTTATGCTTCTCAAGAAAGCTCAGAGGAGGAGGATAATGATATTCGGTCCTTTGTTGGGCTGAAGTCTTATGTCCCCCCTGCGACATGAAAATAATGAGCACAAACCAGCTGACGATATACAAAAAAAAAGTGATCAAGAAAAATTCAAGTTACTGAAGATTCAACAAGAAAGGATAAAAAAAAAAACATGGCAAGAAAAAAGTTGTTTACAAAACTTCAAGTCTCTCAGGGAATACTCACTTGCACTTCATGCAGTCATGATCTGGCTTTAAAAAGTGCAAGTGAAATGCCCACAAGCAAAGATGGTTTGGGAGATGGCCTTCCAGGAAATGAATGCATGTCACGGCCTGGCTCTGCCCCCTAAACCACAAATTGCCCTGCAATGAATGGATACCTACCGACCAAACACCTGATATGTACAGACGTCATAACAAGGACTATTGTTAACCTGCTGATCTGGTTGTACAGAATGTATATTGAATGTGCTTATTTTCTTTTGTAAAAAATAAAAAATAAAAAACTTTTTCAAATGAAAAAAAGTGCAAGTGAGTATTGCCTTTTTGGTGCCTTTCAATTTTAGATATATAAATTCTATTTCATTTTGACTAATATTAGAAGTGAATATTATTCCAATGTTAATGGAATTGATAAAGTTAAGAAATTCAATTAAATGGGTGGTTTACCTTTTCAATTGGTCTTTATTATTTATTTATTGAAAAATATTTTTTTTCTTCTTCTGACTCTTTCCAAATTTAAAATGGGGGTCACTGACCCCAAAAACTATTGCTCTGTGAGGCTACAATTTTCTGGTTATTGTCACTTTTTATAACTTAATTTTCTGTTCAGGTCCTCTCCTATTCATATACCATTCAAACCACACCATATTTCATTCAAACCACTCCCTGGTTGCTACGGTAATTTGGACCCTAGCAACCAGATAGCTGCTGAAGCTCCAAACTGGAAAACTACAAATGGTAAAAAATGAAGACCAATTGCAAATTGTGTCAAAATATTACTCTCTACATCATGTTAAAAGTTAACTCTAATTGTACAACCCGTCAAATGCCCTTCCAAATTATAAGAATATGAAATGCATTATAGAGGACTATGATGACTTTCCCAGTACCCTTAAAATGCAATTTCATTGCATTGTAAATAAAATTTATTCTCAAATATGAAGTAATTAATATAAATGTTATACTATTTAAATGAAACTGTTTCTGTGTACATGGAACATATATATCATTCTCTGGAAAAGAACAAGAATACGGAAAACCCTAGATACCAGAGAGCTGCTGAATTTCCAAACTTGGGACCTACTGAAAAGAAAGTTAAATAATTAAAAAACTACAAAAACAATTGCAAAATTTCTAAAAATCTACTGTAAACTGAAATATGCCATTATCTCTGACCTATTTATTATGCAGTAATATCTGGCATGAATAGTCCGGACAATATAGAGATTTGTGGATAATGCCAACTTGTTCACATGTCTAGAGCTGTTGAGCTAATCCTGCCTAGAAGTATAAAACTGCTTCAAACAGAGAACCACTCTGATTATGTTCACGCCAATTGATATTTTGGGGTTTCGATCCCCTATAAAGAGGTTGTTCACCTTTAGATTACATTTTAGTAGAAAATAGAAATTGCTATTCTGAGAGTTTAAAATTGGCCTTTATTTTTTATTATTTGCAGTTTTGAATTATTTTGCTTCTTCTTTAGAAGCTCTGCAGGTTGTAATTTTAGCAGATATCTGGTTGCTAGGAACCAATTTAACCTAGCAACAAGGCAGTGGTTTGAAAGAGAAAAATATGAATAGAGGAGGGCCTAAATAGAAAGATAAGTAATACAATGCCCCCAATTTCATAGCTGTAAGGAGTCAGAAGAGGAAGGTAAATAACTCAAAAACTATAAAAAAGGTAAATAAAAATGCGGCCCAACTGAAAAGTTGCTAAGGTAAGGCCATTCCGTAACATACTAAACATTAAAGCAGACTGGTAGGACAGACAAGACTGTGACACAGCTTAATGGGAGCAGTGACACACAGGGAGGGTCCCAGGCTGTGAGCAGAGGGACATGGGGGAGGCACTTGGGCTGCTATTGCAGAGTGTCTGACTGCCAGACTTTCAGCAGAGCAAGTGAGGGAAAAGGGAGGTGCTGGGGATGATTTTTGGGTATTTAGGAAAAACTGGATCTGAATGCTAAAAACTGTTCTAAAAACTGCAGTAACTCTTTCGCAAAAATAGGCTGTAAAAATAAAAACCGTTTCCAATACAATTAGTTAGCCAAAAACGTGAACGGATGTCTAATAGTGATGTGCGGGCCGACCCGACACCCACGGGTGAGGTAGGTTCAGGCTGACCACGGCACTTCACTTGCGGGTCGTGGGTGGGTTCAGCTTGAGCTTTTGTGCTCGCTCTCCCCACCCGCAAACTAACACTGCTGGCTGCCTCTTCTGGCTTCTGAATTTATAGGTGTGTTACCGCCCGCCCCTTTTATGACATCATTGCGGGGTGGGTGCGGGTCTATAAGTACAGGGCACAAGACACATCGGGTAGGGTTCTGGTTGAGTTTTTCTAGACTAGCACATCACTAATGTCTAAGGTAAACTGCAAACTGAAAAGTCATGATCCGCATGCAGGGCCACCTTAAGGGAGGACAATTGTCCCAGGCCCCTTGGGTTTTTGTGTTAGGGGGGCCCGGCTGTGCTGCACTTGATTAGCTGGCCCCCCTGCTGTCAGTGAGCTGCAGACTTGGGAAGGGGGGTGGGGCCTACATCCTTACTCTAACAGCTTTCCCTGCTGCTCATTTGTCACTAACGTGTAAGCAGTTAAAGCTGCATGGGGATTGGATGGGCTGAAAGGGAAGTCAAACTTCCCCCATCCAATCCCTGGGTGGCTCTACCGGGACTTAATCTTCAGTTACAAACCAGCAATACAAATAGGTGTGAGGGGAAGAAACATGTGGGCACCTGAGCACCCTCCTTTCTCAAGTCTGCAGCTCCCTAACGGCAGGGGGGGCTGGATAATCAAGTAAGTGCAGCACTGCAGGGTCCCCCTTATGTATACATGGATGTCTATGAATAAATGCACCCCAGCGGTCTGTTGCCAGTGAGGCAAATAAAACTGGAATCATTTGCCTTTAAATGTGTAATGTGCAGCAATTTATTTTGATTTTTGTCATATATAAAGATATATGAAGAAATTGGAAGAAGTGCTGTCACCCTATAACAGTGATCCCCAACCAATGTCTCGGGGGCAACATATTGCTCACCAACCCCTTGGATGTTGCTCTCAGTGCCCCCAAACCAGGGAGTTATTTTTGAATTCCTGACTTGGGGGCAAGTTTTGGTTGAATAAAAACAAGATTTCCTACCAAATAAAGCCCCCTGTAAGCTGATAGGGTGCATAGAGGCCCCTAATAGCCAATCACAGCCCTTATTTGGCTCCTCCATGAACTTTTATGGTGCTTGTGTTGCTCTCCAAGTCTTTTTACATTTGACTGTGGCTCACGAGTAAGATAACGGATAATGCCCGGGGGAGGGGCTAGAGACCAAAAACATCACTTGTGCCAAAATCAATCAGTATAAATAGACAGGTAGCACAAGGGAGCCCTTGCCCAGACAGTTTATTTGCTTGTAGTTCCAGTTTTGTTTTTATTATATCCCCAACTGCATGTCCACAGTCACATATATGTTAATTTTCAATCACAGACTTCTGTAATCCAGCCAATCTGTTTTCATAACTATGCTGTGTAACCTTGGGACATTTATTATTTTATGTGGTTGTGAAAAAAACAAAAAAAAAGCCAAACTTCAATAAAAAAGTTGAAATAGGTGGGGGGGGGGGGCCCTGATATTTTTGTTGTACAGTGCCATGTGATTTGTGACGGTAGCCCTGCCCATGTGTTCTGGCTATTACCTTAGACATCTGTTCACTTCAGCTTTTATAAAATACATTTTTGGCTGCTCAGATTTTTTTTGGGTGCTCAGGAAACCAAACAATTATGTCCAGTATAGTCCAGCATATCCCATTTTCTCTATGTGTCTGTCTATCTATCTATCTATCTATCTATTTATCTATCACTATACACACACAGAAAATATACACAAAAAATTGTAAAATGTCACTTCTGAGTGTAACGTCACTTCTGAATGTGTAATATAAAGCTCCACTGCTCTCAGGCTAGGTGGGAGCCAGACAAAAAAAAAGCTGCTGCAGGAAGAATCTAATGTTTCTTTGTTTAGTTATATTGCTTCTGTCAATAGATGGTTCCTGCATTAGTAACTAAGCTTCTAAAGTTGTGTGTCAAATTTTCCTTAAAAGAGACTAAACATTGGGGGCAATTTACAATGAAGGACACAGTGTGCAAAGTACATCAAAGACCACAATTGGCCATTTTCTTGCCTTTTGCAATCTGCATTGTATGAATTTCCACTGGCCTCTCTGCTACGTTTCAGAGCATGGAGACCAGGGGCTGGCCCCTTGAATAGAGCACTGCATGCATTAGACAGCACTCTATCCAATTGGGATGGGAGGCATGCAATGCTACATTTAGAAACCTGCAAGGCAGGGGCCTAACTATACAGAAAGCAGAACTCGTGATCAGGGCTGCCAGCAGAAACTTTGGGGCCCCATACAAGTTATTGATATGGGGCCCCCAATGAACACAAACATACAGTGCCAACATGTTTGCCACACCCTTTGTGTGTACAATATAAACAGCTGATGTTACTAGAAAATAAGCAGTTCATGAGTTTAATTAATGTGCTAATTAATTGTCAGTTTATTAACAGTCAGTGAAGTTTAATCTCCTTCCTGCCCCTGCTCTGTGCTTTCATTGCTTGATATGAAAGTTATATGTGCCTTTTTTTTTGGTAAGGTAAACTGTGTAAGTTTACGGAGCCAATAACTAGTCAGTAGTAGTTACACAAAGTAAAATAATAAATGTGCTAATAAGTCAGTCTTTTAATTGGGTCTGGGGGGAGAGTGAAGTAAGCTTCTTTAAAAGTTATGTAAGTTTTTAATTATGGAAATTACGTAAGTGTAGGGGCCCAATTATATTGATGGGGGGCGATAACCAGTCATTTCACTGCTGAAAGTGCATGCAGGAGACTAACAAAATTTAACAAATAGCTCCCAAAATAAACAGCTAATGTTTCACTATAATAAACAGCTCATATAAATAAAAATAAATTAAAATGAACGATTTATTTACTAATAAGTCAGTCAGTTCATTGGGGGTCAGTGGAATTTAATTTCAGTTTTTTAGTTCATTGGTGGTGAGTGGAGTTTGCCCTTGTCACGCTATATAGATTTTCTTTTTCTTCAGTATGCAAGTTTCTAGGCAAGCTACATCAGTTTCTTAAGCAAAGAATTGGCTGGATTTGGCCCGAATTCCGAACTGAATCCAGGATTCAGTGCATCCCTACATGTAACCCTCTTCTATTTTAAGAGCTGCTTTTGGTCCTGCCTTATAAGTCTACAGCTATAGGAATTTTTCCCATTATATATATTGAATTCATCTGATAGACTGCAACCTTGTTGGTACAAAGACCTGAACTTCCTAGAAGTTACTGTACTGCTGCTTTGGTTTTACGCCTTTTAAAGGAGAAGGAAAGGCCAAGTCACTTGGGGGTGCCAAAATGTTAGGCACCCCCAAGTGACTTCAATAGCCTACCTTTTACCCCGGGCTGGTGTCCCTGTTCAGAGAGAACAGTACCAGCCTGGGGTACCTGTATCAATGAGCTTCCTCCTTCCTGTAGCGCCGCGCACGCATGCGCAGTAGAGTGAAATGCCGAACTTTAACAGAGAAGTCGGCTTTTCACTCTACTGCGCATGTGCCTATGTGTAAGTCTTAGCGAAACGCAGGCGGAAGGAGGAAGCGCATCGCTCCAGGTACCCCGGGCTGGTGCTGTTTTCTCCGTACAGGGGCACCAGCCCGGGGTACGGGGTAAGCAATTAAAGTCACTTGGGGGTGCTTAACATTTTAGCACCCCCAAGTGACTTAGCCTTTCCTTCTCCTTTAAAGCACTGTGTACACTTGTCCATATGTTAATAAATTATGTTTATTTTATTATATTCTAAATATTTTATTCATTATCTATTTGTTGCAAATTGTGCTGGGATTTTATTTCTATTTGGTGTTTTAAGTAGAGATGCAACAAATTCCAGATTGGTCTGGAATATGGTTGAACCCGAGCCATATTTAGCAGGATTCAGCTGACTCCAAGAGCCTGGCCAAACTGAATCAGAACCCTATGTAAGTCAAAAATGTTGCCGCACACACGCACAGGCTTTTCCTGCTTGCATGTCGGCAATACATACACAAGGATTTGGTTATTCAGCTGAAGCCAGAAAAGAAGGGTTCGGTGCATGCCTAGTTTTATAGGGTTTATGTACATTCCATCAGGAGAAAGCACTTTTGATGGAAAGTACCAGTACCTTTCCCCTCTACTTTTCTTCTGGTTCTAGTGGGAAATTCAATTTGTACAATTTTTCAGACCATTTACCCACTCTATGTTTATACATCTTTACTACTTCAAAGCCTCCAATCCATCCCTTTTACATTTTACAGTATATTTAGAGTAAAAAATCTGAACCATAATTCCTATCATCCATGACATTTGGCTGTTACTAAATAACATTGTTGACAAATACCTTTGTAGTGTCATTGTGCCTTCTTTAAAGACTAATAATATAAAAAAGAAGTGTTTTTTTACATTTAAGATTTGTAACTAGGCCCCTATAAATATACTGTTTCTTGGCTAAAAATATGATAGAGGTTTCATTCTATTGTCTATAGGGATCCATGTTTATATTCCTGTGTAAAGAGACCTAACCCTTCATTCTATAGAGCTCATCTGTAGACAATGACCTTTTTGCCCTATACCACTTGTATAGATATCCTCAATGCTAGACAACAGTTTACAAAATTGCAGTAAAGCATAGTTCTGAGTGTTACTAAAGAAGAAGGTTTAAGGGCAATGACCCATGGGGAGATTAGTCACCTGCAGTTAATGTTAAAGTGCTGCTTTTACCGTTGTATAAACTACATTCAATTTTCACTATTATTTGACCTGTGTTTTGGTATTATTGGGTTAACACTTAGATTTAATTTTTTCACTTCTAGCCAATATATTTATTATGCTTGATACTTTTGCGACAATTCGAAAAAAGTCACAATTTTCATAAGACAAGTCAAAAAATTCGGAATTTTCAAGACAAAAACGTTTCTTAGTTAATACCAGACATTCGTGAGACATTAATGAGTTTATTCAATTTGTTTTTTTTTTAATTAGAAATGTTAGAGTTTTAGTAAATCTGCCCCTTAATGTACAACATTTCTAGCTTCTTCAGTTAGGCTTCAGTTCTCCTTTAGGGGTCTATTTTATCTTTAATTACCCTATACTTTTGAACTAATAAAATAAGTATGCCTTTTTAACTATTTTCCTTCTCTATAAAGATGATTTCTGTAACCCTGAGCATGTTTAATTCAGTATTGCTACATTTGGATCTTCCTCTAATTTATTTTCTTTTTGCCTTTTACAGCTATCCTCATGCTTTTTATTATTATATTATTTAAACTATCAATCACAACATGTGCATTTTCTACACCACTGCCTGGTTCTCCACTAAATAAACAGGAACATGAGAAATTCTTCAGCCTTCTGATATCAGAATCACCGGATTGTACAATCCGGCGATTCGATGCTTATGAAAACCACGGCGTTACACCAGCTGGTGAGTGTGGAAATATATACAGAGCTGATGGTTATTATGGGGATTCCCACTGTTAGTTACTGGACAGTATACGTACCTTTATGTACAATATGGGGCCTATTTATTATGCTGTGTTAAAAAACAGTGACAACAATTCGGCACATATTACCACACTTCACTGTGTAATAAACATTTTACACAGCATAATAAATAGGCCCCTACATGTAAAGTTTTACTGAAGATTTAACAATAGAAAAGCTGAAAATGTTTTTTTTTTAGATTTAAAGAGGGTGGCCTAGCCTAAGTGCTCTAGTTGTCAATAAACAAAATGTCACTCTAAGCCTGTTACTACTCTAGATATTGTGACACTTCACCCTGCCTGATGTACACAAAGTGCTCACACTCTAAAGCAAGGATTTTGCCACAGATGTCTCAGCTTTGTGTTTGCTAGTGTCCCTATTAAATAAATGCTAACTGTGCCTTAAATCAATAGTGATATGATTTCCAGGCTACTAAAACTATTTTATTATAATCATTTTATTTGTTTGAATGAATATTAGAAAAGAGAAAATAGATAGGGCATGAGGAAAAGTGTAAGAAAATGAGTGGGGACAGATAATAGAGGGAAGGAAACTTTACCACAGACAAATTAACCCTTTAAGTGCCAAGGGACGTAGATTCTACGTCCTAGGTACCAAGGGACCAAAGTGCCATGGGACGTAGAATCTACGTCCAATGGCACTGTCGGGTTTACAAGCGCTGCGCTCGCTTTTAAAGCAGCGCAGCGCTTGTAAACCCCTCAGATCCCCCTAGGCAACGAGCAAACATAGACATTTTTTTTTTTTTTTCAATTTTTTCTTCTATCCTTGTCATTATTACACTTTTGTACACATACACACTTATTTACAACTTTCCCAAGCACACACAGACACTTACACACACACTTACACTTTTTTTTTTTTTTTTCTTTCTTTCTTTTCTTTTCTTTCTTTCTTTGCTTTCTTTGGCAGTCTTTTTTTTTTACTAAAACTTTATTTCTGATCTTGCTCTATAATTATCTGATTTATTTGGTTGCATTTTAGTGTTTTTTTGGCATTTTCATAATTGATTTCTGTTTTTGAATTATTCTATTGCACTGTAACTTTTTTATTGCTATTGGGTGCTGAATTTGCAGTGACGTTGGTGGATCCAGGGCTTTGACCACCGATTTCATTGCAATTATTGTTCTTCTGTTGGTTTAGGTGGTTTTATTGGATTTTACTGATTTTATGGTGTTTTATCTTTGCATTGTTCTTTGTGTGTTTAGTGCCCCCAAAAAGGTTGCTTTTGCAGTGACATTGGTGGATCCAGGGCTCTTACCGATTTCATTGCAACTATTGTTCTTTGATTGCTTTTAGTGGTTTTATTCCATTTTAACTTCATTTGATTTCAGTTGTTCTAGAAAGGTCCAGAGGTGCTAAGATTGTTCTGGTAGTTTCTATTGCCAAGGGTTAGGCTGATGCCACACGTGGCGTAGGGCTGATTTTTTCAGCAAGTGGAAAAACGCTTGCCGAAAATTCAGCCCTATGCTTGCTACTTGTGCCTGCACCCGAATGAATGGGATACGCTCGGGTGCAGGCACATGTAGCCGATATACGCATGAAAACGCGAGACTTTGCATTCTCACGCGTTTTCATGCGTATATCGGCTACATGTGCCTGCACCCGAGCGTATTCCATTCATTCGGGTGCAGGCAAAAAAAAAAGGGGTGCATAGAGTGCAGCCCCAATATTATGCATTTTCAGGTTTGGTGGCCATGTACTTATGCGCAACCAGACATAGGTATCGTTTTATTCAGGGGAACTTGCAGATTGATGGTTAGTAAGTTTTTGGTAGTTGCCATGGAGATTTTGGGGAGAAATCTAGGTTTTTTTATCTGGTTTTTCCTTGATTTCTGACCAAAATCTAGGGTTGTATCTGGTTTTTCCTTGATTTCTGACCAAAGCGCTGACTTCTGCAAGGGACTGCGGCCACAATTTTCCATGTAGAAAGAGAAGAATGGTGTCTCTGAATAGCTGAAGGTGTGCACTTTTCGTAAATATATAGATTGTGGGGGTTATCTCACAGGTAGGGGGGGTTAACACTGAAAAACTGCAGGTAGTGCACATAGAGCGCAGCCCCCAAAATTTCAACTGAAATTGCCCTTATGCATTGCCCCTGTTTTGGGGCATTTGGTGGCCACGTCTTTATGTGCACCCATACATATGGGGTATCGTTTTATTCAGGGGAACTTGCAAATTGAGGTTTAGTAAGTTTTTGGTAGTTGCCATGGAGATTTTGGGGAGAAATCTAGGTTTTTTATCTGGTTTTTCCTTGATTTCTGACCAAAGCGCTGACTTCTGCAAGGGACTGGGGCCACAATTTTTCATGTAGAAAGAGGAGAGTGGCGTCTCTGAATAGCTGAAGGTGTGCACTTTTCAGAAATATATAGTTTGCGGGGGTTATTTCACAGGTATGGGGGTGTTTAGACTAAATAACTGCAGATAGAGCACAGCCCCCCCTTATGCATTGCCCCGGTTTGGGGGCATTTGGTGGCCACGTCTTTATGTGTACCCATACATATGGGGTATCGTTTTATTCAGGGGAACTTGCAGATTGAGGTTTAGTAAGTTTTTGGTAGTTGCCATGGAGATTTTGGGGAGAAATCTAGGTTTTTATCTGGTTTTTCCTTGATTTCTGACCAAAGCGCTGACTTCTGCAAGGGACTGCGGCCACAATTGTCCATGTAGAAAGAGAAGAGTGGTGTCTCTGAATAGTTGAAGGTGTGCACTTTTCGGAAATATATAGATTGTGGGGGTTATCTCACAGGTAGGGGGGGTTATCAATGAAAAACTGCAGGTAGTGCACATAGAGCGCAGCCCCCAAAATTTCAACTGAAATTGCCCTTATGCATTGCCCCTGTTTTGGGGCATTTGGTGGCCACGTCTTTATGTGCACCCATACATATGGGGTATCGTTTTATTCAGGGGAACTTGCAGATTGAGGTTTAGTAAGTTTTGGTAGTTGCCATGGAGATTTTGGGGAGAAATCTAGGTTTTTATCTGGTTTTTCCTTGATTTCTGACCAAAGCGCTGACTTCTGCAAGGGACTGCGGCCACAATTGTCCATGTAGAAAGAGAAGAGTGGTGTCTCTGAATAGCTGAAGGTGTGCACTTTTCGGAAATATATAGATTGTGGGGGTTATCTCACAGGTAGGGGGGGTTATCAATGAAAAACTGCAGGTAGTGCACATAGAGCGCAGCCCCCAAAATTTCAACTGAAATTGCCCTTATGCATTGCCCCTGTTTTGGGGCATTTGGTGGCCACGTCTTTATGTGTACCCATACATATGGGGTATCGTTTTATTCAGGGGAACTTGCAGATTGAGGTTTAGTAAGTTTTTGGTAGTTGCCATGGAGATTTTGGGGAGAAATCCTAGGTTTTTATCTGGTTTTTCCTTGATTTCTGACCAAAATCTAGGGTTGTATCTGGTTTTTCCTTGATTTCTGACCAAAGCGCTGACTTCTGCAAGGGACTGCGGCCACAATTTTCCATGTAGAAAGAGAAGAATGGTGTCTCTGAATAGCTGAAGGTGTGCACTTTTCGTAAATATATAGATTGTGGGGGTTATCTCACAGGTAGGGGGGGTTATCACTGAAAAACTGCAGGTAGTGCACATAGAGCGCAGCCTCCAAAATTTCAACTGAAATTGCCCTTATGCATTGCCCCTGTTTTGGGGCATTTGGTGGCCACGTCTTTATGTGCACCCATACATATGGGGTATCGTTTTATTCAGGGGAACTTGCAGATTGATGGTTAGTAAGTTTTTGGTAGTTGCCATGGAGATTTTGGGGAGAAATCTAGGTTTGTATCTAGTTTTTCCTTGATTTCTGACCAAAGCGCTGACTTCTGCAAGGGACTGCGGCCACAATTTTCCATGTAGAAAGAGAAGAGTGGTGTCTCTGAATAGCTGAAGGTGTGCACTTTTCAGAAATATATAGTTTGTGGGGGTTATCTCACAGGTAGGGGGGGTTAACACTGAAAAACTGCAGGAAGTGCACATAGAGCGCAGCCCCCACATTTTTAGCTGTAATTGCCCTTGTGCATTGCCCCTGCTTTGGAGTGTTTGGTGCCCATGTCTTTATGTGCACCCATACATATGGGGCATCATTTTATTCAGGAGAAGTTTGTCTTTCAAATATGCCTTTGTTAGAAAATTTTTATGAGATTTTTTTTTGTCAAATCCACATTTGATCATGCGTCCAAGTTTACGTTTTAGAAAAAAAAAAAAATGTCATAAAAAGTTCCAAATTTCACAATGCACAAAAGGTATTTGGCTTTTGAGTGAAAACTACATTGCACCTAGAAACCTGAAGGTCTGTAGTTTCTAAAGATACCAAACATGAGGGGATATTTTAGATTTACATATAAGTTATGCTGCATTAACTGTTACAAGCGCTTTTCTGCTTTGTACTGGTGTGATATTGTACTAAGTATTGCTTTAGTTTGGGGGTTACTTCTGGACAGGAACTGTGGGGTACCACCACATATTTGGTATCGTTGGAATTGGGAGTATCAGGGCTTTTACAAACAATAAAAAAAAGTGAGTAAAATTAACTTTTCTATGGAAAAAAACCTCAAAATATACAGAAATTTTTCATAATTTTTTTTTTTTTTTACATATTTCACCCAAAATACACATCATATCTCCAGAAAAGTTATAAAATTTGGTATGTATGTTGAAGCCCAATTAGTGACGAAAAAAACGATATATAATTTCCCTAGTTTCGTGGAGGTTTTCCTACCAAAAAACATTGTTAAAGTGAATGAGTACAAAATGCTTAAAAAACGTCTGGCACTGGGGGGAACCGAAATGACGAATTCGGCTGGCACTTAAAGGGTTAAAGAAGACAAGCTATTTACTATTGATCTTTTATTTTCAGGTCCTATTTGCCCTAATTTGCTAAATTTCGCTGCGCTCAAAGACTCTTCTATGCAAAGGTAAGAAAACTGGTTACAATGCTAATTATATGAGTTAGGGAATGGAAGGCCACAAAGAATTCTAGTACACGGTAGTATAGGAATGATGGGAAATACTTTGGTAAAGAATGATGGAGAGTGAAGTATGAGACGATTATATTGGGAGCAATTGAAAAAAATAGCAAAGAATGCTGGTAATTAGAGAAATAAGGCATATTAGTACTAAACTACCCTTTTCATTCAACACATGTATGCCATGCACTGCCATCACTGCTTTGACTATTTTTAATAAGAGAAATTGGCAATACAGCAGATGGTGTCTGCAATACAATTTTTTTTGTTGAAGACAGCTCAATACATCTAGGCAAAACTAACACAGACCATAGGATTTCATTTAAAAATACAACTCTGCCACAAAGCTGCATGTAGAGGGAAAGTTTGCCGAGTCTTTCAAAGTAGTACATTCATGATAATTAGAATTCATTCCATGAGATGAAGCTTATTTTTAATTTCATAGTAGTTTCCCCCAAATTACAGTTATCTACAATGGTAAATCTTTTTTTTTTTAAAATAATGAATAACTAAAGAAAATCCAGATCATACAATAAATAAGGTTGATTTACCAATAAAGGTGAGGATCTGGGTGCTCAAGCCCCAGACCTTCAGCTCAGGGGAGGTAACAGACACATAGGCAGAGGCCTATAATTAAGTGCCCCTCAAACACGTAAGGCCTGTCTTTTTTGGGATGTTTTCTTCTAAATAAACAACGTTTTAACTCCCTCACTTCTGTCTGGTCTGGTTCCGTGCCAGCCTGCTACTTTGGAAGAATAAAGTTCTCAAGATAAAATGAAAAATCTACTTTTAGCATGTTGAATGTTCAAAGGATAGGCCTTTCCCAAAGTTATAAATCAAATTTGATCACTAGGTGCACCATTGTTCTTTTCTAAATCAATTCATTGCCCCTTGATTTTTTTTCAATTTGCTTTTTCAATTTCAGAGGATTCCATGTGAAGATCATAAAGTGACAACTACCCAGGCATCAGACGCTATGCCTAAACAAGGTAAATACTTTTTGAAATGATTTTCTTGTTATTTAACAGGTAAAGGAAATATAAAAAATAGGAACTGAATGAAAAATTCAATTAGGAAACCTGGCTTGCCTCAGAAATGAAGCAATATACTAGGGAGGCACCGAATCCAGGATTCCGTTTGGTATTCGCAGTAGATTTGGCCTTTTTCAGCAGGATTCAGATTGGGCCGAACCAAATCCTTTAAATCACGTGACTTTTGGTTAAATGAACACACCCTCTTCTATTTTAAGAATGAATCTGGCGCATCCCTACAAAATACCTTTCTAGTCTTTTATCTTCTGTCCTCTCTTTCTGTGTTGTTAGCCTAGCACAGGCAGAGAGAGACTAATCCTTCTGCTATGCACATTGCTACTGCTTAGGTGAGGCAATAACTGACAGGTGAAGTCCCCAAATACAAAGGGTAGTCTGAGAAGCGTAATAGGCAAATAGAGAGGTGGAACTTTCAGTACTTTGGGCTGCTGTATATGGCTGTCTTATATAATCACCCTAACTGTTTCACAACAATACTTAGTCATAAGAAAAAAATTAGAACTTATTGCATTCAGTATGCAAAAGAATTTGAATAATACTGATGGCTTTGTAGATGTCTGTGTGTAGCCAAGAACAAGGGGGTGCAATGTACCGTTATAATCTATAATGTATTGTGTCTTTCTCTGCAGAAGTTCAATCTGTTACCTCGTCACTTCCGGCTGAGACACATAAATGAGAATGGTTCTTCAGAGACAGAAGATAGGAAATTACATAGCGCAGCACAAAAGCCTATGAAGGCTATGTACAAATTTGATGAATTTGTAAAGGTAAATGCTCCTCACCTGGCAAAGCCAAAGGAGAAACCTTTACTTTCAAAACTGCAAGCTTACTTAGAGGCACACCCAACAACAAGGAAGAAACCTATTAAAGAACAAAATGAAGAGGAAGTGTTAAACAAACCTTATGCTTCACAAGAAAGCTCAGAGGAGGATAATGATATCCAATCCTTTGCTGGGCTGAAGTTTTATGTCACCCCTGCGACATGAATATAATATTTCTGGACTTTTTTAAAAATCTGCACCTGGCTTACGCCTCTGAGGATGTCAAAGATGGGTGGGATATAGGTGGTGACATCATCAAAGGGGGTGTTTTGTTAACAGTGAAGTCACAAGAAGAAGAGATTAAGGGGGCAAAGAAAGGAGAGCATGCCCATGGGGTGTAACATTGAATATTAAATAAATATCAAATTAAAATCGTGCAACCAGTGCATTTCATTAGTTACTAGCCTAACTTCATCTGGGTTACAATAACAATTTTTGATAATCACTTTGATACAATAAAACACTTTTTCCTGTGCAAAAGAGCTTGGTGCACTCTCTCTTCCCCCTTACTGTGTAGAAGTATATAGACGTTAGGGTTCAGCACCAAATAGGTCATCCAGGACAAGCTGGAATGCAATGTGCGATATTACGTTCCCAATGCACATGCGCATTTGCCCTTGCGTCCCATTTATGGAACACGATGCGCAGGTATACGTATCTCACACATTAGATTTAGCCTTCCACAGTGGGACGTATAGCGCTATGGATCACTAAGTATTTTACAGTAAAGTTCCACCAAAGTAGATTAAGTTGAAAGATCCTTAAGTGGAGGAATTGACCGTATAGGATATTGGTAGGACATCATACTAAAAGTTAACTCAAGGTGTACAACCCCTTTAATCAAAAGTGCCCTTCCAAATTATAAGAATATCATCTATGAAATGCATATAGAAGACTATGATGACTTTCCCAGTACCTTCAAAGTAGGTATGCAAAGCTTGGGGTGAACCCAGTCCCCATTGCCAATTCATAGCACTGTAAATAAAATGTATTCTCAAATATGAAGTAATTAATATAAATGTTATACTATTTAAAAGAAACTGTTTCTGTGTACATGGAACATATATATCATTCTCTGGAAAAGAACAAGAAGAATAGGGAAAACCCTAGATACCAGAGAGCTGCTGAATTTCCAAACTTGGGGCCTACTGGACAGAAAGTTAAATAATTAAAAAACCACAAAAACAATTGCAAAATGTCTAAAGAACTACTGTAAACTGAAATATGCCATAAAATATGACCCATTTAATATTCAGTAATATCTGACATGGATAATCTGGAAACTATAGAGATTTGTGGATAATGCCAACTTGTTCACATGTCTAGAGCTGTTGAGCTAATCCTGCCTAGAAGTATAAAACTGCTTCAAACAGAGAACCACTCTGATTATGTTCACGCCGATTGATATTTTGGGGTTTCGATCCCCTATAAAGAGGTTGTTCACCTTTAGATTACATTTTAGTAGAAAGTAGAAAATGCTATTCTGAGACAGTTTAAAATTCGTCTTTATTTTTTATTATTTGCAGTTTTGAATTATTTTGCTTCTTCTTTAGAAGCTCTGCAGGTTGTAATTTCAGCAGCTATCTGGTTGCTAGGACCCAATGTAACCTAGCAACAAGGCAGTGGTTTGAAAGAGAAAAATATGAATAGAGGAGGGCCTAAATAGAAAGATAAGTAATACAATGCCCCCAATTTCACAGCTGTAAGGAGTCAGAAGAGGAAGGTAAATAACTCAAAAACTATAAAAAGGTAAATAAAAATGCGGCCCAACTGAAAAGTTGCTAAGGTAAGGCCATTCCGTAACATACTAAACATTAAAGCAGACTGGTAGGACAGACAAGACTGTGACACAGCTTAATGGGAGCAGTGACACACAGGGAGGGTCCCAGGCTGTGAGCAGAGGGACATGGGGGAGGGACTTGGGCTGCTATTGCAGAGTGTCTGACTTTCAGCAGAGGAAGTGAGGGAAAGGGGAGGAAATAGGCTGTAAAAATAAAAAATGTTTCCGTTAGCCAAAAATGTGTCTAATAGTGACCGACCCAACACCCATGGGTGAGGTGGGTTCAGGCTGACCTTGAAACTTCACTTGCAGGTTGTGGGTGGGTTCAGGTTGAGTTCTTGCGCTCGCTCTCCCCGCTAACACTGCCGGCTGCCTCTTCCGGCTTCTGAATTTATAGGCGTGCAGCAGCCCGCCCCTTTTATGACATAAGAAGACAGATCGGGAAGGGTTCTATTTGAGTTTTTCTCGACCCGCACATCACTGCAAACTGAACAGACGTGATCTGTGTGCAGGACCACCTTAGGGGGGGGGACTTGGTGGCAAGTTTTGGTTGAATAAAAACAAGATTTACTACCAAATAAAGCCCCCTGTAAGCTGATAGGGTGCATAGAGGCCCCTAATAGCCAATCTCAGCCCTTATTTGGCTCCTCCATGAACTTTTATGATGCTTGTAAAGATTGCAGCTGCCATTTTAGCTTGGTTTCAGTAGCTTCCTGCTGCAGCTCTAGAGGCTGGTAGCTCAGATTACACATTCCTACGGGAGGGGGGAGTGGGAGAAGGGAGAGAGGAGAGAGCTGTGCTGGCTCTGGCCCCGGGAATGAAGGGTTTTTCTGAGAGAGGAACATTTTTACAAAAAAGGATACAAGAAATCCTGTGTTTCTTTAGCTAGAGAACTCAGTGCAGCATTACTCTGAGTGCTTATGGCTGTATTTACATAGATCTTTCTGATTTACTTAGTTTTTACCTTTCCTTCTCCTTTAATGTTTAAAGGAGTTTTAAGTAGACTTAGGGGCTGATTTACTTACCCACGAACGGGTCGAATGGAGTCCGATTGCGTTTTTTTCGTAATGATCGGTACTTTGCGATTTTTTCGTATGTTTTGCGATTTTTTCGGATTCTTTACGAATTTTTCGTTACCAATACGATTTTTGCGTAAAAACGCGAGTTTTCCTATCCATTACGAAAGTTGCGTAAAAAGTTGCGCATTTTGCGTAGCGTTAAAACTTACGCGAAAAGTTGCGCATTTTTCGTAGCGTTAAGTTTTAACGCTACGAAAAATGCGCAACTTTTCGCGTAAGTTTTAACGCTACGAAAAATGCGCAACTTTTTACGCAACTTTCGTAATGGATACGAAAAACTCGCGTTTTTACGCAAAAATCGTATTGGTAACGAAAAATTCGTACAGAATCCGAAAAAATCGCAAAACATACGAAAAAGTCGCAAAATGTTCGTTTTCAAGTCGGAACTTTTCCAATTCGGGTCGGATTCGTGGGTTAGTAAATCAGCCCCTTAAAGTATGATAATCTAAATAGCGGAAAGATAACCAGTCCCACACCTGTAATCAAATTTAGGGCATTTATGGTTTTATCCTTGACAACATTAGCATTGTGTAAACACAAGCAGTTTTTATACTGTTTCTATGGAAACAACATCATCTTTAATGAATAGGTATAAATACAGACCTCTGTTCAACACTTTAAGTGCATGCTGCATTCCACTGATGGAAGAAAATTACATTTCTAAACAAAAACAGAGAAACCTTTATGTCCAACCTTTACAGCTCAAGACTTTTCTTTTGAACCTCAGCTCCTATTAATCCCAGCTAAATGCTGTTGAGATGTAGTCCAGCAACAGCAGCTGGAGGACTACATGTTTGTCATTTAAGCTCTGAAACAAAGGGTGAGAAAGGAACTAAGAAAAACCATCTAATGTGGGGTGCCCAACTTGCAGCTTTCCTACAACTCCCATCATACTTGCTCATTTGTTGCAGTAGATGTACCTCTGGTTATCAATATGCTTGAAGTATTTCTAGTTTGTATGTTGGTTCCCCTGTTGTGATGTTTCATAAACATCTCTCAAACTAACAATGATATGAATTTGTCACTTAATGATTCTACAGGTCTTTTCACAACGTAATGGAGTTATAACAATGCAGTGCATATTCATTCTTACTTGTTTATGTGCTCCCTGTATTTATTATAAGAAGGAACCTATTGCCCACAGGTTACTGTTTGCCCAGGGTTGAGTAGTGGGGAACAAGAGCTGCTCCCCAGCTTATATATGAGAAGGGAGAAGTGACTGCTAGGTCAGTGACAGTGTCAGTGAAAATATTTGGAGGTTGCATGTTTTTAATTTATAAATGGTGAATTTTGACCTCAGAACATGCCACTTATAGGGTTATAATATACTTAAGGCAAGAATATCCATTACAACGCACTTCAGGTTGTATAATCTTGGGACCTAATCATCCCAGGATTAATGTCAGACATAGGCCATAATAGCAGGCATAAGCCATAATTCAGAGAGAGACAAAATTTTAACTGCCACACATCGCAGCAGCAAAGTTTGGGCTAGTTTGCCCAGTTTGCCCACTACACACGTTATATACAGTGTTACTATGTAGGTCATGTGAGCTCTGGAAATCCCAGGTATGGGAAGGTTAACACTTCACACAAGGGGTTGTTACTATGTAGGTCTCATGACCTTTAGGGGCTGCAGAACTGACAGGAGACAGAACACCAGTTAAGACCAGAGAAAATGTAGAGTAAAATATTTTTTTTGATCAGTTTCCCCATTGTCTTCTCCTAAATCAGCCATTGTTTTGTCCCTAAACCAGGGATCTTGCAACATAAAAAAACAGCCTAAAAAAAATACTGTATGTAACCCATTATATTCTCCTAAATTAGCCCCTAGTTTTCACATGACCTCTAAAAACTCAAAATTACTTGTCAATGTCACCCATTATCTTCTCCAAAACAAGTCCTTGTTTTGTGCCTAAATTGTAAAAAAATCTAGCCCTTGTTTGAACAAAAACAATGGGACCATCTTATGTAAAAAAAAAAAAAAAAAGGCATAAACAAATCATGGTTTCTTGTGCAGAACTGAAAGGGAACCTGCACTGCACACTTCTGAGTTAGACCAGAGTAAATGAGAGTAAAAGAAGAGTAAAAGATTACTTTTGATCAATTTCACACAGTCTGCTCATAAATTGTGACAAAAAAACACTGGCATCCTCCATTGCCACTGTGAAAAAAGAACCTAAAAACGAGATTATTGTTGTTATAGTTATCCCATTATATTCTTCTAAATTAGCCCTTTTTGGTTCTAAATTGTGAAATATATTGCCATAGTCTTCACACAGACCACTTGACCAGAAGTCAAAATACTGTCACAGTCAGTTCATAGGTAGCAGCTGTGGTCTCACTTCTCTGTGAAACAGGGGAAACCCCTGCCAGCACCGGTCTTCACCGACGCCCTTTTGGGGCCCCGGAACTTTCTGCTGCGGAATTTTGATCAATCTCACCCAGTCTTCTCCTACATTAGGTTTTGTTCTGTCCCTGAACTGTGAAAGATCTGGCCCTTGTTTGCACAAGCGACCGGGGACTCTCAGGTTTTAAGAACCTAAAAACAAAATTGTTGTTGATATAGTCTTCAAACAGAGCACTTGATCAGAACCAAGAAAAACGGTAACAGTCAGTTCATAGGTTGCAGCTGTGGTCTCACTTCTCTGTGAAACAGGGAAAACCCCTGCCAGCACCGGTCTTCACCAACGTCCTTTTGGGGCCCCGGAACTTTCTGCTGTGGAATTTTGATCAATCTCACCCAGTCTTCTCCAAAATCTGGCCCTTGTTTGCACAAGCAACCGGGGACTCTCAGGTTTTAAGAACCTAAAAACAAAATTGTTGTTGATATAGTCTTCAAACAGAGCGCTTGATCAGAACCAAGAAAAACGGTAACAGTCAGTTCTTAGGTAGTAGCTGTGGTCTCATTTCTCTGTGAAACAGGAGAAACCCCTGCCAGCACCGGTCTTCACCGACGCCCTTTTGGGGCCCCGGAACTTTCTGCTGCGGAACTGATAGGGACCTGCACACTTCAGATTCAGCACCAGTTTCAATGAAGTATAAAAGATTATTTTAATCAATCTCGCTCAGTCTTCTACATTAGGCTTTGTTCTGTCACTGAACTGTGAAAAATCTGGCCCTTGTTTGCACAAGGGACCAGGGACTCTCAGGTTTTATGAACCTAAAAACAAAATTATTGTTGATGTAGTTAAATTAGCCCTTTTTGGCTCTAAATTGTGAAAAATATTGCCGCAGTCTTCAAACAGAGCATTTGATCAGAACCAAGAAAAACTTTAACAGTCAGTTTCATAGGTAGCAGCTGTGGTCTCGCCTCTCTGTGAAACAGGGGGAACCCCTGCCAGCACCGGTCTTCACCGACGCCCTTTTGGGGCCCCGGAACTTTCTGCTGCGGAACTGACAGGGACCTGTACACTTGAGATTCAGGACCAGCTTCACTGAAGTGTAAAAGATTCATTTTGATCAATCAGGCTTTGCTGTGATCCTGAACTGTGAAAAATCAGGCTCTTGTTTGAACAAAAAACAGAGAGACCCTCCAATGTCACAAAAAACTAAAGTTTACTTCTGGTCAATTTCACCCATTATATTCTCCTAAAATAACTCCTTTGTGAAAAAGGGGGAAACCTCTGCTAGCACCAGTTGTTACCAACATACTTTTAGCACTTGTTCTGTCCCTAAACTATGAGAAATCTGGCCCTTGTTTGCACAATAAAACACTGGCGCCCTCAGATGCCACCGTAGAAAAACTACTAAAAAATAAAGATTACTGGGGCTCAATCATCAATTCTGGGCATATTTACCCATGAGCAGTAACTCATAGCAACCAATCAGGTGTTTTTCAACCAGCTGCAAGGTAGAACAATTAATGCAATCATTTGATTGGTTGCCATGGGTAACTGCCCACACAGTTTTGATAAGTGAACCCCACTGTATCTTACTGTTTACTTACTTACTTTTGGTCAATTTCACCCACTGTCTTCTGCTAAATTAAGTATTGTGTTGTCCCTAGTTTTACATAAACACACTGACCCTCTGATGGTTAATTTCACTCACTATCTTCTGCCATTGTTTAGTTTCCAAACTGGCCCCATATTGCACAAAAACTCTTTTGTTTTGGGCAAATTGGGAGTCTCTGACGTCAGCAGGTATTGTTGGCAACCAGAAAAAAAGACCCATCTGTTTAGGGATGCATATTTAATATATCTCAGTTGATCAGACATTTATTTATGTATCATAAATAATCAATCTATTTCCAGATTCCTTCTATTTCAAATATACCCTTAAACCCTTTAGATTATAAGCTCTTGCGAGTAGGGCCCTCTGATCCTATTCTGGCTCTGTAAACCCTTGTTTTTAAAGTTATTGGCGCTATATAAATAAAATAAATGATGAAGATGATGAACACTAAGCACACTGCGTGATCAATTATTTTATTGATTTTGGGTGATTGATTTTATGTGACTGCATATTAGATATTACTTGGGTAATATGTGTTGCATGTAATTGGCTGCAGTTTAGTACAGGTATGGGACCTGTTATCCAGAATGTTTGGGACCCTGGGTTTTCCGGATAAGGCATCTATTTTGGGACATGCAGTCCACATGTGCATCTTGGAGAGATTTAACTTTGGAACAAAATATTTTGAGTGAAGCAAATAACAGCCGTTAATAATTTCAGTAGCGGAAGAAGGGATTTTAGATGCATGCTTATCCAATGGGAATGTAGGGTCCTATAAGGTTAATATTGCCTATAGCTTTAAACCCTACGTTTCCTTATTTCACTGTTACTGGGCAGATGCCCATGTATGGGATCTTTCTTTTAGGGCTGCATCTGTTGACTCAGGTGGAAGTTCCACTGAGCCTGGGATCAACAGGGTTCCAGTAAAGTCAGCCTACCCTAGAGTAAACATCCAAACTCTAGCAAAGTTTGAACAGGGACCCTGTGAACAAGGATTTAGTTAGAGCAGGATATCTTTTGTAATAGAACATTCTAGGAACATGAGATTAAGTTATGGCTAATGCCACACGTAGCATAGGTAGCGTATTCTCGGCAAGCCTAAAACCGCTAGCCAAAAATACACTACATACTCTTCAAAATCCTCCTACCTGTTTGCCTGCACCCGATAGCATTGAATACGCTTGGGTGCAGGCACATATAGCTGATATCTGCCACAAGACTTTATCGGATACATGTGCCTGTACCCGAACCTATTCAATGCTATCGGGTGCAAGCACAGGTAGGAGGATTTTGCTTGCTTTGCATTTAACCTGCCAATCCATTTGCTCTACTTCTGCACAGTGAATATTACTGCATATCCCTTTGGATCTTCTGTCTTGCACAAATAAATTAGTTCTGTTCTTCTATATGAAAGAGTGGGGATTGCCCAAGTCTAGTAATCCATATCGACCAATCAGATTTAGAATTAACCAGTCCGCTGAACTAAATAATTATATTTATTGCAAGTACCGTCTGGCATCCGTTTCTTTATTATTTTTGCACACAGCATAAGTGAGTTGTAGTTGCACTACCCCACCCCACCCCTTGATCCTTATGCATAGCGAAGGCCCATCCTGTTTGTTAGAGTCACGTGTAAGCCATGTTCTATAGCCATTCTAGCTGGTCTTGTCTGTATCACAGCCAAAAGGGGGTTAAAGGAACATTTAACAGAGTTTATTTTATTTATCCTTTCCAAAAAACCACTGTACAAATAATATACCCCCATCTAAAATAAGGGGGTCACCTTTGATTCTTTCTCTTAAAGAATGTTTGTTTAATTTAAATGGAAAAAATGCTCAGGAAATGTCAGTGGAATCTTGGCATTTGCGAGCATAACACGCTGGGAGCTATTGGCCTACCCTTATATTTGCTGTTGTGTTTAACCCATTCTCTCTAGAGACAAACAATTAAGCAGTGAATTGGATTATTGCATTGCCCATACATTGCCTGTGTATGTTTCTCCAGCCCCACCCTAATGTAGTGCCCCACCATGCCTTTATCGCGCACATGCTATTAATATCCTCTTTGCCTCCCCCTCCCTGCTCTCATTTCCTATCAGGCTGACACACAGCACAATATGGACCCCCCTGCCTCCTTGTGTTGCTGCTGCTGGGGGGGCTCATGGATGACGAGCTTAGGAGGGGTCCGGAGTCCCCGTGCCCATCCTCCTATTATTGCTCTGCACTTACAGACCCCGCCTTGCCTAAAGTAAAATAGGAAAAAGGACCCTATAGCCTTTGCCTATCTGCCTGCTGCATAGGACTGAAAGGGTGTGTCTTTTGGGGGATCTGTGCCTGGGGGGGGTTCCGTTACCCCTATGCAAGGACTTGTCTGTGGATTTGCTATTTGGCAGAGAGTGGATCTGATCTTATAGGGTGCTGAGTGAAAAAAACAGGAGGAAGAAGAGTTGCACTTTGCCCCCTACAATGGTACAAGGTAGGCTGAGATGCTACATGTGTGTGTGTGATGCTCTGGTGATTGGCACATCTCTGGGGACAGCTGCTGTACATTGTCTGGAACTGGGGGGGAGGGTAACACTGGGCATAATTGGAAGACAGATGAGTAGGGCTGAGATGCATGTGGTACAGAGGGGTGTGACAGGCCTGATTAGAAGGAAGATGGGCAAGGTCTGGTTACTGCAAAAGCATATGGAACTAGCTAGCATGCTCAGCTATCTCTGTTGCGGAGGAGATGTGCCGTAGGAGATACTAATAAAGAGCTCATTATTCTGTGGATTGTTTTTGTGCACCTTGATCCCCACACACTCCAGTGTCAGTCCATACTTAATATACTAAGGTGCTAAGGTAAGGTAAGACTGGCAGTATACTGCCATTATCCCTTCTTGTCACTGGCAAAGCAGATCCACCTGTTGAAGTACAGATACAATAACACTGATGCAACAGGGTGTCAAGTGTAGGTGCATTATTTTCTCTCAAACTAGACAAGGGATGTATAATAATAATAATGTTTTCCTAAAGAAGGGACAGCAGTAAGTGCCCCAAAACCTTGCACTGACATTTCCTAAATAGTTAGCCATTATAAGAACAAGCCACTTGTGTTTTGTTTTTTCAGATTACAAATCAGTCCTATTTTAACACCTGCTATAAGATGGCAGTAGGTACTAGAACCTTGCAGGTATAGGTGTGCCAGGAGCACTGCCAAACACAGGACATACCACATAGAGAGAAAAGCGCAACCCTATGCAATACATTCTGTAAGCGTAGAGGGTTGCAATAAAAGCAAATTGCACCGGTGTAAAATGCAAAAAAGCTGCACTTTTCAACCATTTTGTTGGATTAAGGGACATTTTTATATCATTTTTTAAACCAGTTCTGCTCTCCCCTATATATTGTTCCCTTTATAATAACCATGAATGTGCACAGAATAGTGGGAAAGTTCAAGCAAAATTTATTAAGACATAAAGGAGCTGATCTACAAAGTTAGGTGCTAAATTGCACCACAGCCATTACCCATAGCAAACAAGAAGATTTTTGTTTCTATTTTCTATCTGGCAAAAGACTGGTAGAAACTAGTGGTAGATCAGTTGCTATGGGCAACTGCATTTTCGCAATTTATAATCTTCATTTTCTAAATGAACCCTAACATGTCTATGCAAAAATAAATAAGCTCTCAGTATGGATAAATGCCTATACAATCATGCAGGTTTGAGAAAAGGACTTCACAACAAGGTTGGAGATGTGCAATATTGGTGTATCAATCACCCTTCTGTAGCTCTAAGTATAAAGTGTTTATACTAACATCACCTTAAAGTGGTGGGTCACCTTTAAGTTAACTTTTAGTATGTTATAGAATGACCAATAATAAGCAACGTTCCAACTGGTCTTCATTATTTATTTTGTATAGTTTTTGAATTATTTGCCTTCTTCTTCTGACTCTTTCCATCTTTTAAATAGGGGTCACTGATCCCGGCAGCAAAAAAACTATTTATTCTGTGAGGCTACAATTTAATTGTTATTGTTACTTTTTATTACTTATCTTTCTATTCAGGCCATCCCCTATTCATATTCCAGTCTCTCACTGCAACTCTATCTTACCAACTGCCTGGTTGCTAAGGTACTTTGGACCTTAGCAACCAGATCACTGCTGAAATGTTAAACTGGAGAGCTGCTGAACAAAAAGTAAAATAATTAAAAAACCACAAATAATAAAAAATGAAGACCAATTGTAAATTGTCTCAGAATCTCACTCTCTACATCATACGAAAAGTTAACTCAAAGGTGAACAACCCCTTTACCTGTCTTTTAGGCTGGGTCCCTTAGCTCATAACAAGGTTACAGATATACTGTATAGAAATACTGGTGCCTCAGTCAGTCTGCTACAGTCTCAGGAGCCCAGAGTAGCAAATTAACACTCATCCTTAATATCACCCTAAGGGCCTTTACTCTGATCCCCCCCCCCCTCAAAGAAAAGGCACATGGGGCAATTCAATGTTGACAGAAGGAAAATGTTTTGAATGGCCCCTGCATTTACTTAAAAGGCAATTTCATGAAATACTCACCTTGTTTGTACATAACTCTTCTTGACTTGCAGTTGCAAGGTACATTTGTCCTTGGTGTAAGCTACATATGACCTTGGATCAATCTTTGATTGTCATCTGCACAAAGAGATGACTGCTCTGCTTTCATAAATCCTGCTGTAGGGTTTGCTCAAGAGACGGCAAGTGTGTGAAGCTTCCAATAATGGATAAATATGTGCATATATTCATTACAATACAAAACAAACTGCTTTTTTTTCCGAATTAGCTACAGTATATTCAACCTGTAGATTTCAGTTGTTGTACTGCAGCTTTTGCCTTTCTCTAATAGCACCAATGATAAAAGGCATTTAACAGACTCAGATGCTCTCTGTGGGATCCAGAAAGGGTCTTATACAATGCTGAATTTTAATATATGAGTGTTTATCAAGTATGTGGAATAAGGTGGCGGGAAAAAAACAAGTTATTGGGCCCATTAACTTTTAGTTACACCCCTGTGTGCAAAGGATTGTATAGACCAGTGGTGGGCAAACTGCGGCTCTTTAGCCCCTTGAATTTGGCTCTTCCAGGTGCGGGCTTGCACGTACAGTGCGATCACATTTTCGTTGCCCGTAGCAAATTTCCCCAGGAGGGGGTGGTCTTTGGGCTACGGGAGACGCGGCGCAGGCGGTGGCGGGATACGCAGTGCAGGGGAGGCTCGCTCGTTTCATGCACGAGTGAGCCAGTGACAGTCTGCAAAAAATTTGGCTCTCAAAAAAAATTTCAATCACTGTTTTGTTGATATTTGGCTCAGATGACTAATAAGTTTGCCCACCACTGGTATAGACTGACTATTGGAGAAATGCCAAGAAAACAGCTGTGCAATAATAACATTTGACTATAAACCGATCGACTGGAGCATATGATACAAAGAAGTAGGAATGCACCAAGTCCAGGATTTCGATCTATGTTTTGGATCTATATTCAGTTCAGTCATACACTTTTTTTTTCTCAAATTTGAATCTACAATTCAGGGTCTGAATTGGCTAGATCCAAAAGCTATAAATTTGGTGTTTCTTAATTATTAATTTGTAAAAAAATCAATCTAAAGGACTCAAATCTGCATCCTTAATCTGCCCATGTATGGCCACCTTAAAGGAACAGTAACACCAAAAAATGAAACAGCTTTAAAGTAATAAAAATATAATGCACTGTTGCCCTGCACTGGTAAAACTGGTGTGTTTGCTACAGTAACACTACTATAATTTATATAATAAGCTGCTGTGTAGCCACGGGGGCAGCCATTCAAGCTGGGATAAAGGAGAAAAGGCACAGGTTATACAGCAGATAACAGATAAGTTCTGTAGAATACAATAGTGTTTTATCTGTTATCTGCTATGTGCCTGTGCCTTTTCTCCTTTGAATGGCTGCCTCCATGGCTACATAGCAGCTTATTTATATAAATTATAGTAGACTTTCTGAAGTAAACACACAACTTTTACCAGTGCAGGGGTGGTAACCTAATCATGCATGGGGAAAAAAAAATACCGTCAAATACCGTGATACCGATATAATAAAAAAAATACAGTGATATACATTTTTGGTCATACCGCCCAGCACTACCTCAGACATAGGTACTGTAGGCAGAGTATGGCACATACAGCCAGCATAGGGCAGGTAGAGTAGGCACACACAGGCAGCATAGGTCAGGGAGGGTATGGCACACACAGGAAGGGTAGGGCAGGCAGAGTATGGCACACAGAGGCAGCATAGGGAAGGCAGAGTATGGCACACACAGGCAGGGTAGGGCAGGCAGAGTATGGCACACAGAGGCAGCATAGGAAAGGCAGAGTATGGCACACACAGTCAGGGTAGGGCAGGCAGAGTATGACACACACAGTCAGGGTAGGGCAGGCAGAGTATGGCACACAGAGGCAGCATAGGGAAGGCAGAGTATGGCACACACAGTCAGGGTAGGGCAGGCAGAGTATGGCACACACAGGCAGGGTAGGGCAGGCAGAGTATGGCACACAGAGGCAGCATAGGGAAGGCAGAGTATGGCACACACAGGCAGGGTAGGACAGGCAGAGTATGGCACATACAGACAGCATAGGACAGGCAGAGTGCTGCCTATGTGTGTCATACTCTGCTTGCCCTATGCTGCTTGTGGGAGGTGAACCTGGCAGGGGTTTGTTGTGGGAGTTTGTTAGCAGTTGGAAATAGCCATTAAATGGTCCCTAAGGTGTGTAATTATGTACTGGGGGTTGCTCTGCTATCCACAGGGGAGGAAGAGGCATATGGAATTTAAGGGTATATCTTAATATGACATAATTCTTTCACATATGAATGATGGTTGATATCCCCACAGTAAGGACCAATCATTTGGGATTTTGCTGTGCTACCACCATTGTGATAAAATAGGTGTGGTTTGAAGTGGGTGTGGTTTCAAAAAGGGGAGTGGTCAAAACTGGCTTCCATTAGCGGCCCTCCACCATGTATGCTAGAGAAATTCCGGCCCTCGGCACCGTAGAAGTTGGACAGCACTGATATATACTATAGTAGTATAGTTTCTAAAGCAAATACACAGTTTTTACCAGTGTAGGGTAACTGTATGTAATATTTAATGAAACACTTTCACTTTTTGATGTTACTGTTTCTTTAATAGGAATAAGATAGGTACTTCTTTGATTGAGAAGGACTAAGGGGCACCTATGGACAGGTCCAAATTGGGATTCAAAATAGGCCCTGGCATTTCAAGTACACTGAGACCCAAACAGCCCCCCACCAGCCCAATAAATAGTGACTGTCTTTGGCTTTTTACAGCAGCCCCTCTGGCATTTGCCAGAATCTACTGAGTGCCAGGGGTCCTGTAAATAATAAACTTATCTGTAGATCAGTGCAACAATACCAGCATGGGCCAGCAAGACTCATTTACAAATGGAAGTGCAAATTAAAAGCCTATTTTACACATGCTTAAATGCCATTCATAAGGTACACTAGGGTCAATGTGCCCGTTAAGCCTATTCTGATGAATCTCACAAGAGATGCAAAGCATAGGACCACGGATAAATGGGGATTAACACCTACCTTGTGGATCTGGAACTCCCAGGGTTCCCTTTCAGTGCTGCACCTATATACACAGCTCACTTGCACCTAGTAAATCACAAGATAATTCAGATATTAACATCTTGCACCAGAAATGACTCCATTAACACACAAACCAAGTATGAACATGGTGCATTACAACTTGTATGTGATTTAGTGGCTATTTTGTAAAAACTTGTGGGAAACGCTAAACTGTGGGTCCAACACATGAGGGGCTATTTACAACCTGGGGGACACAAAAGTGCAAGGCCCCATTTAGAATATGCATTGTGGTTGGTGTCCAAACCTTAGAAAGGATATTAATGAAAGAGAGTCCAAAGAAGAGCTGCAAGTTATTGAAATTAGATCTAGTACAAAGTCGATCCAATTGTTCACTTGGAAGTAAGGAAGGAATATTTTCCCCCTCTGAGGCAAATTGGAGATGCTTCAGATGGGATTTTTTTGCCTCCTTTCCAATCAAGTAGCAGTTAGGCAGGTTTAGGCAAAAAAGGTTGAACTTTTTTTTTTAACCTCATCTATTATGTTTTGTTGTACAAACTTTGCACCTTTTATTACATTTCTCTCCCCCTGCCTATCTTTATTTTATATAAAACAGTGGAATATAGAGCCCTTGCCCCACAGAGCTTAAAAAATGTTGGCGTTTAAATGAAGTAATTTAAGATAACAGAATGGCCCAGTGTGTGTGTTTGAAATAACCTCCAATGATTCCAACAGCATTTTCCAGGGAGACAAAAACAGCTTTTCAGTTGCTATGCATTCCCTTACACTAGCCTTGATTGCCCAGATTCCCTTCAGCTCTTGTTTTATGTCCATTGTTATTTATTAAGATCTTGGGAGACATAGCCTGGATATTGACCTAGTGCCCATAGAGGGATCAGCTTAATGATGTTATGATTCTTATTATCAATAAATTATATTAGAAGGGTCTGTTTCTAGCCTGCCTGGAAGACATATAATTAAATATATCAGGGACTTATATGAACAGACTATGCTCAAATGATATAGCCTTGCCCTGTGCATTATGTATAGCTGGGATAATTAGCTAATCACCTTATTACACACATTTGTATTTTATCAGAGGAGGGCCTATATGCCGCTGAACAATTGCAGTATATTATTAGTATACACTTTAGGCATGGCCAGCTTAAATATATGTGGAATAATTTACCACATTTTGTTAAATGTGTAAGAATATTACAGGTCAGACAGAAGTTATATGACCATATAAAGTCACAAGGTCAAAGGCCAATTGTTATACCTATAGTGCTAAACCTATACAGCTTTATATATAATTAAGATTTGTTGCTGTGTACAAGAAAATGCATATTTGAAATACATCCATACCCGATGTACTGCTGAACAGACTGCATTCCAGTCCTCTTTATGGCATTTTTACACGAGTCAACTGGCCTGTTATACACCAGTCCTGGGCAAAGTGTCTGGCATTATGTAATCCGGCCATCTACACAGATGGTGTGCTTATATTACGTCACTGTAAAATAATCTCATCAGCTGGTTAAGGAAACCCTAACCACCAAAGGTAATTCATATTCTAAGTAGATTAAAGCACCATATGTATTATATTGCACCATCCTCTTGTTATACAAGCCGGAAGCCCTGCAGTTTAAAAGCGGAAGGATTTTAGGAGCCACTTGTGTTAAAATTGAATAATTGATTTAAATGAAAAAAAAAACTGCAGCCGAGCTGGAGTGAGGTGGGATACTGGGAATTGTAGTTCTTGGAGCTCCACATCAGCTGCTTATAAAATATTCCTTATCTATTTACCATTACCTCTATAAGGTCTAGTAGACTAAAAGTCACCTTGACACTACTAGGCTATCAGATGAATTACTGTCATTGTCCTGTTTTATTTATGTTCTGCCCCACATACTGAACGTTCAGTTATGTGATTTATATGCTATGCACTCTTCTGCATGAAAGATAAGATACTGACTGGCTATGGAGACTACTGCCTTCATGCTTTGCAATGAAAGGTTGTTCTATCAGTAAACTCTTATCTATTTCTTCATATGGGGTTTTCAGAAGTATAGATATAAAATAGTGAACTTTCACAAATTAATGAACATGCTAACAAAAATCCCAAAGGATTGCCTGTGTGTGCTATACTCTGCCTGCCCTATGCTGCCTGTGTGTGCCATACTCTGCCTGCCCTATGCTGCCTGTGTGTGCCATACTCTGCCTGCCCTATGCTGCCTGTGTGTGCCATACTCTGCCTGCCCTATGCTGCCTGTGTGTGCCATACTCTGCCTGCCCTATGCTGCCTGTGTGTGCCATACTCTGCCTGTCCTATGCTGCCTGTGTGTGCCATACTCTGCCTGTCCTATGCTGCCTGTGAGTGTCATGCTGTGCCCTATGCTGCCTGTGTGTGCCATACTCTGCCTGCCCTATGCTGCCTGTGTGTGCCATACTCTGCCTGTCCTATGCTGCCTGTGTGTGCCATACTCTGCCTGCCCTACCCTGCCTGTGTGTGCCATACTCTGCCTGCCCTACTCTGCCTGTGTGTGCCATACTCTGCTTGCCCTATGCTGCCTGTGTGCCATACTCTGCCTTCCCTACCCTGCCTGTGTGTGCCATACTCTGCCTGCCCTATGCTGCCTGTGTGTGCCATACTCTGCCTGCCCTATGCTGCCTGTGTGTGCCATACTCTGCCTGCCCTATGCTGCCTGTGTGTGCCATACTCTGCCTTCCCTACCCTGCCTGTGTGTGCCATACTCTGCCTGCCCTACCCTGCCTGTGTGTGCCATACTCTGCTTGCCCTATGCTGCCTGTGAGTGTCATGCTGGGCCTGCCCTATGCTGCCTGTGTGTGCCATACTCTGCCTGTCCTATGCTGCCTGTGAGTGACATACTCTCCTGCCCTATGCTGCCTGTGAGTGTCATGCTGTGCCTGCCCTATGCTGCCTGTGTGTGCCATATTCTGCCCTATGCTGCCTGTGGAAGGTGAACCTGGCAGGAGTTTGTTCTGTGTGTAACTATGTGCTGGGACTTGCTATCCACAGGGTAGGAGGAGGCAGCATATGGATTTAAGGGTGTGTCTTAATATGACATAATATAATTATTTCACACTTGAATGAAGTGTGGTATCCCTGTAGTGAGCACCAACTATCTGGGTTTTTGCTGAACTGGGTGTGTTTTGAATTGGGTGTGGTTTTGGCTGCTGGGGTCAGTGACCCCCATTTGAAAGCTACAAAGAGTTTGAAGGACAAGGCAAATAATTCAAAAACTATAAAAAATAAATATTGAAGACCAATCGAAAAGTTGCTTAGAATTGTTCATTCTAGAACATCTAAAATGTAAATTAAACGTGAACCACCCTTTTAACCTTGTACAGTACTATACCACTGTGTAATGAGTGGAAATTGTGCAACATTATCAAATAAATTCCACTGTATTGGCAATAACCAGTAATAGGAATTTAATTTTGCAGCCTGGCAAAAACAGTGACAGAATGCCGTGCTCATTATCATCAACAGAAATAAGTAACAGCAGTTCTGAACTTGAAAAAGGATATCATTTGTCCCTGGCCTGTCAAGCACATAAAGCAGGCAGATCCGCCAATTCATTGCTCAGTGGCAGGCCATTCTTTCCTAGAGAGATAACATTTGGGAGGCTCGTGCAATGTTTAACTACAAAAACTGGACTATGAAGGTTCATAAAAACCTGTCACCCATCACATATAAAGCTGTTAACTGTGCATTATGTTGCTAAGCAACCTTATTGTAATGACCTTCAGGAATGCAGGCCTCGTGCGTGACACACGGAAAGATGTTTACTTTTTATGGACAAGAGTGTAATTATCGTACTGAGTCGCTGCACACGTCCTGCAGAATCATCTGCATTAACAGTCACTTCTGTTCTTTACTGCCTTAAAGGAAAACTATAACCCCTAACAATGTAGGTCGCTATAAAAATATATTGTATAAAACAGCTCATATGTAAAGGCCTGCTTCATCTAAATAAACCAGTTTCATAAAAATATACTTTTTTAGTAGTATGTGCTATTGGGTAATCCTAAATAGAAAATTGCCATTTTTGCCGCCCCCTGGGATCATAGAATTCACAGTGCACACAAACAAGCCAAGGCACACATGCATGCTAGGCCCCATCAGCCAATGAATGGGCAGAATTCTGCCTTTTGCTTCCACACTACTTCCTGTTATAGTTAGAGCTGCATTATTTCCTGTCAGCTGATCTCTGAGGGAGCACACAGCCCATCACTAAATGGCGACTCAAGGGAAAGGATGTAAAAGGGCAATATTTACTGATATATAAATTCCAGTTTGGCGAGATTCTTTAATAGGCCACTTAACATAATATAAACTCTCTGTTGGTTAAGTATTCATTCTGGCATATAGTTTTCCTTTCAAGGACTACTGTCCCTATGTACGTATCAGCAGGCTACAGTAAAATATATTCTTTCATGGATGGGCAGCCTTATAAAATGCTGAGGAATTATCTTATTTATATATCATCGACACATTTTTGCAGCGCTTTAAAGAAAAGCAATTTATGGGCAATTTAGTCAGAAGCCAATTAACCTGCCTGTATGTTTTTGGAATGTAGGAGGAAACCAGAATTCCCAATAGAAACAGGTAGAACATACAAACTCCTTGCTGATAGTCCCCCGGCTGGGATTGAACACGGAATCAGTGCAACAAGGCAGCTCACTAAAACTTAGTTTTGTACAATATTCGGGGTATGTATGGCAGATCAACAAGATGGCCGATATTGCAGGAGCATCGGATATCAGTTGTCTCGTCGATGTGGGACGAAAAGATTGAAGGTGCCCGAGCAAAATCTGCGTTTAGGGCTGATTTGTCAGGTGGAGGTAGAATCCCTATTGTTTCTACCTCCATATGTGATGATTCAGGTCTGAAAGTCAGTGGAGGGAACGAAAGATCTTTCCTGCGACCAATGTTTGCAGAAAAGATCGTAATTGTAAGTATGGCCATCTTAAGGGCTCTGGCACACGGGGAGATTAGTCGCCCGCGACAAATCTCCCTTGTCACGGGCGACTAATCTCCCCGAGTTGCCATGACCCGCCATCCCACCGGCGAACATGTAAGTCGCCGGCGCGATTTCCCAAAATCGCGAAAAAGACTCGCGAGTCTTTTTCGGCGATATCAGGAAATTGCGCGGGAAATTTATTATAGTGTTATCAGGCATTTGTTGCCTAAACAATGTCCCACCCATTGTGTCTCAGATCTAGAATGGGTTATCTCACTAAAAATTGCAACCAATAGCAATCAATCAGTAGTAATTAAGCAGTCTGCTGTTTGAAATCAAACATCTTATTGGTTGACATGGGTTACTAGACAGATAGCACTCATAATGTGCATAGCCAGTATTTTTTTTATCATCTTGGAAAACTTTATGGTTTTTTTAGCCACCAATGGCATAACACTGTTTAGGTCACAGAATACACAGCAGCAAGAAAATAAATCACAGTTTAAAAAAAAACTTGTATATTTAACCGTTGCCTGTCCAGTCTTCTTGTAGTGTGGTTAGCAGCAGGAACCTTTTATTATCCCTTGAGAATAGCTTAACCAGAAGGTATTTGTTCTATTTTGTCAGACATCACCCAGCTAGATTTGCCAACTTTGTAAAAAATATCATGTCAAATTTCATGTCAATGTTATAAGAGAAGAAAGGCTCTGGCTCCTATCATGTTAGGGGAAAGAGTGAAGCAGAGAGCCTGTGTTGTGGGGGGTTTGAGGATTAGGAACAGATTCTTGATGTAGTTGTTTCAGTAAGATGAGTTTGATTTGTGTAGCCAAACAGCTCCAGCCCCAAAGGCCAATGATAGTAGTGTTATTGTATCATGATAACCAATGCAGAGAGAGACATGAGTTACTAGGGGCTTAGGGGAGACTGTTTCCCAGGAGGGCCCTGTAGTGGGTAGCTTGCTTGGGGCGAGTATTGACATGGTGGCATACAACACAGTAGATGATATTTTAGAACGAAATGAAAGTCATGAGGGATTCCATGATTCTTAATGAGGCTGCCCATCATTTTTGGGCTGCATTCTATCTTTGGCCAGCCAAAAAGTGGTATATAAGTGGTATGATAGGGAGAAATTTGGGAAACAACAAATAATATTACCCAGTTATATAACATAAACCATAAGGTTTTTAGTTCTTAGCAGGGCTGTCATTAAAAATCCACTTTTGCCTCTGGAGCCCAAAGCACATGTAACTTTAGGGGCCTCATGCGAGACATACTCTACAGCCACAAAACACTCTGTACACTCTACATCTACAAAATGTATATTTTCATGAACACAACAGTGACAGGGCTCTCTACAGCTGTAATGCAAAATATGAACCACGCGTATTAAACAGTGTTTAACCTATTTATTAGCTACAAACCATGACAAAATATGTTTCGGAGGAGGAGCTTTCTTTTACCAGATTCGTCCCATCTGACAAAGGGTGCAGTGTTGGACTGGGACCTCAGGGGCCCACCAGAAAACCTTAGACCATGGGCTCACTCTCCAAACTATTTTTCCTCTTTTTCTCACTCAACCACTTTATTCCCCAAATCTCTTTTATTTACATGCTAGCATCTACCCTTCCATCTATTTCTCTCTCTTCCCATTCAGAAATAGGGAATGACCATGAAACAGGCCAAATGGTCAGGAGTAGGAGGGCCCACTTACACCAGAGTTTTCCTGGTATCCTGGTGGGCCAGTCTAACACTGGAAGGATGTCTTGTTCCCAAACTGTCCCACCCTGATAACTACCCTGATTATTGATGGATCCAAACGCCAGAAGCCTGTACCTTGGGTAGATTGAACAAATAAGAAATGATCCCAAGGTGCAGTTACATAAAACATTCTTATACTTTTGGGATGCTAGTGTTATTGTGATATTCTTACATTATGACACTGCTCTCTAGTGGTCATGTAGGAGATGTGCATGTACTGCAGCTACTGATGTAATGTATATTTTTATTTGAATAAGATATATATATATAATTGAGTTTCATAGAATTGTATTATATCTGTCCCATAGAGATTTAGTTTTATGTTTCTACATTAATAATTACAAATAATTTTGTTTCTTATACTAACAACATTGGGACTATTTACTAAATTACAATTTTTAACATATAACATGAAAGTGCTATGCGGAATGTCAAAAATTTTTTATTTATGTGGTTTACTTATTTCACAGTTTTGGGGAATCGTAAAGTAACTGCCTATAAGGTAGAAAATATTGGCGTTTAGTGAAATGAGCCCAGGAAATAAATAACAGGAGGATTTACACAAAACAGTGTACCATATATACTTGAGTATAAGCCGATCCGAATATAAGCCGAGGTACCCAAGAAAACTGGAAAAACCTATTGACTCGAGTATAAGCCTAGGGTGAGAAATGCAGCAGCTACTGCTAAGTTTCAATAACCAAAATAAATACCAATACAATGACATTAATTGAGGCATCAGTGGTTTATATGTTTTTAAATATTTATTTCAAAGAAAAACAGTAAACTAGCTCTGTAAGTGGAGACGAGGCTCAACAAAAACAATAGGCACTGGAGGGTCTGGTTGCAGGTGGCCTAATTTGCACACAAAGGACAGAGGGTGCTAATCTAAAGGGACCCATGGCACCCAACTCGAGTATAAGCCGAGGGTGACTTTTTCAGCACATTTTGGGTACTGAAAAACTAGGCTTATACTCAAGTATATAAAGTACTTTACGTGAATATATAAGATTTCTCAGATCTCTCCATAAACAATAATGTGACTAGAAGTTACTGGACCCCTCAAGACTTTGGGAACATGTCCTGTTTTGCAAGTGTCTTGAAATTGTCCTTTGGGCTTTCAACACCCCACAGCAGCTGCAAAGTTTGCCGTGCCAATTTTTACACCCTTATCCATAAATGTCAGACGAGACAGGATAACCTTACATATGACCAATAGATGGGGATGTTCTATTGAAGTCTATGGAAACACTACAGGCAAGGCATGCAAAAAAAAAGGCAAATATCTGGAGAATCATTATTCTCTGCTTTCTTACTTTATATAGGTTGTTCCTAATGTGATGTGACTACTTGTGGTTTAGCCAAATATAGAATGTGCCCACTTGTTTCTTTACAGCCTGGAGAGATGTGACGTGGGATAAGTATGCAAGGTAACCTGTACTTTGTGCAAGATGGACATGCTTGAGAATGAGAAGATAAAACGGCTGCGTCTGGACCAGATTGGTGAAGGTGAGCAAAATCTGGAAATGATGTTACCCAGTAGCTGAACAAGCACAATTTCCTTTTAGTCGGCCACACACGTTACGATCTTTTAAGATCTTTTCGTTATTGTAGGACCAAACTTATCCTGAAACGATTGTTTAAAAGTATGATTTGTCCAACGAAATCGAAAAAGACCATTTCAAGCGATATCATCTAGTTGAAGCTAGGAAATCTACCTGCTTGGTCCTGCAACAACTGAACAACTGGCAAATTCTATTGTTAACGAAAAAAAATTTCAAACCTGCCTGATTGATTTTCTGACCGATTTCAGATGAAAAATCGCTAGATGTATGATCGTTCAGAGACCACTAACATTTGATGGATTTGTCAGATTGCACTGAAACTGATCGTTAGGTAGAGAAAAATCTTAACGTATATATGGCGAGCTTAAAGGAACAGTAACACAAAAAAATAAAAGAGCTTTAAAGTAATAAAAATATAATGCACTGTTGCCCTGCACTGGTAAACCTGGTGTGTTTGCTACAGTAACACTACTATAATTTATATAATAAGCTGCTGTGTAGCCACGGGGGCAGCCATTCAAGCTGGAAAAAAGGAGAAAAGGCACAGGTTACATAGCAGATAACAGACAAGTTCTGTAGAATACAATAATGTTTTATCTGTTATCTGCTATGTGCCTTTTCTCCTTTGAATGGCTGCCCCCATACTACACAGCAGCTTATTTATATAAATTATAGTAGACTTTCTGAAGTAAACACACAACTTTTTCCAGTGCAGGGCAGCAGCACATTATATTTTAGTTACTTTTATACACTTTCATTTTTTGGTGTTACTGTTCCTTTAAGGTTCTGAAGCCAGTGAATGTCGCAAGGTATGGTCAGGGGGGGGTTGTTGTGAGAAAGTGCTACTGGTGTTGTTGCACTGGAACACAAACAATGAAAACTGAAAATCCAAACAGTTATCATCACAGTCCTAACATGAGAAATTTCTGAAATCAATAACGTCTGTGTGTTATAAGCTCGTGGGTGTTTATGCAATATTAAGTAAAAAAAAAAAAAAAAGAGCAGCTTTATTATTGTTGTATGGAACCAAAAGGGTAAAATTGAAAAAAAAATGATGGCTGGAGCTCTTTCTTAAAGTGCCCATACACGGATTTTCTACCCATATGCCTTCCTAAAGGGCCAAACGATCCAATTACAACAGAGGCCATAGGCACTGTTGGACCGAGGACCGCATCAATGAGCTGATCCGGTCCACGATCTGACAGAATACCAAACCTGCCCGATTGAGATCTGGCCAATTTTAGGCCAGATATGGTGCCAGATCGGTCTGAAGGACCTGAATCAGCAGGTGAAACCTGCCCGTACATGGCCACCTTAACACAAAAAGATACATGCATACAAATCACGTGGCTGATATGTATATGCTTTACTTTCAAAAGTATATATTGTTTAGAGCAGGTGTCCTGATCATGAAAAGTCTTGACATGTTCAGACACGGAGCCTGCATGAGCATGTGCAGTAATGTGGCATCAGCTTTACCTGCACATACTCCTGCAGGCTCCAAAACAGCAAAGAGACATAAAGAGGATTGGAAAGGAGTGAAGATGGCGTTCGCAATCTCTGCCATGCTGTGCTGCATTTTTATTTCATTTGTTCAATTAGGGGCACTTTCCTGTGAAATAGTCTGTGCAGGGAGGGAGAGGTGAGGAGGGGGCCAATGGAGGGTAGGTGATTGGGGATTTTGTACCCAGGGGGGTTAAGTTCTCCTTTAACAGGGCAAGAACAAAAAATAAATCTACAGGTAAACTTAATATTAGTGGTTATACAAGGCCTGCCTCAGGTGACATATTAAAATGGTAAATTCCCAAAACCATGAGAAAGCAATAACAGGATGCAGATTGCTACTGGTATTTTGTTACATCACATTACTAAATGAGTTAACCCCATTCTGAAATTCTTAGAAAAAATAGTGGTGATTAAAATGCCCTGTGTAGCACAGCCTTTCCTTCCACTCTAAGGGGCCCCTTTTGCCAATTCATAAACATTTCTGTAAAGCTCCAATAAAAGAATGGGCCCGGGCTGATTTTTCGAAATGTTCTTTTTCGTGTATATTCTTTTGACTAAGCCTTTATAATATATATATATATATATATATATATACAGGAACAGAAGGAGCACACCCTGCAAACGATTGAATGCCCTAGGTGCTGGTCAAAATTAAGTATTAAAAGAACAGAGTACCGCACTCATAGGGACTTGTGAAAAAGTCTTTATTGAAAGGAATCCGACGTTTCGAGCACCAACTGTGCTCTTCCTCAGGGACAAACCATATATATATATGTAGGGGTTTACCAAAAATGGGCCCTTAGGACAGACACCCCTAGGTAACAGGGACACTGGGATGACTGGGTTCTAAATAGTTAACAGGGAGTATACCTGTAGTTCGGGTTATGGCCACAGGGTGGTGCATAGACCCATATAGGGGGATGCAGCCATGTGCTGTAGACATTTTGGGGACTGCTCCAGTAAGGAGTACCCCAGGTACAGTTTAGAGATAGAAGTTCTGTGAGAGATCATTCTAGGAGTGATATGTAGGTCACCTAGCTAGAATGAGCGGATATTGCCCCTCCAGGAGTGGTAGTGAGGTTAAGACCTCCCAGCATTACATCTGCTGGAGTGCAGGGCCACAAGTGGCTAGGTAGGTGGACAAGGTCACCGCTAGTCCAGGAGGCTGGATCTGAGGGGGCTTAGGCGTGAGTACGGGAGTGGGTCGCCTGTGGTGAGGCTGCCTAGCGTGAGTACAGGGGAGGACCTCAAGAGGGGGTGCCTCCTGGCGCGAGTACCGGGGAGATCACCTAGAAGGGAACACTTGGCGGGAGTACCGTAAATTGCCCAACAGGAAAAGGCTCTCAATGAGTAGTAAGGAGAAAGCCTTGCATGCTGTGACTGATTTGTATATGCCAATCCTGGAGAGGTCCTGCCTGAATAAATCAACTTATCTGATTCATCATATAATCTGTGTAACTGGATCTTTCCTGCACCAAGGATCACCTACCTGCCGGTAAGCAACTACCCCAGGAAGGGGCAAAGTACCGGGGGCTGTGTGTGGATCCCAAGCAGAGGTACTAGTGAACTATTAAGTTTTTAGAGTGTGGGTTATAGTTACACAAGATCATCCCTGGGTGGAGGCATGCCTTTAAGGGGAGAAATCCCTGGAAACCCCGGGGGCTCAGGACTCCTGTAGCGCCAAGTAAAGGATTCAGCAGGTAGCAGCACAGAATAACCAAAAAGTGGGCTACATATATATATATCAGAAACATTTTTTATTACATGAATGAAAATTCAGAATTTTCAAAGTACTGTTCCAGAAAGCATACATTAGATGGCAAGGCCTAAAATGTACGTTCAGGGCTGAATCGGCAGAAGGAGGTAGAATGCCTACTGTTTCTACCTCCATATCTGACCATAACTGACATACCTGAAAGTCTGTGGAGGGTGGGAACGATCTTTCGTGTGACCAATGGTATGGCCACCTTTAACTATAACATTGCAAAGCTTTCCCAAAGGTAGCAGTGTTTGACATTTCTAAAATTTGCCTCAAAGTAGAGTCCAGCACAGGTCTGGTTGGGCAAAGCCATGCCTGACCCAGAATCACTATTCGCTTCCAGACTCGCTACCTAACCTACCTACAAGGGGTTACATTTTTCTGACCTGGGAGACAAAAAACCTGAGATGACATCACCATGGGCAGAAAGTAACATAATTTTAAAAAGCAGACCCCCCCATCCCATTTTAGGGAATACAATATTTTTTTTTAGAGGGGATGGGGGGGATTAGAGTCTGCACTTTACCTGGGTAGCCTTGTCAGGAAAACAGGGACTTTCTGTCTTGAACTTCTGTTCTGCAGATGTCCAACGCAGGACTATACCTTGCAGCTGGTACTTTATCGCATGTTATCTCCCATGTCATTATATACAAAAGTAAAACATCATAGACTTGCCAGGTGTCTCAGAACAGTATGATAATCAATATGCATAGGATTATAACCATTTTTTCTATTTAGAGGGATGCTGTGTGGGCCAAGATGTCGGAGCGGCACTGGGGGGTTCTGAAACTTATCCATCTCTGCACCGATAAGCACTGCATACTGAACTGTGGACTTTAGTCCTTTTATCCACAGATCATATATTTTATAATTCCAACACTAAAAGTGATAAAGAGGCCAGTTCAGCTTTTCCCTTTTATTATTTTTTTAATGGTTTTTGCAGACATTGTGTAGTTTGCTTATATTTTGACTTAATTCACTGGATGATATTTAAAGGGGAAAGTGATATTCTCAGGCAGTTTTTACTTTCCTTTTTTGCCTCTTCCCAGCATGAAATATAAAATGACACTAACAAACAGAAAACAAATTAAACCTGGGGCAAGATTTGCAATATTTGTTAATTATTTTTATTACTTATCATTATCTTTAGTTCTTCTCTAAGTAATAATGTAGGGCCCTCATCTGAATTTCACCTAAAGAGCTGCTAAGGCTATAACATCATACAGACTAACTGTCTGAAAAACACTGTTTACTATACTAACTATGCTAAAATTTAAATTTAAAGTGAACTTTCAATTAAAATGTAATATTTACAAATGGTCTTTTTAGCATATTTATCAGGTAGGAAACACATTTTATATAAAGAGGAAAAGAAGTTACCTGCCTCAGGGATTGACCCATGGCCACCCGCCCAGCAATGATACTTTAAAAAGCTCTTCTTTTCTGAAACCGAAGAAAAAAAACATTGAAGTCAGTGGAAAATGTGCTCATTAGTCTCCCAGACCACATTTATCTAAATCCAACCGTAGAATGGAGCCAGCAGGGATCTTATTACCAAGTGTGTGGCCTGTAAAGGATAAGATACAAGGCCAGCAATGCCAAGGGTTCCAGCCATCATTGAATAAATGAAGTGTGACACAGACAGAACCCTGAGATTCTCCTCTTACACCTTGGGCTGCCCCAGAATTAATCTAGTTAAATAGAAACCTTGACATTCTATTTGTTGAGGTAAATACAGTAAAAGTAACCCTCTGTGTGACATCATAGGGCCCATTTAGACTTAAGGAATTGTTCCATATGAACCAAAAGGTTCATAAGTCAGGCCCCTTCTCTGATCAGAGTAGATTAGACCCTTTATACAATATTGTGCATGAATCCGGCGAGGCACCCCTGGCAGAATGAAAGAGGACGGCAGCATTCTAATAGAAGGGAACCTCGGGCCACTGAGTTTTTTTTTTAGAGAAGTAGAACACTGGCCTAGGGTATAAAGTAAGCCATTTTAGTCACTTGGGTGTGCCAGGCAAACCTGAATGAGTGGGGGAGACTGACAGTCCTACATATATGTGACTCCACCTAAGAGGTTCCAAAACATAATGAGGTCTAACTAACAAATATAATATCAATAGATAACAGTACAATTTAAATTAATAGAAAATCAATCAGCATTGGGCCTGTGTAACTTACTACTAGCATGCAAACTAACAAGGTACCTAAGAAGAGCCACTGAAGAATTAGCTTGGGAGACGCAAAGGTCTAATTAATGGGTGTGAAGGGGTGGGGCTTGTTGAAGAGTGGTTGGGAGTTTGGATGAATCATGGGCATGTTTTGTTTACAATAGGGAGTGGCCATGGTGGATAGGGGGTGTGGCAAGGCAAGTAATTTAGTTAGTTGGACATTTATTTACATTGGGGCACAATTACACTTAGTTAGCAGGGCCCGCTACTTAGGCTGAAGAGGGTAGGGCCCTACTAAGTAGTATGGTCTTACAGCATCTCGTTTAACTTGTCCATGGCACCCTCTCCTTGAAGAATGATAGGTACTCCTGTGTAAGGGGCCCTTAAGTCTGTACTTTTGCTACTCACCACTTTGATAATTTCCTAACTAGGGGGGTTCTCAAGGGTCCTCACACTTTAGATCAGGAGAAGCAACTCTGAGCTTCCACTCTAGGCAGAGGGAGCACCTTCTTAATGGAGACTTAAGACAGTGGATCAGATGGAAGATTAGTCCTACTGACTAATTTAGAGCTTCGAGCCACTCCTCCTGGCTGAGCTTTAAAGTGGTTCTGGCAAAATGTAGTCCTGCCTCATAGCAGTACCAACTTGCTCCCACAAACCCTCTCTGCAGTTATGCTGTTTCCCAGAATGCCCTACCCGTTACAGTGCCACGCTGCTTACTAGGCATACTAACATAACATATATTCAAACATATATGAATGTTTAACAGAGCCAGCTGCCTTCTGTAGTAGACAAAATATTAATGAGATCAGATGATGTGAGGTGATTTAATATTTGTCACTGGAGGTCACGCTTTGCAGTGGGAGGGGCTTAAGTCCCACACATTCCGCATTTATATTTTCACTGCATTTGTGTAAAGAACAGGTCAATGAAGTTCCCAACTTATATACACACACAATATGGAAAGCTACAGTTAAGCAGACTATAGGCTGAAGCTTTGGAGTGCTCTCTTTCTATCTATAAATATATATGCATCAAACTCAACAGTAGAAAGCACTCACAGCTATAGCATCAATCAAGTCAGTGATTTATTTCAGCATACCATCTACGCGTTTCGATCACCACAGGATCGTCATCAGGATGATGGCAGGATCCTGATGACGATCCTGTGGTGATCGAAACGCGTAGATGTTTTTGTCAGCACCCAGCCGTTGCCCCGATACTGGTGAGTGCCGATTCTTTACAAGACTATAAATATATATGTGTACTTTTTCATGCAAAAAGGAACACACTAAATATGGCTTAATAAAATGGGCCAAAGTACAGCACAAGATATTGGTCACATTGTATCATGACCTTTCCCAGGGCTACTATTTACTAGGTAAATAAAACTTTTTGCATTTATCAAGACCCACTGAGTACTGTACTTTGGCCTTATTATTTGATCATTTAAATAAGCCAAAATACAGCACTTAGCATGGATTGTATTCCTTTTTGCAAAAACAAATGTTGTAGAGTAAAATGTCTGAAAAAAACCCATTATATATATATATACACACACACACATATTATTCTGTACCCTTTGTTTACTAATTTAGTTTAGGTCCCCTCTATATTATAATATTACTGTAACTTGCTGGGCCTCTTTGTCTCTTTGTATATACACCTTTGGCAGGCAGAAATCAATGTATGCATTCACTTCATAAGGAAAGACTCATTTATATAATTTATATATATTTAATCAAAACAGAAAGTGAGAAGTGCAAAAACGAAGTTCACCCACAGAATTGCAACCTACTGCCTATGCAAGTAAAAAAATAAATAAATTCAAGCCCAAAATGATATCTAACACTAACATGATCAGCCTACCAAGTGGATTCCTAAACCTGTAAATCCATTTCTTAACACATACACGCTTTGGGTTGATCAGTAAGCCGTCGCAGCCCGTGTGTAAGCTGCTCCTGCTTTCAATGAGCACTGAGCCTATTTTATATATATTCTTATCTAAACAAGCAGTGTGCTAATCACCTCTTCTTGTACAACGGAGAAGTTGCGGAAATGGCCAACCTTGTTGCTGGTAAGATTTTTGTATGTTTGTGTATTTGCTAACGCTTGCAGTCTGTTCCTTGGCTAAACAGCAGCTTCTGTGGTACAGGGCATGTTATATTTAGCAATTGCAGTTATCGGATTAGAATCTCGCGGCCTGGGATTTAGTGGTGTACCTGATTATGAAACGCATTAACTATTCACTGCATATAATGGTCTGGTTAACTGTGTGTTAATGGTAATGATTTTGAGAGACCTTAATAAAGCAGCAGTACATTTCTACAGGGCACTCTCGGCATACATGTGGATAGAAGTAATTTTGTGTGCTGTGTATCTGTTCCTTTAAACTGGTACTGCTGGCTGATGGCTTGCGTCCAGGTCGGTCCAGGTCTTAAACCATGATTATGCCCTATTTAGAAGGATTTATTTTCTGTATACTTTCCTAGAAGGAAAAGCATTACGTTACAAGTAGGGTTTCATTTATTTTCGCTTGAATGGACTGTATGCAGAAGCCTGTTAATTATATATAAATATAACAATTAGGCATGCTTTCCTTCCTTATTGAAACTAAATGGGAAATGACTCCTAATTTTAAATAGGGTAACCTTTTAATTAAATAGGAAGTAAAATGTGAGGGGATAGTTTGTTCTGAGCAAAGCATGTTGCTTCTATTAGTTATTAGTAACTGAGGGTGCTGCCTTGGTAAAGGCATGTAGGCAGTGGGCCTAAATTGACGCAGTTGTTGCTTGGCCTTAGTGACTGATAATCACACTATTAAATGTCTGCTATAAACTCTGCAGCAACAAAATCATTTCAAACAATATAAAGAATATATATTGTTTATAAAGTGGGGTACTCTATTAAAACTGCAATTCTCACTATAGATGCATTGAATTCTAGTGCTTTTTGCAGGATCATGTTTAGTGTTGTTGGACTAAATCTAAGCTCTAACGTCGGGAATCAAGGGCAAGGAAATTCCCTATACAGGTATGGGATCCCTTATCTGGAAACCCGCTATCCAAAAAGTTCTGAATTGAAAATGGGAAAAATGGCCATCTCCCATAGACTCCATTCTGTATAACAGGTCCCATACCTGTACCACTTTTTTCCCATTCCCAACTGCACCAAGTGCCCCCCTATAAGCTACCTCTTGCCCCTACCAGGCTTGGAAAAGCAGACCAGCCCAGTTTAGTCACATCACATTCAGGTTCCCCTAGGCCGAACCCTAGATTTGGTGCATCCCTAATAAGAACTGAGTTACTCTCTACTACAGTTCACAATCTTTTATGATGTGATTATCGGTTAATAAATACCACCCTCCCCTAAAACCGCCATTGCATCTATTTAAAGCCATACACACCACTGTCTCTTTGTTCCACCTCATCTCTCTCTATATCCATCTTGCATCTGCCACCCTTATCTCCTGACCAGCATTTTGAATAACTCATGTTGGGCAGCCTCGTCCTATTGTTCACCTGAAGCTGATAGATTACAGCGTTTAGGCACGTAAATGAGAGCTGTAAGAGAACACTGAATTGCAACTTCTAAGAACTATTACATTTGCCTCTTGTATCGGTTATTGATTGCTTTATATGTTACTCTGTATGTCCAATGTATGAAACCCGCTTATTGTACAGCGCTGCGGGATATGTTGGCGCTTTATAAATAAATGTTAATAATAATAACTTGCCTGTTAATGCTGCAATTGCTTTATTGGCATTTGTGTTAGAAATCACATGGCCATTTAAAAGGGAGCTGTCACCCACACATAAAAAGCTGTATAATAAAAGTCCTTTAAAAATTAAACATGAAACACAAATTCCTTTTTTAATTAAATCATCCATACCTGTTAAAAATGTATTTACAAATCTAAGCTGTCAATCATATATTGCCTGCCCTGCCTCTATGCCTTAGGCATAGAGGCGGGGCAGGCAATATATGATTGTCCGCTCAGATTTTTAATTACAATTACTTTAACTTTCCATTCAGCACTTCCTAGATATCACCTAGATGGTAAATGTATAAGATTTTGGGCTGATACAAAGCTTGCCTTAATAACAGTGTACACAAAATGGCGGCTGCCTGCTGGCTGTGACTGTAAATTCCAAGACTGAAGGGAAAAAAAATTAAATAATTTATATAGTGTAAGTAAAGTTTATTTTGCTCAACTAACATGATAGAAAAGGATTTCAAATGATTTCTTAGGTTGACAGGTCCCCTTTCAAGGCACGAGGCTACAAATATGTTTAAATATCATTATATATTAAGAAGGGGTTACTTGACTACATACATACAGGTTTCAATCAATATATAATTCAAGGGACAATAATTAGAACAGATGGCATCACAAAGCTCTATTTCTTTATATGTAATTTACAGATTTTTTTTTTGCCTGTTACTATAATATTCATTTTATCTCCTCCTTAGACTGCACTGAAGCAATGGCCAAATGCTTGCATGGCTTTACCAAGCAATAATATTTGTATTAATAACATTTTACCTATTTAGGAGTTTTGTAGCTGTACACCCTGTACATTATTTTCTAAACCAATCATTGGTCAGCATGATGCCCAATGAAAATGAACTACCCACGCATTGCATATGTCTTGCTTTATGGTAATTATGATGAGTCATTTTGTTACATGATCATCACTGCTTATTGGTTTTCACTTTATTTATTTATAAAGCACTAGTGATCAGTAACAGACCTTTGTGTCTTTTCACCGCACTGTTATTAGATCCCTTCCTTTACAATTTAATTTGTAAACCTCTTTTGTCTTCAACACTTTTCACAAGTTTCGCTGCACTTTGTTTAATGAAGGAACCGTCTGTAGAGCACATTACCAAGGCATTTCTACCAATACCATAGAAAGAACAGACAGTAAGCAGAAAATCAGCATCGTACAAGGTAGCTTTCCATGATGTTGGTATGGTACAATGGGCCAGATTTGATTCAGTGAGAAAAAGTTCTCCTCAAACTGAATCTTGTCCATAAGTTTTCATGTGATAAACCATAAGACAACTTTTTCTCACTGACTTGAACCTGGGTTTATTTGCATTTTTTAAACAAACCAAATGCAATCTTTTATTGTTTTTAACGTGCATCTTGCACCAAAAACTTCCATACTTCTTCATGACTGCAACTGGCAGAAAACAATTAGTGATGCGTTTCGGTGAGCTCAAACCTACACCCTTGTGTGAGAGCCCTTAGTCTAGAATCTATAGGTGCATTCATTTTGGGGACACATAGCAAACAAACTCTATGGGATATATTTTATTAAAGTATGAGGAGGACTACCTCCATAGATCTTACTTGACACCTCAGATTACACTTAATATACTCGGCAGTAAATAATGTATGCCCAAAATGCCAACACCCCCCGCCACCTATACTCATTTAGTATGGCAATGCCCCGTATATACAGATTCTGGTCCAAGATAGCAAAGGTCATCAGTCAAACCCTAGCACATAATCCCAATGGACCCCCTAGTTTTTCTGTTAAACCAGGCCTCAGACACAGCCCCCACAAAAGCAGAACAAGCTCTCCTGGTATTTCTGTTCATCGCAGCTAAGCGCCTCATAGCAATGGCCTGGAAATCAATCTAACCCCCAACTACTACACAATGAAATAAATCCAGTAAACTCCAGTATCCAATGTGCAGACTAACATATTTACAAAGAGGCTGCCCTGAGAAATTTACAATGTACTAATGTACAAAAACATGGTGGCTCCAAGAGCACTTCCCGGAAGCTTAATTTTTTTTTAAACATGACAAAGTCAAATAGAGAACCCCCTCCCCCCCCCCCCCCAAGCCATAACAAGAAGGGAACCCTTGATACAAAATAAAAAAACAAGAAAACGGGATCAGGATATTATTTTATTAATAAAGTTGTAAAGTTACAGTAGAGAGTAAGAACCAGTGCTTCAAAATTACAGAACATTTTCATATTGTATCATCTCAGATCTAAATACCATTCCACATCATACTCTGTCTTTCTGTTGATGCTGTCATTGCTTGTGTTTAATTAACAGTTTACAAGTGGTATGATTAAAAAAAACAATAAAAAAAAGTATGAGGAGGACCTCTAACACCACCAAAGTTCACTTCAATATATCAGAGATATTTTCACAATACCACATACTTACTTAACCCTTTAAGTGCCAAGGGACGTAGATTCTACGTCCCAGGTACCAAGGGACCAAAGTGCCATGGGACGTAGAATCTACGTCCAATGGCACTGTCGGGTTTACAAGCGCTGCGCTCGCTTTTAAAGCAGCGCAGCGCTTGTAAACCCCTCAGATCCCCCTAGGCAACGAGCAATGAAGACATACTTACCGATCCGGGTCCCCCAGCCGCACCGATCGCGTCGCCAGCCAATGACAGCAGTGGACACGCGTTGATGACGTGTCCACTGCTGTCCCTTTAAATAGCGCCGCCTACTGTCGGCTCCCTCACTCCTGCTGCGCACTTGGGACAAGATGGAGCTCCCCTGCTGCCTTCCTGCTGGATTGATCGCCCCTGATCGCCCCTGATCGTCTGCCTGCCTTGGGTAAGCTGAACTACAACTCTCTACCACTGTTTATTTTGCTTATTTCTATCTCAACTGTCTAAAAAAATTTTTTTTTTTTTTTTTTGCATTTTTTCTTCTATCTTTGTCATTATTACACTTTTGTACACATACACACTTATTTACAACTTTCCCAAGCACACACAGACACTTACACACACACTTACACTTACACTTTTTTTTTTTTTTTTTTTTTTTTTTTCTTTCTTTCTTTTCTTTTCTTTCTGTCTTTGCTTTCTTTGGCAGTCTTTTTTTTTACTAAAACTTTATTTCTGATCTTGCTCTATAATTATCTGATTTATTTGGTTGCATTTTAGTGTTTTTTTGGCATTTTCATAATTGATTTCTGTTTTTGAATTATTCTATTGCACTGTAACTTTTTTTATTGCTATTTGGTGCTGAATTTGCAGTGACGTTGGTGGATCCAGGGCTCTGACCACCGATTTCATTGCAATTATTGTTCTTCTGTTGGTTTAGGTGGTTTTATTGGATTTTACGGTGTTTTATCTTTGCATTGTTCTTTATTGTGTGTTTAGTGCCCCCAAAAAGGTTGCTTTTGCAGTGACATTGGTGGATCCAGGGCTCTTACCGATTTCATTGCAACTATTGTTCTTTGATTGCTTTTAGTGGTTTTATTCCATTTGATTTCAGTTGTTCTAGAAAGGTCCAGAGGTGCTAAGATTGTTCTGGTAGTTTCTATTGCCAAGGGTTAGGCTGATGCCACACGAGGCGTAGGGCTGATTTTTTCAGCAAGTGGAAAAACGCTTGCCGAAAATTCAGCCCTACGCCTGCTACTTGTTCCTGCACCCGAATGAATGGGATACGCTCGGGTGCAGGCACGTGTAGCCGATATACGCATGAAAACGCGAGACTTTGCATTCTCACGCGTTTTCATGCGTATATCGGCTACATGTGCCTGCACCCGAGCGTATCCCATTCATTCGGGTGCAGGCAAAAAAAAAGGGGTGCATAGAGTGCAGCCCCAATATTATGCATTTTCAGGTTTGGCGGCCATGTACTTATGTGCAACCAGACATAGGTATCGTTTTATTCAGGGGAACTTGCAGATTGATGGTTAGTAAGTTTTTGGTAGTTGCCATGGAGATTTTGGGGAGAAATCTAGGTTTTTTTATCTGGTTTTTCCTTGATTTCTGACCAAAGCGCTGACTTCTGCAAGGGACTGCGGCCACAATTTTCCATGTAGAAAGAGAAGAGTGGCGTCTCTGAATAGCTGAAGGTGTGCACTTTTCGTAAATATATAGATTGTGGGGGTTATCTCACAGGTAGGGGGGGTTAACACTGAAAAACTGCAGGTAGTGCACATAGAGCGCAGCCCCCAAAATTTCAACTGAAATTGCCCTTATGCATTGCCCCTGTTTGGGGGCATTTGGTGGCCACGTCTTTATGTGCACCCATACATATGGGGTATCGTTTTATTCAGGGGAACTTGCAAATTGAGGTTTAGTAAGTTTTTGGTAGTTGCCATGGAGATTTTGGGGAGAAATCTAGGTTTTTTATCTGGTTTTTCCTTGATTTCTGACCAAAATCTAGGTTTGTATCTGGTTTTTCCTTGATTTCTGACCAAAGCGCTGACTTCTGCAAGGGACTACGGCCACAATTTTCCATGTAGAAAGAGAAGAGTGGCGTCTCTGAATAGCTGAAGGTGTGCACTTTTCGTAAATATATAGATTGTGGGGGTTATCTCACAGGTAGGGGGGGTTAACACTGAAAAACTGCAGGTAGTGCACATAGAGCGCAGCCCCCAAAATTTCAACTGAAATTGCCCTTATGCATTGCCCCTGTTTGGGGGCATTTGGTGGCCACGTCTTTATGTGCACCCATACATATGGGGTATCGTTTTATTCAGGGGAACTTGCAGATTGATGGTTAGTAAGTTTTTGGTAGTTGCCATGGAGATTTTGGGGAGAAATCTAGGTTTGTATCTGGTTTTTCCTTGATTTCTGACCAAAGCGCTAACTTCTGCAAGGGACTGCGGCCACAATTTTCCATGTAGAAAGAGGAGAGTGGCGTCTCTGAATAGCTGAAGGTGTGCACTTTTCAGAAATATATAGTTTGCGGGGGTTATTTCACAGGTATGGGGGTGTTTAGACTAAATAACTGCAGATAGAGCACAGCCCCCCCTTATGCATTGCCCCTGTTTGGGGGCATTTGGTGGCCACGTCTTTATGTGCACCCATACATATGGGGTATCGTTTTATTCAGGGGAACTTGCAAATTGAGGTTTAGTAAGTTTTTGGTAGTTGCCATGGAGATTTTGGGGAGAAATCTAGGGTTTTTATCTGGTTTTTCCTTGATTTCTGACCAAAATCTAGGGTTGTATCTGGTTTTTCCTTGATTTCTGACCAAAGCGCTGACTTCTGCAAGGGACTGCGGCCACAATTTTCCATGTAGAAAGAGAAGAGTGGCGTCTCTGAATAGCTGAAGGTGTGCACTTTTCGTAAATATATAGATTGTGGGGGTTATCTCACAGGTAGGGGGGGTTAACACTGAAAAACTGCAGGTAGTGCACATAGAGCGCAGCCCCCAAAATTTCAACTGAAATTGCCCTTATGCATTGCCCCTGTTTGGGGGCATTTGGTGGCCACGTCTTTATGTGCACCCATACATATGGGGTATCGTTTTATTCAGGGGAACTTGCAGATTGATGGTTAGTAAGTTTTTGGTAGTTGCCATGGAGATTTTGGGGAGAAATCTAGGTTTGTATCTGGTTTTTCCTTGATTTCTGACCAAAGCGCTAACTTCTGCAAGGGACTGCGGCCACAATTTTCCATGTAGAAAGAGGAGAGTGGCGTCTCTGAATAGCTGAAGGTGTGCACTTTTCAGAAATATATAGTTTGCGGGGGTTATTTCACAGGTATGGGGGTGTTTAGACTAAATAACTGCAGATAGAGCACAGCCCCCCCTTATGCATTGCCCCTGTTTTGGGGCATTTGGTGGCCACGTCTTTATGTGCACCCATACATATGGGGTATCGTTTTATTCAGGGGAACTTGCAAATTGAGGTTTAGTAAGTTTTTGGTAGTTGCCATGGAGATTTTGGGGAGAAATCTAGGTTTTTATCTGGTTTTTCCTTGATTTCTGACCAAAATCTAGGGTTGTATCTGGTTTTTCCTTGATTTCTGACCAAAGCGCTGACTTCTGCAAGGGACTGCGGCCACAATTTTCCATGTAGAAAGAGAAGAGTGGCGTCTCTGAATAGCTGAAGGTGTGCACTTTTCGTAAATATATAGATTGTGGGGGTTATCTCACAGGTAGGGGGGGTTAACACTGAAAAACTGCAGGTAGTGCACATAGAGCGCAGCCCCCAAAATTTCAACTGAAATTGCCCTTATGCATTGCCCCTGTTTGGGGGCATTTGGTGGCCACGTCTTTATGTGCACCCATACATATGGGGTATCGTTTTATTCAGGGGAACTTGCAGATTGATGGTTAGTAAGTTTTTGGTAGTTGCCATGGAGATTTTGGGGAGAAATCTAGGTTTGTATCTGGTTTTTCCTTGATTTCTGACCAAAGCGCTAACTTCTGCAAGGGACTGCGGCCACAATTTTCCATGTAGAAAGAGGAGAGTGGCGTCTCTGAATAGCTGAAGGTGTGCACTTTTCAGAAATATATAGTTTGCGGGGGTTATTTCACAGGTATGGGGGTGTTTAGACTAAATAACTGCAGATAGAGCACAGCCCCCCCTTATGCATTGCCCCTGTTTGGGGGCATTTGGTGGCCACGTCTTTATGTGCACCCATACATATGGGGTATCGTTTTATTCAGGGGAACTTGCAAATTGAGGTTTAGTAAGTTTTTGGTAGTTGCCATGGAGATTTTGGGGAGAAATCTAGGTTTTTATCTGGTTTTTCCTTGATTTCTGACCAAAATCTAGGGTTGTATCTGGTTTTTCCTTGATTTCTGACCAAAGCGCTGACTTCTGCAAGGGACTGCGGCCACAATTTTCCATGTAGAAAGAGAAGAGTGGTGTCTCTGAATAGCTGAAGGTGTGCACTTTTCGTAAATATATAGATTGTGGGGGTATCTCACAGGTAGGGGGGGTTATCACTGAAAAACTGCAGGTAGTGCACATAGAGCGCAGCCCCCAAAATTTCAACTGAAATTCCCCTTATGCATTGCCCCTGTTTTGGGGCATTTGGTGGCCACGTCTTTATGTGCACCCATACATATGAGGTATTGTTTTATTCAGGGGAACTTGCAGATTGATGGTTAGTAAGTTTTTGGTAGTTGCCATGGAGATTTTGGGGAGAAATCTAGGTTTGTATCTAGTTTTTCCTTGATTTCTGACCAAAGCGCTAACTTCTGCAAGGGACTGCGGCCACAATTTTCCATGTAGAAAGAGAAGAGTGGTGTCTCTGAATAGCTGAAGGTGTGCACTTTTCGTAAATATATAGATTGTGGGGGTTATCTCACAGGTAGGGGGGGTTAACACTGAAAAACTGCAGGTAGTGCACATAGAGCGCAGCCCCCAAAATTTCAACTGAAATTGCTTTTATGCATTGCCCCTGTTTTGGGGCATTTGGTGGCCACGTCTTTATGTGCACCCATACATATGGGGTATCGTTTTATTCAGGGGAACTTGCAAATTGAGGTTTAGTAAGTTTTTGGTAGTTGCCATGGAGATTTTGGGGAGAAATCTAGGTTTTTATCTGGTTTTTCCTTGATTTCTGACCAAAATCTAGGGTTGTATCTGGTTTTTCCTTGATTTCTGACCAAAGCGCTGACTTCTGCAAGGGACTGCGGCCACAATTTTCCATGTAGAAAGAGAAGAGTGGTGTCTCTGAATAGCTGAAGGTGTGCACTTTTCGTAAATATATAGATTGTGGGGGTATCTCACAGGTAGGGGGGGTTATCACTGAAAAACTGCAGGTAGTGCACATAGAGCGCAGCCCCCAAAATTTCAACTGAAATTCCCCTTATGCATTGCCCCTGTTTTGGGGCATTTGGTGGCCACGTCTTTATGTGCACCCATACATATGGGGTATCGTTTTATTCAGGGGAACTTGCAGATTGATGGTTAGTAAGTTTTTGGTAGTTGCCATGGAGATTTTGGGGAGAAATCTAGGTTTGTATCTAGTTTTTCCTTGATTTCTGACCAAAGCGCTAACTTCTGCAAGGGACTGCGGCCACAATTTTCCATGTAGAAAGAGAAGAGTGGTGTCTCTGAATAGCTGAAGGTGTGCACATTTCGTAAATATATAGATTGTGGGGGTTATCTCACAGGTAGGGGGGGTTAACACTGAAAAACTGCAGGTAGTGCACATAGAGCGCAGCCCCCAAAATTTCAACTGAAATTGCCCTTATGCATTGCCCCTGTTTTGGGGCATTTGGTGGCCACGTCTTTATGTGCACCCATACATATGGGGTATCGTTTTATTCAGGGGAACTTGCAGATTGATGGTTAGTAAGTTTTTGGTAGTTGCCATGGAGATTTTGGGGAGAAATCTAGGTTTTTTATCTGGTTTTTCCTTGATTTCTGACCAAAGCGCTGACTTCTGCAAGGGACTGCGGCCACAATTTTCCATGTAGAAAGAGAAGAGTGGTGTCTCTGAATAGCTGAAGGTGTGCACTTTTCAGAAATATATAGTTTGTGGGGGTTATTTCACAGGTAGGGGGGGTTAACACTGAAAAACTGCAGGTAGTGCACATAGAGCGCAGCCCCCAAAATTTCAACTGAAATTGCCCTTATGCATTGCCCCTGTTTGGGGGCATTTGGTGGCCACGTCTTTATGTGCACCCATACATATGGGGTATCGTTTTATTCAGGGGAACTTGCAGATTGATGGTTAGTAAGTTTTTGGTAGTTGCCATGGAGATTTTGGGGAGAAATCTAGGTTTGTATCTGGTTTTTCCTTGATTTCTGACCAAAGCGCTAACTTCTGCAAGGGACTGCGGCCACAATTTTCCATGTAGAAAGAGGAGAGTGGCGTCTCTGAATAGCTGAAGGTGTGCACTTTTCAGAAATATATAGTTTGTGGGGGTTATTTCACAGGTAGGGGGGGTTAACACTGAAAAACTGCAGGAAGTGCACATAGAGCGCAGCCCCCACATTTTTAGCTGTAATTGCCCTTGTGCATTGCCCCTGCTTTGGAGTGTTTGGTGCCCATGTCTTTATGTGCACCCATACATATGGGGCATCATTTTATTCAGGAGAAGTTTGTCTTTCAAATATGCCTTTGCTAGAAAATTTTTATGAGATTTTTTTTTGTCAAATCCACATTTGATCATGCGTCCAAGTTTACGTTTTAGAAAAAAAAAAAAATGTCATAAAAAGTTCCAAATTTCACAATGCACTGACAAAAGGTATTTGGCTTTTGAGTGAAAACTACATTGCACCTAGAAACCTGAAGGTCTGTAGTTTCTAAAGATACCAAACATGAGGGGATATTTTAGATTTACATATAAGTTATGCTGCATTAACTGTTACAAGCGCTTTTCTGCTTTGTTCTGGTGTGATATTGTACTAAGTATTGCCTTAGTTTGGGGGTTACTTCTGGACAGGAACTGTGGGGTACCACCACATATTTGGTATCGTTGGAATTGGGAGTATCAGGGCTTTTACAAACAATAAAAAAAAGTGAGTAAAATTAACTTTTCTATGGAAAAAAACCTCAAAATATACAGAAATTTTTCATAATTTTATTTTTTTTTTACATATTTCACCCAAAATACACATCATATCTCCAGAAAAGTTATAAAATTTGGTATGTATGTCGAAGCCCAATTAGTGACGAAAAAAACGATATATAATTTCCCTAGTTTCGTGGAGGTTTTCCTACCAAAAAACATTGTTAAAGTGAATGAGTACAAAATGCTTAAAAAACGTCTGGCACTGGGGGGAACCGAAATGACGAATTCGGCTGGCACTTAAAGGGTTAAATTCATTAGTATGTCTTTCCAAGCATACTGTGTCAACATTTTGGCACTATATTCCCCAGTGTATATATTACCCATTCAACTGTAGTGGGGTAAATTCTCTAGAGAATGTACACCAAGAAATATTGTATGTGTGTGTGGGACATTAGCATAGAGGAGATGACATAATACAATAAGTGCCGGCTGTAACGGAGCCCTGTATGGCAGGATGTGAATGATCACTAAAGGGAGTGCTTGTGTCCTTGCACTTGTGTTTTTACCCTTTTATCTCCCTTTACATAACTGAATCTGGTGTAACATACATATGAAGAGCACCTTTAATTAACAACTTGTTACCGACCACACCTACTTACCTAAACTTTTACATCACTTTTAGGGTGAAGACACACAGAGCTACTTGGTAGCAGCTACTTGTCATGGCTACTAAATGCCAGAAAATCCCCTGCCATGGACAATGCTGAGAATTGCCTCTGCTAAAACACGCAGAAACAATTATCAGTAAATGATCAGCATTGTGTATTTTTGTAGCCATGATGTAGCTGCTACTAGTAGCTCTGTGTGTCTTCACTCTTAGGGCTCTGGTACACGGGGAGATTAGTCGCCCGCGGCAAAACTCCCTGCTCGCGGGCGACTAATCTCCCCGAGTTGCCATCCCACCGGCGAACATGTAAGTCGCCGGCGGGATGGCAGACGTGGCGGGGCGATTTCGGGAAATCGCCGAAAAAGCCTCGCAAGTCTTTTTCGGCGATTTGCGCGAAATCGCGCCTGCCGCGTCTGCCATCCCGCCGGCGACTTACATGTTCGCCGGTGGGATGGCAGGGGGAAGGCAACTCGGGGAGATTAGTCGCCCGCGAGCAGGGAGTTTTGCCGCGGGCGACTAATCTCCCCGTGTACCAGAGCCCTTAAGCTTGTAAACTGAAGCAGCAATGGCAAAAGAAACACCTTCCATAAACTATCTACTTGAACATGACTTAAGGGGTCATTTATGAGAAAAAACACAGTTCTGGTCCTGCATTATTGTCCAGTCGTTGCATGAAAAAAAAAAATCCCATTGATTAAAGGTACTTGCATCAAAAGCAGTACTTTCTTATAGTTGAGCTTGGTCATTCCACGTTCCTCCAGTTTCAAACTGAGCAGAGAGCACCAACTGATGCAGGTGAACCATGGAGCTACTGCCACCTCCAAAGGTGGCAGTTGCTTCAAGGTTTCAACAGCAGCAATTGTATCTGATTGGCAAATGCAACCTCAATTACCCTGGAATTCTACATTTTAGGTAAAACGTGACAGCTGCCTTCAAAACTGCATTCTGCAGTTGAAGATCTTAAACAAATCCTATAATTAAAGGAAACTGACCCCTATAATATAACAAAATTACCAATTATTTCAACTGAATGTGATGCATGTGCAAAATACACCTAAATATAAAAAAGTATACAGGCCCCACTTACCTACCATTCTAACTGAATAACAAGACACTAAAAGCAAAACCATAGATATAAAAGACTTTCTGAAGGGTTATCTTTGCTGCTTCAAATGTGTTAATACATATCCTAATCCAAACATGACAGGGTAATAGCAGCCACATCTGTTCCCTGGGCATACATGTCTAGAACCATGCAAAGATATTGTAAGGATACCATTAAAGGTATAAAGCAGGGCACGTTCTGAATCTACCTGCACTCCTGTAGATTTATAAATAGAAGTATTCTCTCCTGACCAAAAAAACTATTCGGTAAGTAATTGTGCTTCCCTTTCTGTTTGCTTCAGATTTATCCTCTGTACTTAGATTAAAGGATTAGTGCTTGATCCTGAGAAGATTAAGGTCACTATGATTTTGTGTGATGGACAGGCATAGAGCAGTTGTCCGAGGGAGTGATATGTGCTTGAAGGAACTTCACTCAATGCCTATTAGCATTTTTATGAGTTTTTGGCTTCTTTGCTTCTGCTCCCTTGGCCAAAATTAGAGAGCTCATAACTGGGACAAGAGAAATCATAAGCACTTTTAATAACCAGAAGTGCTTCTGTGGAATACAACAGATAATTTAAGTTTAAATAAATTAAAATTAAAGCTATATTCGCAATCAGGGTGTCTAGTTAATCTTAAAAAAGACTTGAGTTCTAAACCTAAACACCTTATTTACTTATTAAAAAGTGAGTAGGCTCTACAAAATTGCCATTTCTGTGAGCAAAACTCAGTTCTCGAGGCACAAAAGTTACATGATAACTAGGATTTGAATGCAGAATAGTATGTTAGCCATAGAAAAATGTGGGGATCTGCTAGGGGTTAAAAACCAAACAGTACATTAGTGAGGTTGCAGTTGTGTATACATTTTAGGGCAGAATTTCTTTGCCCCAGACACCCAACCTTTGTAGCCATGGCCAAAAAATGATGGGTCATTAGTGATATAGTGAGTCATACATCGAGATGTCAGCAAAAGGCTACCTGTTACTAAACTGCAACTCCCAGCATCCCCAAAAGCAGCAGACAAAGTTGCTCCTTTTAATAGCCTGGCATCTTCTCTTCTCTATTTTCAATGCTGGATTGTACAGTTATTTACATACTTCGACTGCCCCTTCCACAATAATGGTTTTCTCTTAGTGCCCCCTTAACATTTAGGAGGTGCCCTGTATTTGCCGTATTATTGGGCTCTGCATACTCCCATGCATGAATAAGCTGGCAGAGCATTGTGCTCAGACTTTCCGTGGATATTAAATCCTTCCTCCAGCTGCGGGAGCTGGATTACTCTTTCATCAGGAGAGATTTATCTGGACCTAACCCCTAGGCGTTTTATGTTTCTACCTGTCCCAATTTCTGCGCTCCCTCCGACCATTTCCAGAGCAATGGTAATGGAAGACATTAAAGGCAAAAGAAATCAGGGAGGGGGTATCTCAGGGAGCAGGTTCCTCTTCCTGCAATGCCAATCTCTGTTTGCTACTGGGTAAACTTTCTGTCACACAGGATTATGGCTTTACGGGTTTTCTAATCTCTACACAGTTATCCACGTGAATAAAATGTCCCCTCGGCCATTCTGGCAAAGCCGAAGGATTAGTTGTGGGCAACCAGTCTGTCGGTGAAACCAGCAGAAACCGCTATCTCTCAGCGTGTCTTACAGGGCGTGTTGTATTGTGTCTCCTTGAATTACCTGGGATTAATAATTCAGACGATACCTTTGTAACTCAAGCCTTCTATTTTTTTGCTTGTGCCTCCAGAGAGTTTAGGTGCTGCTACATCTATTTATTGTGTGGGTTTTTGTTTTTTTTTGGCTGCGTGTAACAGAAGATTTTGACTGAGACGTTTTTACGCCTCCTCCTCGAGCTCTTTATCTAAGCTTAAGGATTTCTTTTCAATGCCGGTTCCAAACAAGCACACAAACATCAGCCGTTCTCATAGCTGGGATGCTGCAGGTTGGTATGAAGGCGGCTGGGAGGGGGACATCTCATCAGGATATCACAGAGCAGCAGACAGAAACAATTCTTTGACCTACAACGGAGAGGAGGCTTTCTACAAGCTGCCAGACGGCAGATCCCGCGATACTACCCTGCCAGGCAGCACAGAAATAAAGCCAGGAGTCTATTCATACCCAGACGCCTATAACCGAGGTCAGCCAGGTCACCCTGTGCGTCAGGATCGTAGGCCGCTGAGGAATAACTCTGTTCCGGACTTCAGCTCCATGTACGAAGCACAGGGGGCAATGGCTGCACGAGGGTCTTTGCAGACTCATGATTACTATACTGACCCTTCAGTGGCTGCCAGATCCTTAGAGGATCCTCGATACTACAGAGACCATGTAGTGAACCGTGCAGGGCAAGGCTATGGGGCACCAGTCGCTCGGACTGCCTGGGAACAGCCACCTCGTCCTTTCCATCCCCACGAAGTAGGGCGAGTGTACAGAGATCCTACAGGCAGAGTGATCAGTGAGGGCCAGCGAACAAGAAGTCGTGATTCTTCACCTGCAAGATACTCAGTTGAACCACTCCATCCTAGGTTTGGCTCAGAGGCTTCAGCATTCCCCAACAGACAAATGTACAATGACATGATGGAAAGATCCCTTGATCCCTCTACAGGGAGACAGACAGGTCCCACCTGCTTAGTGGTGCAGCCCAATGAAGTTGCTGCTATGGATGGCACTCTAGGGACTTCCTCTCTTCCAGCTAATCGTGGGTATAGCTCACTGAGAGAGAACGTCAATGCTAAGATGGCTTATGATACTTACGAGGGCTCTCTAGCTCCATCCCATCCTCAGATTCCTATGTCACTTTCAGGTACTGAAATAAAGAGGGCTGTGGACATGGAGTTTCTTACTGTCCTAAGGAATGAAGGCCTTTCTGAGGCTACTATCAATGCATTGATACAGCAAGGATTTGACACGCCCAGTTCACTTGCTGTTATGGAAGAGCACGACATTAAATCGGTGGCTCCTAATCTCGGCCAAGCAAGATTGCTTTCAGGTCTTATCAAGAGCTACAGAGCTGATGCGCAGATGCTAAGGCAGGATCAGCAGAAAAACAGCTCCCTGAGAGCTCGGGTTCGTTCCAACAGCTTTAGCCACCACGGAGACCTTATGCGCAGTGAGTTTGCTGGTCATTCTCTGAACAATCCAGTGCTGGATGGAGTGCAGAACCCTCAGCCTGTCTTATCATTGCAGCCAGTGTCACCTCGTATGGCTGAACTCAACCGTCGACCTTCTAGTGCTCCATCCCATCACCTGTTGGAGACCGCCAGCAATCCAACATTTGCTGTAAATGCCCAAAACCCCCAGTTTATAGCAGGCACTGGATACACAGGTCATGTTCAGCCTCGACCTGCTTCTGCTTTTCCTGCTTCAACTGGTATCCCAATGACAGCTGTGCATAGTAACCTTAACCAAGGGCCAAAGACAGCTTACCCTACTAGTTACACCGTGCCCATGGAGCTAATGAAGAGAGAGCGTCTCCCACCAACATCCCCTCTACACAGTCCTCACTGCAGCCCCCAGCTACTACGCAAACAGGGGAGCCATTTGGAGACCCAGCTGAATGTCCCTCCACCTACCATTCCCAATCAGCATGTACTGCATTCTCCCTACCAGAAGGTCACCCGCCGCACTGGGCCACCTATCATTGTCTCCACCATGGCATCACCAGAACCAAGTAATTATAATTTACATATACTGCAACCCCAGTTCCTTGTATTGTGAAATGTAATCTAGAAGTAGGATAATATGCTGAGGTCCTTCAAGGAAGGATAATATTAGACAATTATAATGGAAGTTAATGGTCAAAAGTAAATATGTATATATATAATTAATAAATAATAGGGGTTTCCACCTTTAAACTGTCTTTTAGTATGTTGTAGATTGAAATAAAGCAGCTGTGCAGTCTTCATTTTGTCTTTTAGCAACAACAGGAAAATGCCTTAGTCTATAACTTCCTGTGATTATGCTAGATTGCTGCAAGTTAAGTGTTTTACATGTAGCAATTTATACGTACAAAGGGGCAATTACCCGTGGGCAACAGAGTACCAGATCTCTCTCTGCCCTCAGCGGTAATGCTCATTTTTTTTTTTTTTTCAAAAATTCGGTTTTATTAGAACAACCATCTCAGTACAGATCAATGCAATTCTATTTCAAGGAGAAGACCAAAAGAATATTGCAGGATGTGCAGTACTGCTATTTTTCTAATTAATTATAATGCATCTTCTAGAGATTGTTCATAATTCACTGCCTTTCCCAATGTAAGGTCCCTATCACAGAGACATACACTATAGATCTTCAACTGGAGCCAGTTAACATGTCTGTATGCTTTTGGAGTGTAGGAGAAAACCAGTAGACAGTGAGATCATAAAAGCTCCCTGCTGATTATAATTTTAGTGGTTTACTTTGCCTTTCCATTCTGCCTATCTTGCATACTACTTATGTTTCCTTCAAGTTGCTCTTCTATTTATTTATTTTTTATTAAGACACTAAAGATGGCCATACAAATTTGGGTCCTTCAGACCAATTCGGCAGCTTATCTGCCCATGTATGGCCACCCCTAAAATTGGCCAGATCTCGATTGGGCAGGTTTGATTTTCCCATTGGATTGGGGGCTGCATTGGCTCCTTGATGCTGTCCTTGGTCCCACACCACCTATGTCCGATCATTTTAGGGCAGAACGATTGAAGTAGCCTGATCTCATCCACCTTAGGACGGCATTTGTTGACCTTGCCAAATGAGCAGATCACAACATGTATGGCCACCTTTACAACCACTGCTTTTGTTGCTCATGCACAACAATATAAAAGCTAATTCAAATTCATCAAAAAAAAACAGAAAACCACTTTTATTACTGTTTTCCTCCTTTTTTAAGCTCATGAAGGGTCCCAAGCAGACAGGGGCTCTATTCTGTAACAGTATATGAGATTTCTGGCATTCTGCATTGCCGTTTGCATCCCTGGTCCTGTATCTTGTGACAGACAAATGCAGGCTGTCTCTGTATGGTTTGTAGCTAGTTGCCCGTAACAAAAAAAGCACACACATTACTATATAGTAGATCCTTACAATCCTCTGAGAAGAGGGCACTAGGAGATATAAGCAATGCAATGGATGACAGCTAGAGCTACCAATAGATTTAGCAGCAGATGAGGATTTTCTTTACTGCCAGCTGCTGGAGCAGATTGGCCTTGTTAGACTTCTATTTGTTCCTGTGTGTGTGTGTATCATTTAAGGATAGGGTGTGTGATCCTCCTCCTAATGCTTAATGCTCCCAGCTTTGTGTAAGTATTAGCATCAACTGGCACTCTTCAGTCAAACCAGCCCTGAACTCTGTCCTGGTCTTGATATTAGTTTTATAACTAAAGGCCCAGCTTTTGGCTTTCATGTTGTCTTATCAATATTTATCCCAACCCTGCAGAAAAGATGCTTGTGAGGGGACATCATTACTCTTTAATAGTACATTAGAGAACATTATAGACACATAGCGGGGGATCTTTTCTCCCACAGAAAAGATCAAAGCAAAAGAGGAGCCCCTTTAGATTTGGGGAACAGAACTTTCATTTGAAGCAGCATAGGGGGTTCTTCACGGGTGAGGGCGGTGATGTTGGGAAAGGTCCAGCTGGGTGATGTTGTGATGGCAGATTCTTAAAGAGAAGCTTGGATGAGTTCTTGGACAAGCATAGTATCCAATGCTATTGTGATCTTGAGATTTACAGTTAGTTAATTTAGGTATTGGTATATATATATATATATACCAGGTCTGTATAAGTATGTGTATATATGTGCACTGGGGTTTGTTTGGATACGTTGAACTTGATAACTATGTAACTCACCCTAATAAAGGGTTCCCCATTCTTGATTTGGTTGAAAGTGACTTCAGTTACCTCTTCAACTACAAGTTGCCCAGCAACCAGTGGTTTAACAAGAATCCCAAGGTGATAATCTCCAGGGTGACCTTCCAGTTTACCTGGCAGAGCTTGAGGGCCAATTAGAGGGAGACTGGCATCTCTGCTCCCCTGCATCATTGTTCGAAGCCGTGGCAGCTATATATAAATCCCTGGTCACTAAACTGTTCTCATAATTTCTAAGATGTAGATTCAGCCTCAAATAAGACAACTTGCGTACCTCCTGCTGATATGCAGTTCCCAGCTTAGCTGTTGCAGGTAGCTTTAGTTCAGCAACATATTAAAAAGTAGAGGCTGCAGATTACTCTCTTTAGAGATAACTTCAATGGGCTGTTAGATGTTATCAGGCTGAGTAATAACAGGCGCAAATTTAAATAAAAGTTATTAACCCAGAGTCACTTACATGTTACTAGACCGGATGCACTTATTATTAAATTAACCTTAGTACATCTTGGTTATAAAGAGGTATGTACTGTATGCAGTCTGTACTGTGTTAAAGTGTTGCCGATTGTTGCTGACTGAACAGATACTGTACATTCACAAGTATGGTCTGACCTGACTGAAAGTAAATGGAATCGTAAGGTGTCCACACACGGGCAGATTTCAGCTGCTGATTCAGGTCCTTCAGACTGATCTGCCTGTGTATGGGCACCCCGACAGGCCTACCCAACCGACATCTGGTCAAAAATTGGTCACATCTCGGGCGGGTTTGATTTTCCTTCGGATAGGGGACTGTATCGGTTGGTTGTTGGAGTCCTCGGTCCAACGGCACCTATAACCAGCGCTGTGGACATATCGGGAGAAGATACGCTCATTTGGAGACCTCGCCAAACGAGCAGATCTTACCATGTATGGCCACCTTTACTTTCAGCTGTGCTCACCCCTTATCCATGCGGGAACTGTCAGGGAACATTTTCTGTCAGGAGAGACAGACTGACCTAGACTGGCCTCAGGGTGACCATACATACAAATATTATTAGGCATCATGGTCAGCCTGCCCAACCAGATCTATAGGTGCATCATAAGGAAGCTGATATGCTCGGCTCATTGTGACTATTCAGACACAGCTGTCCCCATGAATGATCTAACTGCACCTGACATAATATTGTGGTTTTGATCCCAGTAATCAACTTGTCAGAGTGGCATTGTGATTGAATGTGCTGATATGGTGGCCAGGTCTATTTTGCAGTCACTTGCACCTGTATCAGGGTAGCAGCACTGTGCAGTTTTATGGTGCTTTTATCCTGGCTGCTGCTTTAAAACCCAGTTGGTGAGCTTTAGCCTATAGGATAAACTTTTATCTGTATGAGGCAGTCTCCTCAACCTTAATGATTTGTTTATAGTGCTACTATGTGAGCAATGAAACAAATACATAATTCCTACAAGTCACATATCACAAAAAAAAAAGTTACTGTAAGGAAGGAGCTACTCCCACTAGTTGGAGCCAAATCTATCCATGCAACATTTTTACTTCAGATTCCATTATAGTTTTGGGCTGAATTTATGTGTGGTGAAATTCCATCTCTGCTGCCGGTTTGGTGAATTACAGAAACTTTGTCACGTGTGATTTATATTATTTGCTTTGCTCATTTCGCAGTTCCAAGGGTGCACGAGATCTTTCTAAAAATGTCCAGAAAAATAAATGGTATAAATTGTTCTGCCCAGGGGTCCTATTTCTGCATTAACTTGTAATAAGCGGGTGCTGCCATACCGTTTCTATTCAGTAAACACCATCTGCAGACTAGAGAAATAGCAGCCTAGGGTGTTCAATTTGTCGGAATGCTTGCATAGTTATACCAAGCAGTTACTTTGTGCGTAGCTTCTCTCCGGCAAGCTCTGTAAATGGCAGGATAAAATGTTTACTGTTCTCAGCATCTATAATTGATCAGATAATGTTCATTCAGTGCTTCCGAGGGTGCGGGACATCTTTCCAATCATTAAATGATTAATAAACCTTTTTTGGGAGGGGAAAATGTTATATGCTAACTGAAGCAGATTTTTTCTGCTAATACTTAAAGGGTTGTTCACCTTTAAATTAACTTTTAGTATGATGAAGACATTGATATTCTGAGGTAATTTGCAATTGGTTTTCATTTTTTATTTGTGGTTTTTCATTTCTTTCACTTTTTGTTCAGCAGCTCTCCAGTTTGGAATTTCAGCAGCTATCTGGTGGCTAGGGTCTTGTTTACCTTAGCAACCAGGCAGTAGGTTGAACAAGAGACTGGAATATGAATAGCAGAGGGACGGAATAGAAAGATAAGAAATAAAAAGTAACAATAATAACAAAAATTGTAGCCTCAGAGAGCATTAGTTTTTGGCTGCCGGGGTCAGTGACCCCCATTTGAAAGCTGGAAAGATGTAGCAAAGGAATGCAAATAATTAAACAATTATAACACATAAACAATAAAGACCAATTGCAAAGTTGCTAGGAATAGGACATTCTATAATATACTGAAAGTTAATTTACAGGTGACCCCCCCTCCCCCCCTTTAACTAGCAGTTCTGTTCCTATACATGCTGCTTGTGACTGAGTCCTATCACTGTACCTCTGTTTCAGGTATGCGCCCCCAGGCTGTGAATGGGCCCCTGCACCCTCGCCCGCTGGTGGCCTTACTGGATGGCAGAGATTGCACGGTGGAGATGCCAATACTGAAAGACCTGGCTACAGTGGCCTTCTGCGATGCCCAGTCTACACAGGAGATCCATGAAAAGGTAAAGTGGCTATGCATGTGGCAACTTGCCATTATCTGCCCATATGTGTTTTGCCTTATGGAAGTTGCTGACTATGATGTTTGTGTAGATATAAGTTTTTGGGGTTCCTTTGGGTTTCTATTCAAATCCCATCTGACACAATTCCCTGGCTGGAGTTGGCAGCTTGCTGATTAGTTCAGCTCTCCTGTAAGCTCAGCCAATCAGTGTCAGTAAAACAGACACCACGGAGGTTCTACTGTAATAACATCTCCAGGGCCAGGAACCAATTTGGACTATATTGCTTGTCCCCCTCTATACATAAAGGGAACATTTTATTGATTAATTAACCCCAGACATGCCAGTCAGTTCACTGTAGAAAATGGATGCAAACCGCATACCTAAAACATGCCTTCACATCACTGAAGAAAATGATAATTAGTAATGCATGTAAGATTATTTTTATTTACAATATACAGCGCCAACATACTCCACAGCATTGTACAGAGATAATACATCAGTCCCTGTCCCAGTGTATCCAGTTTACAGTCCCTATCACATTCACACTCTATGTTTTTGGAATGTGGGAGGAAATCCAGACATATACAGGGAGGAACATACAAACTCCTTGCAGATAGTACCCCAACAGTGCAATGCAGTACTACCCAGTGAGCCCCCATGCTACAGGTTACTGTTAATCCCAAACATAATGATATAATCACATCACTGCAGAAAATGCACAATTAGCACTGCATTAACCCCTGTCGCTGAAGAAAATCTTGGCATTAACCCCAGATTAGCCAGTAAAATATCACTGTAGGAAATGGATACTAAGCAGTGCATTAAAGGATAAATAAGCCTTTAAAATAAGTTGATGTAAAATTAATGAGAGCGCTCTTCTAAGCCCTTTTGCAATTTACATTCATTATTTTTTTAAAGGAGACATATCCTATAAAAATTATGAATGTACCAGTGAATTATACTCCTCTAGATATAGAAGGATTGTGCTTAAAAAAGTTGTGTTTCTGACTGATTTATTGAGAAATTCCACCAAAACCCCACTAGTCCCGCCCATCTGTTCCACTTCCTGCTAGCTGAATTCTCGGATGAGCTGGGGAGCCGGCGGCCCTCCGTACACTGCACTGTAGGATAGGAACCAATCAGCAGCTAGGCTGACCTGATAGGGAACTGAAGCCTGTCTGTGCTTGTGTGAGTGCAGGGCTGTGATTGGCTCTCCCCCTCCTACTGTGCTTCTGGCAGGGACCGTTAGGACACGTCCACCCTTCATTTCAAACACGGTCAGAGAAGAGAGAGGATCTATAGGGAGCCCCAATAAAGGGGCCATTGTTACAGATAGGGTTAATGTTTAGCCCAAAGGGAAACCAGCAACGGATATTATTCATAATTGCCTACAGGGTTAGGGGTTTCCCATTTATCCAATATGTCTCCTTTAAGGGTTATATTTATCGAATTACAACAAAACAGCAAAAGAAAGGCAATAAATAGACAGTACTATGAAGTATGCAGAACAACCCCGGTTTGTACCTTTGGGGCAGTGCGTACATCAAGACATCACATAACCATACATTATCAAGAGTTTAAAGGAGAACTAAACCCTAAAATGCTAGAAATGCCATATTTTATATTATAAACTGACTGCACTGGCTTAAAGTTTCAGCATCTCTATAGTGGTAAGTATATAGGTCGTTACAGTTGTCACAGGAGCTCCCCATCTTGGATTCTTTTCCCCACGGACCCATACTTTGTCGAATATTTGGGGGCATTGCCCAGCAAGGTATGGTAATTTAATGACTAGGGGTCTGCAATTCACTAATTGTATCCATTGCTGAGCTGTGAGTGGCAGGGGGCTCATCCACTTCATATTGCTATTCATTTTTTGGTATAGAAATATAACATTCTAAGAAGAATTCTAGTTTTGTTCAGCAGTGTAGACACACCTGAGGGGCTAGAATCCCAGGCAACAGGATTTGCTCAGTCATATATTTTACCACTTCAGACCAATAGCTGTATATAGTGGGGCTGGAAGAACCCAGCGTCAGGGGACTTGCATTTGGGGCAAGAAGCATTTTGCCTATAGCTTTTGTGGGGTGATATATATCCTATGAGTTATTCTGAATTTGCACCATTTTGTCTTAATTTGAGATCAGGTGGCCTAGTAGTTCACTGGTAGCTTCTTCCCACATATCTTCCTATAAGTGAGGAATGTCCTCCGCACCTTTGCCTTCTCAAATGGGGTCCCCAGAGAGGGTAGTAGCATTTTATAAATATCAAAGATGAGTCTCTTGGGGTTGGGGGTCCCATAATCTGGATTCAAAGGGCTGGGTCGTAGTACTGACCACCAGTGAGCCAAACTGGGCTTCGAAGGCATGATGCAATTGGAGGTAGCAGTACATGAAGATTGTTGGTTGTTCATTATTTTTTTTTTTTTACTCCAAGATATTAAGAGCTAAAAGTACTGTTAAAGAGGTTGTTTACCTTTGAGGTAACTTTTAACATGATTCAGACTTTGTAGAGGATAATATTCTAAGATAATTTGCAGTCTTCATGTAGTTTTATCATAATATTTCTAATTTTGTTCAGTGGCTCTCCAGTTTGGAGTTTCAGCAGCTATCTGGTTGCTTGGGACCAAATTACCTTAGCAACCAGGGAGTGATTTGTAGGAGAATCTTGTATATGTATGTATGTATGTATAACTTTATTTATAAAGCGCCACAATGGTACGCAGCGCTGTACAATCTTACAGAATACAAAATTACACACAGGGAGGACAAGTGATATAATAAATAAATGCAGTAAATATATATATATATATATATAAGTGCCATGTGGTATGAGACACAGTAGGAAGGAGGTCCCTGCCTCGTAGAGCTTACAATCTAAGATGAATAGGTGAGGACTTTAACAGAAAGATAATTAATAAAAAGTAACAATACAGTAAAACTGTAGCCTCACAGAGAAATAGCTTTTTGGCTGCCTGGGTCAGTGACCCCTATATGAAATATTAAAAGCTAAATTTAAGATAAACCACCCCTTTAATATGAAAGCATTTTGTTACAACATCGCCACCTGCTGGCCACTTTCAGAACATAACGTAGTCAAGGAAGTAGTGGAGGAAGTTGCCAGGATAAAGAAAGAAGCCGGGGCTGATGTACATCTGGTTAGGAAAGATGTGAGAAAAGTTATCTGAGGTTTCTAATGCTTTTCCTAACCAGAAGAACATCAGCCCTACCCTTGTTTCTTTCTTTGGGGTCGGGAACCAAATGCATCTCCATTATCTAACAAAATAATGTGACCATTTTCCCTACAATTAATCAGTAATTAAAACAAATTTTGGGTTGCCACATAATTTTGGTCCCCTGACAAAAAAAGTACTCCACTTTTGGGACCTGCTATCCAGAATTCTTGGGACTTGGGGTTTGCCAGATAAGGGATCTTTCATAACTGGGATCCTTGGGCTAAAAAATTGTGTAAATAGGATTGTTTTGCCTCCAACAGAGATCAATTGTTTCTTATTTGTGATCAAGTACAGGAACTGTTTTATTATTAGAGAGAAAAGGGAATCATTTAACCATTAAATAAACCCAATAGGGCTGTTCTGCCCCAATAAGGGGTAATTATATCTTAGTTGGGATCAAGTACAGGTACTGTTTTATTATTACAGAGAAAAGGGAATCATTTAACCATTAAATAAACCCAATAGGATTGTTCTGCCCCCAATAAGGGGTAATTATATCTTAGTTGGGATCAAGTACAGGTACTGTTTTATTATTACAGAGAAAAGGGAATCATTTAACCATTAAATAAACCCAAAAGGGCTGTTCTGCCCCAATAAGGGGTAATTATATCTTAGTTGGGATCAAGTACAGGTACTGTTTTATTATAACAGAGAAAAGGGAATCATTTAACCATTAAATAAACCCAATAGGGCTGTTCTGCCCCCAATAAGGGGTAATTATATCTTAGTTGGGATCAAGTACAGGTACTGTTTTATTATTACAGAGAAAAGGGAATAATTTAACCATTAAATAAACCCAATAGGGCTGTTCTGCCCCCAATAAGGGGTAATTATATCTTAGTTGGGATCAAGTACAGGTACTGTTTTATTATTAGAGAGAAAAGGGAATCATTTAACCATGAAATAAACCCAATAGGGCTGTTCTGCCCCCAATAAGGGGTAATTATATCTTAGTTGGGATCAAGTACAGGTACTGTTTTATTATTACAGAGAAAAGGGAATAATTTAACCATTAAATAAACCCAATATGGCTGTTCTGCCCCCAATAAGGGGTAATTATATCTTAGTTGGGATCAAGTACAGGTACTGTTTTATTATTACAGAGAAAAGGGAATCATTTAACCATTAAATAAACCCAATAGGGCTGTTCTGCCCCAATAAGGGGTAATTATATCTTAGTTGGGATCAAGTACAGGTACTGTTTTATTATTACAGAGAAAAGGGAATCATTTAACCATGAAATAAACCCAATAGGGCTGTTCTGCCCCCAATAAGGGGTAATTATATCTTAGTTGGGATCAAGTACAGGTACTGTTTTATTATTACAGAGAAAAGGGAATCATTTAACCATTAAATAAACCCAATAGGGCTGTTCTGCCCCCAATAAGGGGTAATTATATCTTAGTTGGGATCAAGTACAGGTACTGTTTTATTATTACAGGGATAAAGAAAATTATAACAGATGTACCTATTACTCTTATTGCATCTAAAAAATATTTTTAGGAAATTTCCAATTGGTCTTTACATTTTTTTTTTATAGCTTTTTATTTAAAAAAAAATTCTGTCCGGTTGTTGGGAGGGTCAAAACGTTTAAAAACTAAGATCACATGACTGGAAAAATGGCTAAGAACTACATAACCAGTAACCAATAACCATAACTATAGAAACCAGTAAGGTGACAGTAGAAGATGGGTACTGGTGTGTTGCAATGCTCATTATCCGTTTTCTACACAGTTATTTATAAATGATCAATATCAGAACTGCAAAACAGGAGGAGAAGGGTCAGTCAAAAAATTCTGATTACCAGTTGGTACCAGTCTGCGACGACGTTTCTATGCGGCTCTTGGCTGGTGAGGTACTTAGTCTTTTTCTCTTTTACTCTGCTACCGGCAGAACGCCAAGGCCTATAGGGGCCTCACACATCGCCTCTGCGACTCTGACGCCACTCCTAATTTCTAATCGCGTCAGACGACACTGGCCATCAATTCCAGCGCAGCGAAAAGGAGGCTGGGATCCGACCCCAGCGGAGCGACAGCTGATTGGTTACTAGGATTGCCTGCCGCCAGCCAACCAATGAGCGGAAAGGGTAGCTGGGCCTGGCGGGAAAAGCAAACATGCAGGAGTACAGGGCAGCCAATTTACGGAAGAGCACTAGGGCCACCAAAATAAATTTTTTTTTGGGTGAATTATGACTTTTAAAAGTCATAATTATGACTTTGACTTTTAAACTCATAATTATGACTTTAAAAAGTCAAAATTATGAGTTTTAACAGCAGGTTTTCTCAAAACAGAAAAAAAAAATCTGACTCTTTAAAAGTCATAATTTCAACTTTTTAAAGTCATAATTCACCAGAATTGTATTTTTTTTTTTTGGTGGCCCTAGTGCTCTTCCATACCAGTTAATACAATGCAGCGCTATAGAAGTTCTTGTGCCATACAGAGAAAGAACATGTGGTAACTAGTGTTATAATTTTAAGAGGAATAATCACCTCAGATCTGCACCATATTCCCATGTCTTTTCTGACTGATCCCCTTCTGATATAAAGGTATCCCTTAGATCAGTGATCCCCAACCAGTGGCTCCTGAGCAACATGTTGCTCCCCAACCCCTTTGATGTTGCTCCCAGTGGCCATTTTTGAATTTCTTATTTGGAGGCATGTTTCGGAGGCATAAAGGCCATCTGTACTGATAAACAGTACCTCTAGTAGTCTGCCAGTCCACATTGGGCTACTAATTGACCAATCTAAGTCCTTATTGGTCACCTACTTGGAAAGATTTTGTGCTTGTGTTGCTTCCCACCCTTTTTTCATTGAAATGTTGCTCACAGGTAAAAAAAAGGTTGGGGGTCCCTGCCTTAGATCTTCACACTTGTATACCTATTATATTATTATGTTTATCCCAGACATGAGTGGTATACTTTTGTTTAACCTTTACTACCAGTAAATAGGAATATTTTTTTTACAGATAGCTGTGCCAACTGCTGAAATTTTCATTTCCAGTGATAATGGAATCTGCTATTTCTACTATCTTTACTTTTCTACTGGGAGAGCCAACTATATATATAGCTTAAGAATATAAATGTAGGCAGCTTGACTACAGGAGCATTGTGCTGAATATACTTTGATGCTGCACCCATCTAGCTAACAGCAGGGACTTCACCCAGTTTATATTATATTTTGGGTGCATTTTGGCCATAGAAATTTAAAATTGGCCCTGGCTGGGGCTGGAACTAGGGGCAGACAGAAGAGGCACCTCCCTAGGGTGCAACAATGGGGGGGGATGTAGGGTAGGAACCTTCTTTTGCCTACCCCTAGTCAGCATTTCCTTGTCATTGCCCATGCTGCTTGACATTGCAAGGCTCATGTTTGGGGGTGAGGGTGTGGGGCGAGGTGGCCGACTGGGTTGTTTAGGACTCCTGGTCGGCTTGGCCTACCCCTGCAAACAGCCCCCCACTGGCCCCAATACATAGTATTTTACAGCAGCCCCTCTGGTATTTGCCAGAATCTACAGTCTGGGCCTGACCACGTCCCAATACCCCTGCCCATGCTTTTGATTGCACTTTTTGCTAGGATTGCCACCTCTTCTATAAAAAATAGCAGCCTTTCTATATTATAAGGGGCAATTTTCCCTAATTTGACACTGAATTACATTTGGAAGCGTTTCACCAGTATTAAACTGGAATTGTTTACAACTCCTGTTGTGATCTTTCAGCAGATTGGGAGTGTGACAGGGTATCTGTATTGTAGAGATGCGTCTCCTCACAAGAAGTAGTCATTGCCTGTAATTCTACCTTGCCTAACATTCTCCTTTGGAGGGAGCATTCTAATATGGGTTTTGTTGCAGGTTCTGAATGAAGCAGTGGGTGCCATGATGTATCACAACATCACACTGACAAGGGAAGATCTGGAGAAATTCAAATCTCTTCGCATTATAGTACGAATAGGGAGCGGATTCGACAACATCGACATCAAGGCTGCTGGAGAACTGGGTACATGCCAACCTCTGTGTGATCAATTCTGTGTGACTCATTTGTAGAGGTGAGCAGATCAGGCATGTTTCACATCACGGATCCATTTGGCTAAGTCAGAACCATGGAAATTGCCTCCGTGAATCACTTCGAATGGCACAGCCCAGTGTGAATGAGTTTGAGAATGGATAAGAACATTGGGCATCCAACCTGTGGCTGTCTACTAGCTGTAGAACTACAACTAAAGGTTTCCATCTGTGTGTGATTGATAGTTCAACAACAGCTGTAAGGGCCACTGGTTGGGCATTTCAGTATTAGAATGTGATAAATATAGGTATGCACCAAATCCTTCAAATCGTGACTTTTTGCCGTATAAAAATGGAAGTTGAAAATGTCTTCTCTTTAGCGCCTCCTTGGCCTGATTTGCAGTTTCGGTATTCAGCCAAATCTTTCACAAAGGATTCGGGGGTTCAGGCCAGATCCCAAAATAGTGATTCGGTGCATCCCTAGATAAATATCAGTTATTTGTCTTAAAGCAATACTATCATAATTTATTAACCTACTTTTTAACCCCATATATCATTTACACATGTTGTAGAAAGTATGGATTTGTAGCTGCTACTTACTAAACAAGTTTGTGGATATGGGTCAATTGGGGGTAATGTTATAAAATCTGTTATTTTTGCACCGTAGCTACCAATCAGATATTTTAAACAGAGGACAAGTAAATCAAACCTGCTGATTAGTTGGTATGAGTTAGTAAATATGGTGCAAACATTGAGACTTTTATTACATTGCCACTCTAAATGATCCATTGATGACATCAGCATACAGACTGCCTTCATTGGTCACATTTCTTGTTGGCATGGGTTGGGCAGCAGTAAGTGCTCTTACTTTGTTTGCAACGGGAATAATTTGAGAGTACTTCTCTAAGTTGCCCAACCCCTCTAATGTCAGAAATGAAGCCTGCACAGCTTGTTAGAGACTTTTAAACCACTGGGTTTAAAAAAGTCTCTAACCAGCTGTACAGGCTCCATTATACTGTGGGGTCGAAAAGCAAGGTTATAGATGATGATAGCATCTTAGTGTAATGATTCGCTCACCTCTGCGTTTTTGTGCTAGGCCAGACAAGTGGCCAGGGCTAGAATTACAGATAGGGGTCCCATCTATGGGCCAGGGCCGGAACAAGGGGTAGGCAGAGAAGGCAGCTACCTAGGGTGCAGCTACAGGGGGGTGCAATCAGAAAACAAAATGCAGGGTACTTCTGTACTTCTGCCTGTCCTGGTTTGGAGTTCAGAAATGGGATGGTGGGAGAAGCCGGAGCAGTTTGCAGCAAGGCAGGATGGATGTATCTTTCACTGCGGCTGGGTTCTGGGTGGGCAGATTGGAGCCGGCACAAGAGATACTTGGTTTGAGCATTGATTAAATAATCCCTACGGTGTAGGGGCATATGTTTTCTTAGGGTTCTGGGACAAAAACTCTTTGGAGTCACCCAGTCTGCTCACATACTGTTGCATGTTCATCATGTAGGAATTGCTGTGTGTAACATACCCTCAGCCGCTGTGGAAGAGACAGCAGATTCTACTATCTGTCACATCCTCAATCTCTATCGGAGGAACACATGGTTGTACCAAGCACTGCGGGAGGGGACACGAGTTAACAGCGTGGAACAAATCCGAGAAGTGGCATCAGGGGCAGCAAGGATGCGCGGAGAGACCTTGGGTCTTATCGGCTTTGGTAAGTAACTACCAGTAGTACATTCCAGGGTTAAATTTACTCCTGTTATGTGAATTCTCCACAAATTATTTAATATTGTAGCTTATATATTTATCCCTGCACCTTGTGGGCAATTCTTTAACAGTGATCCAAGTTAGAATACATCAGATTACAGCAGAAGTGGTTGAGATTTTTTCATAGTATTCCTGCTGGACCGCCAGGTGTATTGCTAGGCAATATGATTTTCCTATAGTGAATTATGGAATGCAGAAACTTAGATTCTATGTTGTTGGCAAGTCGTTAAAAGGGATCTAAAACCAAAAATCAATTCCTTTGGGTACTTTTACAATTAACTTTTTTTTTTATCTTTAGTGGGGCATTAGCGATTTTAGACTGCTAATACCAGGATTTCAGCTCTTTTACAAAGCATTTGAACAACTCCAAATGGCTATGCACTTACTTCATAGTCAGTTAAGTTTAGGGTCTTCTTTTCAGAAGACCACTAAGTAAGTTTACATTTAATTCATAATTTTTTGGGCTTAGATGCCTTTTACCCTAATGCCAACAACATATAATCTACATTGTTGTTATGGAAATGGTTAATTCTGCCAGTTGTTAAACTAGAACACTTTTCTGCTTACAAGGGGAGTATTTTTTTTTATTGAAATGAGACTTTCTGCTTTTTTCAGGTGCATTTTATGTATTTTATGTTTTGTAGGTCGCGTTGGACAAGCAGTTGCTGTAAGAGCAAAAGTGTTTGGCTTCAGCATTATCTTTTATGATCCGTACCTGCAGGATGGGATAGAACGCTCTCTAGGGGTGCAGAGGGTATACACCCTCCAGGACTTGTTATACCAAAGTGACTGTGTGTCTCTACACTGTAACCTTAATGAGCATAACCACCACCTCATTAATGACTTTACCATCAAACAGGTAACAGTTATGTGTATTTTTAACCAGTGAAGGAAAAAAAGATAAAGAAGTTGAATTCTTGTGTAGGGTCCATTGGCCGTCTGAAGCCACAGCAGGGAGTGATTACAAAGGAATTTGTTGTTGATTCCTACATTCGCTTGGGGAAACACCACCAAAATCCCTTTATGCCTTGCTTGCTATGGCCAGTAACGGTATATCATATAAATCTACATGGTCAGTATGCCAAACCGCAATACTTTGCATGGCTTTCTGTGAGCCTCCAGGAGCAATGATAGTGTTAGCACACTTCCACCTTCCTACAGCCAACCAAAACAGCTTTTATTTTACGGATGTAACTTTTCCCATTGGGTGGAACCCTTCTGGGACACTATACAGTTTTTTTTTATTGAGGCCCCATACAAGTGTAATGTTTGGGGTCCTTTGTACCATACTGAACATATCTAAATATTGGTTTTCAATTTATATGATAAACTATATGGTTATATATAAACTTTGGAGTGAGGCTGGCTGATGCCAATACTCGGTATGAAGAACCTGCATACAGGAAAGACAGGGGGTAACCATCATCTATTTGTTGCATTATAGTGGTTTTCAAGATAACAGGGCCCCTAAGGTTGCACCCCAGTGATAGTTACTGTGATTAAAGGTCAACTAAAGACCAATCAAAGTGAAGCTCAGCCTAATGTAATGTAAATCTGTAAATTACTAATTAGAAACTAGCAATTTTCTAAAGCAAAGATTCTCCAAGGCTTTATTTTCCTATTGCCTTATCCCCAACTGCTTTGTGTAGTGACTGTTCCATGTGCAGAATTTATTCAGCATTCATATATGGACGCTGGGCAGGGTGAACCAGTGCAAGTTATGCTTTTGTCCTATAGGGGTATCGTTTCTGACCTGCTTTGTGAGTGTGCCCTTGAATAAAATGTTTTAAACCTGTTTTGTTAATTAAAAGATTAACCCCATAGTACCCAGACATGCTTACGGTTTGGCACTGTTGAACTAGCCACCAGCAAAATTTCTCATCTCTGCTATTCCCATACTATAATCAGCACAGATCATGGGCCTGGAATCTAATAGTATCTAATACACGCACCGATTTTCAGACTGTGTGTGGGCTCCAAGTTATTGTCCTGATAATTTTTATACCATGGCAATTGGTCGTTTATTCAATCGGACTGGTTAGAAAAGTTCAGTCAGATAATGATAAAATCTGTGCATGTATTTGTATGTACAGTATGTATGTGTATTTGCCGATATCCTTGGGGCACCTACAATGCATTTCCAGAAAGTCACTTTCATCCGATTTGTGTCTGCCAAGTATTTTATGTTCAGAACATCCTCCGATTTGTCCTACAATTTCAGTCTGGATGTTAGACTAAAATCTGAATGTGTATGGCCACCTTAGTAGTTGTCTTCTTTCTCCCCAGATGAGGCAAGGAGCCTTCCTCGTAAATACAGCTCGAGGGGGCCTTGTGGATGAGAAATCTTTGGCCCAGGCACTGAAGGAGGGTAGAATACGAGGAGCTGCACTTGATGTACATGAAGTTGAACCTTTCATGTAAGTATGACTTTGCATGGTAGTGAATAAATGGAGGCACTATAAACTTTAGTTACTAAATGTCAATGATCCTTCTGGTTTGAAATTAGTGCTGTGGTTTTAAAAGTAAAAAATAATCTTTTGTTACACCATGAGGCTTATTTGTTTAATCTTTAAAATACCATACTGATTAAAGAGAAACTAAACCTAAGGACTATGGCCCGTGACGTTTTCCCACTGAGAAGCTCACCTGAGTTTGCCATAGGCCATTGTTTATAACCCTTTTCCTTATGGGTTCAAATTACCAATCAAAATCAGCTCCTGTGGCCCAAAACATGCCTTAGATCCAGAAATGCAACTTGTTTTAATTAATATGTTCTATTGTAGAAAGATTATTATGTTTTTATAAGAAATTATTTACAGGGTCATGGAGACCAGAGTGTCCTGACAGTGCGTAACCTACATAACACTTACACTTTCAAAGAGAGAAGTTGAAAGCCTGATATTAGCAGTCTAAAATTGCTAATATATCTGAATTCTGAAGATGTTATTATATAGATGTGAAAGCTTTACTGCACAGTTAAGAGTTACAAGGAAATGTTTTCATTGGCAGATTTGCTCAGGGCTCACTGAAAGATGCCCCTAACCTGATCTGCACTCCCCACACAGCATGGTACAGTGAGCAGGCCTCTCTCGAGATGAGGGAAGCTGCGGCCACAGAGGTGCGCAGAGCTGTTACAGGTAGGTGTGGTCCATCAAGGGGAACTATGGCATCTGGGAAGTTGAAGTTGAAAGTCTGAGTTGTATATATTGTTTATTGCAATTAGCCTACCAACAGGGATCTTAAACTAGTGCCATTCGATCTGTTTTATTTAACTAGCAGTACCTGTCTTTCTATAGACAGTAATGCTGCTTGTCTTTTAAATATCCCATCTCTTTTTCACTTCAGGTCGCATTCCAGACACTCTTAGAAACTGTGTGAACAAAGAGTTTATAGTGGGATCAGCTCAGTGGCCAACTATGGAGCAGCCAGTGACTAATGCAGAGTTGAACGGTGCCGCCTACAGGTGAGAAAAGTGTATAATAAATTACAGGTGAATTAATGGAAATAAAAGACTCCAGGCTTCGGTGGCACGATTACAGAAGAATTTCCAGTCTGGCAATATGAGTACTGGGAGGTTAAAGGACATGTATACCCTTAAAAGAAATCAATGTAAAGTTGGTCAAAGTGCTCTTCTGAGCACTTTTGCAATTTACATTATTTTTTAAATTAAACAACAGTACCATCTGCTGTTAAGTTTCTGCCATCTGTGCCAGTTGGAAAAACTAAAGTGGAGTGAAGGAAAGTCCAGTCCTGTTGCTCTGCTTATCTGCTTAGCAGTCACCTGGGAAACATAACAAGACTCGCTAATTTAAAAATATATATTTTCGGGATCCTCCACCACACATGAAAGACCCTCAATAAACGCAAAATCATGGGTATCACTGAACATCCCTTAGACATAGAGGAGGAAAAGGCGTACGGGATATTTAGCCATTTTTGGTCAATATAATGTCACTTTACACCAGAACATGGGGCACTACATGATCAATTACCAAGTCAATTAGGAAAGATTATTTTCCTAGTTCAGTCTAAAAGATAATGTAAAGGTAAACTTCCCCTACCTGATAAGCCATTTACAATATAACTGCTGAGGTCATGAGGTTTGTATAATAAAAAAGGTCAAATTCCAGTAAAAATTCCATTTACAGCTGTATGCACAAAAATAGGTGGAAAAAAGTTATTCCTTAGGGCCCTGTCTCATGCGGTGCATCATCACCAGGCGGGATATCTACTCTCCTGTGGGTAATAAAGCCGCCCTACATTACTGCCCAGTGATAATACTTGGAATCACTGCATGTAAAACACATAACATGGCGACCCTGGGTAGTCACCCAAAAATTAGAAAACGCACCTTAGTGTGGCACATCTGAGTAATCATTGTAATGTGCTAGTTTGTTTAGTATAGGGGCAGTGTAACACTGAGGGGGCAAATGTGTGTCTCATAGGGAACTGTAATGGGATGTTTAAGTCTCGTTACTTTTTCTGACAATGCAGGGTGGCTTACTTGCACCAGTACAGCACTCTCCACCCCTGTCCATGTCACAGTCACAATACTATTTAGTCCATTTTCACCCAAACTATATTATTAGTGCATTTGTGGAGCCCCCTTTTGTATGATTTGGGTCGATAAACTGCAGTGCCACCAGCAGGTTAGCCAAAAGTTAAATCCAGGCTTCCCAGTGGTACAAAAATAGGAGCAGCTGAGTCCATGGTGTAGTTCAGGGATCCCCAACCTTTCTTCATGATGTCAAATGTAAAAAGACTTGGAGAGCAACACAAGCATCATAAAAGTTCATGGAGGAGCCAAATAAGGGCTGTGATTGGCTATTAGGCAGCCTCTATGCACCCTATCAGCTTACAGGGGGCTTTATTTGGTAGTAAATCTTGTTTTTATTCAACCAAAACTTTCCCCCAAGTCAGGAATTCAAACATAACTCCCTGGTTTGGGGGCACTGAGAGCAACATCCAAGGGGTTGGGGAGCAACATGTTGCCCCCGAGCCACTGATTGTGGATCAGTGGTGTAGGTATTCAGACAGGGGGACCATGGATCACTACATGTGCTGGAGCAAGGTTAATACTGTACTTTCTAGACTTGTATGTTATTATTTCCTTATTCTTTTTTTCCTTATGAATGTGCATATCCACTTGCTATCGGATGTCTCTATCCTGTGTCTGTGCTTCTGACTGTGCTCTTGTGTCTGTCTGTGCAGATCTGTGTGCTCGCAGCCACTGCAGGGAGAGAAGCGCTGAGCGGCATCTGCAACCTGTAAGGAAGCTAAAACATTTCTGCCTTTTTCCACCTAACCTTGAGGGAAATAGCTCATAGTTTCCATGCATGTAGTGGGGTTTAGGGACCTGGCACTCTGATAAGGGGGGACAAAAAATTCTGTATCCCCTTATTGTGTTCATAATGGTGCCTGCTGGAATAAGATAGGAGGACTATACAGTAACTGTAGTGAGTATATTGAAATTAATCTGTCCATCTATTAAAGGCAGCCATTTACGGGAAGATTAAGTGGCCCATTCGAGTCCTTTAGACAAATTTTGCAGCAAATTGGACCCCTTATCCGGAAACCCATTATCCAGAAAGTTTTGCCATAGGCTCCATTTTCATCAAATAATTCACATTTTTAACAATGGTTTCCTTGTGCGACTTTTTTCTCAAATGCTTGCTTATTTAAGAAAAAATATGTGACAGAATATTCCCATAGTTCCTGTGGAAACTACACTGTTCCATTCATTTTCAATGAGGCTAGAAAACTCGAATGTTTTCATGAACTGGGAAAAGAAATAAAGTTGTTAGAGACAATTCCCATTTTCTTCTGTTGAACCGCGCCAGCTTTTATTTTCAGAGGTTTTTTCCGGTGACTTTTCATGGGTTTTTTTCTTTGATAAATACCAACTATTTGAGGTTCCGAAGAATATTCTTGTTTGCGATGTCACTTGTGCGATCTAAATGAGGGGCGTTTAGGTGCGGTGCCTATGGTGGCACTGGTCAGAGCTACAGAAATAATGGATAAATTGGGAATAGCAGTGATTGGGTTAGTATAGGGCTGCCTCGAAGCGTCATGGGCTGCAGAGGATTTCTGGGAATGGAGCTGTCTATAAAGGAAAGTCCATTTCTTATACAACTGGAGTCTTGATAGCAAATCTTTAAAAGATAATATATAATAGTCCTGTTAGAAAATGTATTTCCCAGCCTGTACTGTGTGTGAATCATTAACCCTTGAGTCAGCTCCTTTCTTGAAATGATTAAAGGTGGCCATACACAGCTCGACCCTGCCACACCAAGTCAGCAGCTCATTGGTCCCTGTATGGCCCTCCCGAAGGCCTTCCCGACCGATGTCTGGCAGATATCTATCAGGCAAGTTTAAAAAACCTGCCAGGCTTGGACTGCATCGGCGCATCAATATGGTTCTCTGCGAATGGGTCTCCCTAAGCCTCCATTATGTTTGAGTCAATTGTCTAGAAGCCAAAACAATTCCATCCTACCAATTTGGCCCATCAGATTGGTGGTGAAACCCTTGTTTGGCTGCCTCAGCGAATGAGCAGATCTTACAGCGTATGCCCAGCTTTAGCCATTCCATTAGGAGTCGCTCACCTTCAGGTGCTAGAAGCCCCCAGGCCTCTGGGTAAGGAGAATATGTGGCCATTACTTGACTGTATATTCCTCCCAGCCCATCACACCAGGGGGAACCCACTCAGCTATTAAACATATTAACAGAGGCTAAAAAATAGAGACAGCAGACTTTGCAGTTGCTGGGGGGCCCAGGAGTATCAATGGCCCAGTGTAGGTTCTGAATGATGCCCAATCACAGTAAATGTGTGCTAAACAGATCTTCCAGGATTTAAGGCCTGGGGGGGGGGGGGGGGGGTTGGGCTTGAAAGATTTACTGTAGGTACCAGTGCCACTAAACATAGAGTTGAACCATTATTATAAGAATCCATTCTTTGTATAGCCTAACAGAATTAAAGATATTTCACCTTCTCTGGAGCTCTGGCCAACCATGTCGGGCCCCGAGACACTCTTTGCTTTGCCTTTTAAGCCTTTTAGGGTCACAGAAAAACTGTATTATTATTATTAGCAGCCCTATGGAAACTAACATCACCATGGAAACTAAATATTCAATGTATGGGCCAAATCTTAATGGGGTTTGATTTGCAAACTGCACAGAATATCGATTCGTATATTGTCCCTGTAGAATCTGAAACCCAAGAGACAAACAAACATGAAATATAAACCTCAAATAATGTTCAGTTGCTCAGAGCACTCTTCTAAAAGCTGTTGCAACTTTGTTTCCTCTAATTTTTAATATATTATAAGTGTTTACTCTACTAATAAGTTATACAGGGAATCTGAATATTACATGTTATATATTCAAAATTAGTGTTTGAAGTAAAGTTAAACAAAGTAGGGCAGAAATGTTGCACATTATGTTTCAGGCTTCTGTACCAGCCCAAGGCACACACATCCCTTTAGCAGGGAAGATCTGTGCCCCCAAAGATGCCCCCAGTAGCCCCCCATCTTCTTTTCTGCTGAGCATGTGCAGTGCAAATGAGGCTTAAAAGGGGGCCTAACCAGATCCAAGATGGTGAGCTCTATGGACAACTTTGAAGGCCTATATTGTTACTGTTACAGAGCTACTAAACCTTTCTACTGACACAGTAATGTATTATATTATTATATATTAAATATAACATATGTAGTTATCTTAATTTTTAGGCTGTAGTTCTCCTTTAAAAGTCATCCATCTGATCTGATAGGAGAAGCAGAATGGACTGTTGCAACACAGCATTATCTAGGCCAGGGATACCAATTATATATAATCTCCTCAGGTCAGGAATCTCCTTATTGATTTTCTAAGGCATTAGCACAGAGCCAACCTCTCCCACATTATCTATATATTATTTTATTATTATTATTATCTCTGGCTTGTCTTTAAGATAAATGCATTCTAAGGCTAATGTCACGCTGGGCAACTTGCCTGCAGCAATTAAATGTAGGAGGAAAATACAGTGAGCTCTAATGGAGGAAGCCATACTGCTGAAGGCATCTGGATGTTGGTTCCTGGCCATCACCTCAAAGGTCTATTTACATCAAGTACAAGGTTTAGTTACTGACTATACACAACCCCTTGCCTCTGGCCTAACCATGATAATCTAACAGCATCACAATCGGCATTCCATACAATGAAAGCAAATAAAGAGCTGATCAACTGCTCACACAGCAAGAAGCTTACTGAGGCTTTAACTTGATTTCCAACTCTTTGTCACTAAGCCATCGCATTGTTTTAGGCAAAACCAACAGCCTCTTCTACCACAGTCTCTGGGTGAGATTGGAGAGAAAAAGACAAATATAAATGGAGCCTTGGCCTGTTGGGTCAATGTGGTGCTGCCCAAGGCCCATATCTCATTCCTGGGACAGTGCTGGGAGAAGTTGTGTTGCTGAACAAGTGGAGTGGCTGGGGTGGGGAGAGGGTTATTTTAAAAGGGTTAAATGATGGCAGGGTTGGTTAAAGCCATGCTGACACATATTCTTGGAATACACCAGTATCATTTTAAGCCCTTAAGGGCTGTGACAGACGGGGAGATTAGTCGCCGCGCAACAAATGGCCCTTGTCGTGGGCTAATAATCTCCCCGAAATGCCATCCCACGGCTAGAATGCAAATTGCCGGTGGGATGGTATACGGGGTGCGGCGATTTGCCAAAGTCGCGGAAGTTTCCTCTCAAGGCAACTTCACCGACTTCCGCAAATTGCGAAAGCTGGTGGGGTGGCATTTCGGGGAGATTATTCGCCCGCGACAAGGGAGATTTGTCGCGCGGCGACTAATCTCCCCGTCTGTCATAGGCTAAAAGTGGAGGTGTTAGAAGATTCCCTTTTTGGGGCCAAAATGTGCCTTCTCAAGTCATGACTTGGTATGAGCCTCAGCCAGTTTTACACAGTGCTTTCCCGCCTGTGTCACTTTAGGGGAAGATACTCTAGATACCTTCAGGGAACTCCTACCTTGGGCAGTTCTAGGGTGCTGAGTGCCGAGTACCCTTGGCAAAGTAAAAGCAGGAGAGCCAGAAGTACAACTTGTGGAGTCAGATGATGAGCAGATTTTAGCCAAGTTGTAGACAGCATCAGGCTGATTCAATCATTTTGTCATCATCAAACACTGGATTATATGGGGGAAAGTCAGGCCAATGTTTTCCACCACTAATGGGTATTTTAACCTGGCCTCATTGCTCTGAAGAATTTAGATTCAATATCAATTGTGAGGCAGTTTTTTGGGCCCATAAATGGGACACCAAGATTTGCATTCCATGTCCCAGCCCTTATTACTATTCCACTCCATTCTTTGTACCTAACAGAAAGATGGGGACAGGAAAGGCAGGCTATTGGTATAGGTATTGATGTGTTTGCTTTTGTCTATCTGCAGATGCCTTGGTGGTGGCCATTATCTCAGCCAGCAGTACATCAACGCCAGGGACGGGTCCAAATGGCATTACCAGTTTATATAACATCCCCTCAGTGATTCCTTCTTCCACCAGCTCTCATGTGACAGGGACCAATATACTGAGCAATAGAACATGGCTGTGAGCGACAGTTTACTGCAGCCAAGGAACACAGATCTAAAACCAGACTACCCATCAGTTTAGGAGAAAGGAGCGGAGGTGTCTATTCTAGTACTAGAGTCGGCAGCCATGTTATCCTACTGTGCATTGTTATACCTCACTGATACCGACGCAAGGCAAGAGGGTGCTTTGGATAAGCAATGTCCACCCAATCTTAGCAGCGTCCGCTCCGCATCTGTCCTACAGGATGGAGATATCCAGCCAATTCCACTTGAGGACTGGGATTACATGGGAAAGCAGAACCAGAACACTGGCACTCAATGGTCGTCCAACGCCAATCAGAAGGCATATTTAGTGTGTTTTTATCTTGTCTGTTTGTCCTTCTGCTCCAATGGCTCAGGAAATCTATTGTCTAGGTACAAAAGAATTATTTTCTAACACTGGATTCTTGTCTTTTCATTTCTTCTTAATCTCCTCTGATTTATGTACATCCCCCAAGAGTTGTAATCAGAATAAAAACATATTATGTGTTTAATAGGGGCAACATCTGGGCAATACACTGAATGCAGGGAGAAACAATGTAACTGCTGGATGAGTGGCCATAGGTTAAGGGACCATGTTTCTAAGGGCAATATCACTCAAACAACTTTGGGCTTCAGGGATTATGATTGGCTACAGGTGATTTGTAACTCCCACCACTTTAAATCCATTTCCATACAGACCTAGAAAAGTTAAAGAGACTTTCTGGGGCTACAGACTTTGCTTGTGTGCCCATCACCTTATTCTCTAAGACCAGGAGGGGGCAGAGGATCAGAATTAGTGACTAAACTGGCATTCAGTGCCCCTCATTCATTATATCAGTCACCCACACCCAAATATCCACCTGTGTGGCAATCGTGTATTCTGGCAAATGCCAGAGGGGCTGCTGTAAGATGCCATAGACAGTCACTATTTATTGGGCCATAGGGGGCTGTTTGGGCCTCTGTGTACTTGTAATGCCAAGGCCTATTTTGACTGTGTGTCCCCCAGACCTTCAAACAAGCAGATGGAACAGCTGGCACTAGGCATGGCTGAGGCACACATAGGCATGCACAGCAGCAGATTAACAGAATTGTCACAAGCAAAACATAAATTGGGCAACGGCATTAAATAAAGTCAAGGTTGTTTTTTTGGGATTAGAAGGTAAGAATAAAGAATCCAAGAACAGCACCACTGCTGAATTACAGTGCATAAGTGCCACATTCTGCCTGCTTAATTCAACTAGAATACCTGACAATGCCATGAATAGTAAAATATAAACTTATTAATGGTCCTTAACAGAGCTAGGCCAAGATATTCACCCCAGGCAATACCGTCTGCCCGAACTCCTTGCCTGATCTCCATGTTGGGTTATGGGCATTTACAGAGGGCAGCAGAAGCAAGTGCCTAGGGCCCTAGCACCCCCATCCCCTAGTTCACCACAGGAATGTGGATCTGTTGCCTACCCCTAGTTCTGGCCAGGGTCAGGAGACCTAAACCTTAGAGAATTAGGCTAGAAAAGCAAAATCTTATGGTTTTGGGTTCTGTACCAGCCCAAGGAACCACATCCCTTCAGCAGGGAAGGTCTGTGCCACCAAAGATGCCCCAGTAGCCCAACCCCCACCCCCCCATCTTGTTTCTGCTGATTCCCTGCTCTGTGCTGCCGTCACTTACCTGAGCTTAGGGGCCGACTCACACTATACTGTATATATAGAATATAAATGGCACACTACCCTGTATATATAGAATATAAATGGCACACTATACTGTATATATAGAATATAAATGGCACACTATACTGTACATATAGAATATAAATGGCACACTATACTGTATGTATATGTGTGTGTATATATATATATATATATATATATATATATATATATATATATATATAGAATATAAAGGGCACACTATACTGTATATATAGAATATAAACGGCACAATATACTGTATATATAGAATATAAACGCACACTATACTGTATATATAGAATATAAACGCACACTATACTGTATATATAGAATATAAATGGCACACTATACTGTATATATAGAATATAAATATCACTATATATGGCTGATTAGTAATTAATACAGATAATTACTTCATAGCAGCTCTGAAACCAGCACAATTAGCACCAGAATTTAATAAACTAATTTCTAGCGACCCCTAAGCTTAGCTTCTCAACAGCAGCCCAGAGCACACTGAGCATGTGCAGTGCCACTGGCACTCTAACCAGATAAGGAGGTCCTTTGGAAAACACTGAATACCTGGATAATTACTGTTCCAGGGTTGCAAAAGTCTGGGTTGGCACAGCAAGTTCAGTATATAAAATACAGCATTTCTAGTCACTGTGCCCCAGTGCCCCTTTAAAATACACCTTGGTGTTCCATGCACCCTGACTCTGTGCCCCTTATGAATATGGACTCCCTGGTGATCCATAACACCCCTATATTTTCCAATAGGGAGTGCATTATTCCCTGCGGATCCATGAGATGATCAAACACTTTACAAGGGAGACTTTTTCATGGTGTGTTGCACTCGCGAGGCTTCATTAGAACCACAAAGCCTTATTCATGAGAGCAGTGCAGCCTTCCCCTTACGGTATTATTGTGTTTATATGGCAGACACTTTCTTGCAGGAAGACAATTTCCATAGTTACCATAAGTTCATTATTTGGGATAAAATATTATTTAGAACCAATGTCTAAAAAAGCCGAATTGCCCATAGTCTTCTTTTGCAATCACTTGCACTGCAAACATGAGGAATAGGTACCAGGAGCGCCCTCCACTGTTCAACATGGGCCAGTCAGAATGGCAATTAAGTTACTGAGGCAGGAAGTGTCTTCCGCCTCTGCTCTGCTCTATTGCTCCCATCCCAATGACCTGGGGCAGGAGAAGCATCCTACATCACTAAGCTAAAGGAACAGTAACACCAAAAAATTTAAGTGTGTTAAAGTAATTAAAATTGAATGTACTGTTGCCCTGCACTGGGAAAACTGGTGTGTCTGCTTCAGAAACCCTACTGCAGTTTATATAGCCAAAGATGTGTAGCCACGGAGAAGCTATTCAAGGAGGGTGGGGTAGGGGGGAAAAAAAAAAAGCAGAAAAGGCACAGGTTACTTAACAGGTAACAGAAACACCGTTGTATTCTACAGAGCTTCATTTCTTTATTTTTTGGTGTTACTGTTCCTTTAAAACAATAGTTCACTGTAAAAATGAAACTGGGTAAAATAGATAGACTGCGCAAAATAAAGAATGTTTTCAATATAATTAGTGAGGCAAAAATCTAATCTATAAGGGTTGGAGTGGGCAGATGTCTAACATAACAGCCAGAGCACTACTTCCTCCTTAACAGCTCTCTAAGCTGTTAGCAGTCAGTAACCAATCAGTGACATAACTGTCAGTTTGCCTTTGAATCTGACCTGCATGCTCACAAATTAACTGGTTATGTCCCATGTGGGCCCCCCCATAGAGTCACTGACTAACTAAGAGGTTAGAGAGCTGTAAAGGAGGAAGTAGTTTTCTGGCCATTATGTTAGACATCTACCCACTCCAGCCTTTAGAGATTACATTTTTGCCTAACTACAGTACAAATATTCTTTATTTTGCACAGTCTAGTTTACACTGAACTGTTCCTTTAAGCTTTTACCATCCTGTCCAGCCCTTTCCAAACAGCAGAGGGCACTCCTGTTACACATTCTGCATAAAAGCTGTTTATATTATAAACCTGTATTAAAAAATTGTAAATGGCAGCAGTTCTCAGAAGAGCAAGTTCCCTTCAAGTTATTTATGGGTGCAATCATAACATCAGGCAATTAGCACAAGTCTTATGTCAACACTTGCCCTACTGATTGTGAATCTTGTGGCTGGTGTCATGTGACTGGGTTGGGCCTCTGCTCCACTGAGCATGTGTCGGGCAGCCAGTGGCTTCAACACTGAAATATAACCACATTGTTGGGGTGCCTATAGGATAAAAACTACCCCCTCTGGCATGACTAAATCCCTTGGAACCAAACCATTAGAAGAATATGTAGCCAACACATCTCAGAAATAAAAGGGGGGGTGGGATCTATTACACCATTTTGGATTTATTAAAGTGCAGTTATTTCTATAGGATATCCTTAGAACTGGAGGCGGGGTTTGGATGTGTTACTGTTTGGTTGTTATGGTAACGGTCTCCCCGGAGCAATACAGGCGTAGTGACACAAGGATCACTGCAGCAGGAGGTGGTTTCACAGCAAGACTATGTATTTGTGTCATTTTTGCAATCAAGTTCAAGCCGGCAAAACTGCACACAATCGCTTTAGAACCTAATTCCTGCGGAGGAGGAGGAGTGGGGGGGGGGGGGGGGGGGGTTGAGGGGGGAAACAAGTGTTTCTGAACAAATAAATATATAAAGTTGTCTGTCATGCAGAGACCAGCAGCCTGTCCCACTGCACATGGTGTTGTTGAACTACCACCTGTAGCAGGCTGTGGGTCCCTGGTGTAAACAAAAGTGAAAAAATGGGAAATAAAGCCCAAACTGGGCACGGAGGGTACAGCAAAAGCGCCTTAGTATCTTGTCAATCGTTTCTCTCAACTCTTTATAGAAATATGTGATATCAATGGAAATAAAATGAAATTGTGAACTGGAAGTGAGAATTTTAGAAAGCCAATTACTCCTTGACAGCCAGGAAGCAGCCCTGTAAGGGTGCCATAGGCGCAGCCCCCCCGAGGGTGCCAAGGTTTGATTGCACAAAAGGCTCAGGGAAGGGGAAACTACACAGAGCTTTGCAATAAAATGAAACTTCAGGAACTAGGCACAAAGCAGGAAGTGACCAGCCCAGAGCTTTAGTGGCCTCAACATAGGGTGTTGCCATATATGTTTCTCATCCCTGTTGCAGAACACATGCATTATACACCAAGATTTACAACCCATAGTAGGAGAGGGGAGAAGGATGAAAACAAAATAAAATAAAAAAAAAAAAAAAAGAAAACCAAGTGTTCAGTCTTAATGATAAAAGGATGTTTTGTTTGGAGCTACAGGTCCTTCTTCCTCTGGGACAGGGTGGGCCAAAGCCTCATCCACCACCAGCAGCAGCAGGTCCCAGGCAGTTCAGGAAGGGTCCCTTGAACCCAGGTCCAGGTTGTGACAGAGCACATTGTGTCTGGATGCCAAGAACTCCAAGTCTTCTCTCACTCATCCTCGTCGTCCTCGTCTTCCTCTCCGTCTGACAGTGCTGTACAGGGGCGGATCTGGCGATAACCATCCAGCCACTTTTCCACCATCTGGGTGACCAGAGGGTGGTTGCGGCGCCGGGAGCTCTTTTGCATGGCTACCAAAACCCCGCCCTCTGTAACACAACAGTCCATCCATTCACGTAGGAGCTTCTCCTGCTGGTCCTCATTGCCAAGCTATGGAAATGGATAAAGAAAGAGACAGATATGTTTGGCTGTAAGACTGTTTGTCCATTCCCTTTGATATCACTGGGCCCCAGCTTGAATTCTCCATAAAACACTTTGCTCCAATACCTCAGGTGTAATCTCACTATACTCCATGTATATGGAAGGGCCCAAAGTAGGACCCACGGGCCACTTTGCACCCCCCCACCCCACCTACCTTTGCTAACTACCCTTCCAACCAGATTCTCTAGCAATCATCCTCTTCCTATATCATCCTGCCTTTAGCAACCAAACATGCCCAAAATATCCCTTATTCAACTCACTGATGGGATGAAAATATGGAATCCAGATCCCCATTGGGAAGCCCTTAATGCAACCCAACAGAATAGGAGCTAGATAAAGACGATCTGTGCCCACAAAGATGTCCCCAGTAGCCCCCATCTTTTTCTCTGCCGATTTCCTGCACATGCTCTGTGCTGCTGTAACAGAGCTTTGGGTCCGACACACGATATACTGTATACACACAGTATAAATAGCACAATACAGGGCTCATTAGTAATGTATTCTGATTAGATGGCAGTTCAGGAACCAGTGCATTCTGCATCTGAATTGATTAATAACCAGCCCCATAGCATCAGCTTTTGAGACAACATGTTGCTCACCAACCCTTTGGATGTTGCTCCCAGTGGACTCAAAGCAGGTGCTTATCTTTGAATTTCTGGTTAGGGGCAAGTTTTGGTTACATAAAAACCCAGTGTAATTGCTGAACAGAGCCATCTGTAGACTTCCAGTCAACATAGGGGCTATCAAATAGCCAATTATAGCTCTCATTGGCACCTCTAGAAACTTTTTTCATGCTTGTGTTGCTCTCCAAAACTTTTTCCACAACCACCTTTTAGTCATATAGTCAGGACTGTTTTAAAGATCTCATACCAATTAAAAATATAAATATAGTAAGACCAGCTGTTTACAATATATTGGAGGCTTAAGAAAACAACTTGAGTTAAAGCCTCTGTGGTCAGAACAAACCCAGAGCTGGCGGCAGTGGAAAACGGGGAATTAGAAGATGGTTAAGTCATTTAAGCAGATCCACCTTTGCTAATGACAATTACATATTAGGGGGTGATGATGCTGTAAGGCTGAAATACAACTTCCAGTACCACAGTGCTGAAGGCTGAAGTTCAACATCTTGGGGGCTATAATTTGGGAGGGTGAAAGAGGCAAACAAACAAGTTCTTACCTCTTGGGCCGATAGGAAATGAATGTGCAGCAGCTTCCGCTCGCTGTCTACCAGGGGCAGGAAGGTAACCGTAACATCATCGTCTGTGTTTAAGTTTGCCCCAGCACCCCGATTGTCAAAGCCGTCATTCTCCATGGCCACCAAAGCAGAGAAGTGACCCCTGGTATAGCCCAAGGCGATGGGGCTTTTCCAGCAAAAACTCTGTTCCCACAAGAGTGGTAAGTACACACCTAGGAGAGAAGAAAGCCAAGATCCCTTCAGTAACCAGTACAGATAACAGGAATACAAGGCTTTTTACTGACACCTTAACAAAAAAAATTAAATTATATACCTTGAAAGCGAGTGTATCCCAATGTCTCCCCTCGGAAGCTTTTGTAATATTTCACTCCATATACTATGATTGGTCTTCTGAGAATGTGGGCAAGGACAAAGATGTGCGTCTGTTCCAAGCTTGCTCCCGGCTACAGCATGAAAACAAATACTATCAAACCAGCATTCCTATTGCCTAGGGCCACTGGTCTCACCCAGACGCCCCAGTAAGCCAGCTTTCAGGAGACCCAAATAAATGTACCAATTACAGACTGGAACATTTTACTAAGCCCAGGATGTGGGCCTCCTAGACATATTATTGGACCCCAGACTACTGTTAAGCTATACTGACCCCCTTTGTAGAACACCACCATGTTATCATAATGTGGCCCACATCCATGTAGCATAGCAACTGCTATACAGAAACTGCTGGACAATACTGTGGGGTGCCCAACTGGAACATGAAGGGCGGCCCCCATGACAGTACATTATCTATACACATTTTATTACAGCTTCTGTGTAACAGGACAGTATGTTTTAATGCATTTAAAAACATTTTTTTATTTTACTGACCATTTAACTAACTGAATGCTCAGAACAATAAAAAAAATTGTATAAACTATATAAACAGAGCATCCCACTCAGTTGCACAAATCCTTACATATTTGCTACAAAAGGCTGTCACACTAAAAAAGCATCAATAGCTGCCATTTAATAAACCCAATGTGTTTTTATAGCTCCTTTTTAAAGTGTAAATGAAAGCATTTGCTGTTCCTACCTGGCTGGCCAGAGACAGAATGAAAGCCCAGTCTTCCTGCCACTGTTCCTCTCTCAGAGAGAAGTGTAACCCAAAGCTCTGGGAATACCACGACTCCCATTCCTTCCAGCGACTGTAAAACCTGCAATGGAGAAATAGCCAATATAATAATATGTATCTGCACAGGCCAATCAGCTGGGGCCACCGGCACTCTCTGCATGGAGTCTGCATGTTTGTCTCTGTGGGGTCTCCTGGCTGCTCTGACCTACGTGCCAGTCATGTTGTTACAGCGCCCAAAAATATAGACTGCCAGTCATGATTAAGCAGTGGCCCTACAGACAGACCGCCACCCAGGCAGTCATACTTACCAGTGAGAGCAATCATGGAGGCTGTCGTGCAAAGCCTTCCTTAGCACCGAGTCTTTATCATAAATGCCCCATGTAGCTTGTAGTACTGAGTCCAACAGGCAGTCGCCCGCAGTACGATTCCAAAGTGCATAAAGTCTGCTGTCTAGGCGAGTGCCCAACTCTAGCGACCAGTTAATTATGGGGGATTCCTCCTCCAACTCTGGGTGGGCCAAGTAAAGAAAAACAAAGGCACATTTAAAGTCAGATTAACATGTAATCTACCAGATTTGTTCCTTATTTTTTTTTTTTTTTATATTCATCAGACAATCACCTTTCTGCACATCCCGATCCAGAACTTCATCAAACAATTTCTCCTGAACTGTGGGAGGCAAATCTTCAATATCTACAGAGGGAGCCATGGGTTACTCAGTGGCAGGGCAAGCACATTACTTACAGTTACAAGCCTGTGTATGGATAGTCCCCACAAAAACAGTGTATGGAGGGGCCCACACAAGTGGGAACAGTAATGATCAAGCCTGGAAAGTCAAGGTTACCAGGGCAGGAACTAGGTGTTGGCAGAAGAGGCAGTAAGGTAAGGGGTGCTAGAACCCTAGGTACTTACCTCATTGCCTCCTCTACCACTGGAGCGGGGGATCAGGCACACTGAGCTGGGAGCTTTGGCGGTGGCCAAACAATGGAGTGGAGAGCAGTGCCAACAGAGGGGTGGGAGTGGTTAGGCAGAGAGCATGTTAGGTACCGTAAGAGTCACAGAGCGGAAGAGGCTAACGAGGGAGGCTTGCCATTGGTGCCCTGGTTCGGAGGCCCATCTCTGAAGGTTGCCAGCAGAAATCAAGGGTCCCCATATGTTTCCACATATTATACAAATTTTTCAACAAAGCCCAGCCTCTCTGCAGCAGTCCAGGCCCCCTAACAGGACTCCTACTTGTACTCCCCACCCCATGAGAGTAATCCTGACAATTCCCAAGTCACCTCCTTGGGTTTAAATGTCACACAAACACTGGAAAAACAAAACCTACTGACAGTTATCTAGAGATTGGTGCCAGCCAAGATGGCAGCTACATACCTGCAGGCAATGTGAATGTTACCAGGTCTGTCAAGAAGTAACAGGCAAAGTCCCCCTTTCGTTGGTGGACGGAAGCAGCGATTTCCCTCCTGATTTGCTCAGTCAGCTCTGGACACACCATGGCTGGGATGCACTTGGCTGCATGCTGAGAAACCTAAAGAATTAACAAACAAATGCTTACTCCCTTAACTAGTAGCCCACTGCTGGCCATCCAAGTGCCGATGTGGTCAGACAGTCACCCAAATGTACAGCACAATGTAAAGGTGGCCAGGTGTGGCCCTGAAACAATATCCATCTGTTTAGAAGTGGGCTGACTGGTCAGTAACCGCATGAGCCCAGGTATGGCCTATTCCTTAATAAGTAGTGATGAGGGAATCTCTTTCAATTTGGTTCACTGCAAAATTTGCTGCAAATCCATGTCTGCCGAATTATTCCAAATTATTTCGCCCATCACTATTAATAACAAATACAATTCTGGTACCACTTAAAGAGGTAGTTCAGTTTTAAGTTAACTACATAGTATGACAGTAGTACAATTTGTAGTTGGTCTTTATTATTTTTTTTATATCGTTTTTAATTACGTGCCTTTCTTTTCTGCCTCTTTCCAGCTTTGAGACAGTGGGGCGGGGTCACTGACTCCGGCAGACAAAAACTACTGCTCAATGAGGCTACTATTTTATTGTTATTGTTCCCTTTTATTACTTATCTTCCTTTTCATATTGCTACCCGGTTGCTAGGGTAAATAAGACCCTCGCAACCAGGTTGCCACTGAAAAAACAAAATGGGGAGCTGCCAAGAAAAAAGCCAAATAACTAGGACAAAAAAAAATACAAAAAATAAACAATATGAGGACAAACTGCAAATTGTCTCAGAATATCACTCTATACTAAAAGTTAATTTAATTGTGATCAACCCCTTTAAGAGGGGCAGAATTGTATTGGTTAAGTACAGCCATGCCCTTAGCATTGGTGCTAAAGGACAGGGGTGGACAGAACAAAAAGGCACAAGTGCAGAAAGCAGGGCGGTGTAGGGAGCGCTCACCTCAGTAAGGAGTATTGCCAGCATGTCCTGCCTCTGGAAGCGAATAGACAGATGCACCAGAGTATAACCCACATCGAAGGCCGACGGACGGTTCAAGAGACGAACTTCATCAGCTGAGAGCTGCCGCGCAATGTCACCTCCTGATGTCTTGTATGCCTCCACAGCCGACAGATCCCCCTCTACTACCCCTGCGGCACCACAAGACAGAAGCATGGGTTAACACTTCCCAACTTTCCCTTTAAAGGAATACAGTCATGGAAAAACACATGTGGTTTACAAAACACATCAGTTAATAGAGCTTCTCCAGCAGAATCCTGTATTGAAATCTGTTTATAAAACAAGCAAACAGATTTTTTTTTTTAATTTAAATTTTGAAATTTGACATATTCTTAGCTTCCCAGGTGCCCTAAACCATGTAAATCGTGCTCTAATAAACTCCAGTCACCCTTTACTGCTGCGCTGCAAGTTGGAATGAAGTCACCCTCACAGTAGTCGTGTCATGACATGTGGCAGTTTTGAGAATAGTGCCCCATCCCTGCCCCCCACCAAGTTACACTGAGTAGGAGAAACAATAGCTTATTTGAAAGCAATTGTGGCAGAGGGAGAGAGATTGGAATGGACTGTAAGAAGGGAAAGTTATTGGAGAAATGCATCATTCTCCCAAATGGATGGGACTTCAGGACATTTAGGAGGGTTGCGCACCAATTCTACTTCATACAGATGTCTATATATTGATGTGAGTGTATGGGATAGGCTTCCCTTGGATTGTGCAGAGAGCCAGCAATAGCAATTTTTTTAGTATTTCTCCGAGTAGGCCCCATAAATTCAATAAATATCAAGTGAGCCTGCCTAACTTGAGAGACTGTACTTCAAAGGCTTACCTTTTTTAATCAGTGTTGTACACCATAGTAACCATAACTAGCCTGGCATTTTAGTGGTCTCTGTTAATATTTCAGGATACACTGATAAGTTACCATGTACCTTGAGATTTCTTCAGTGGATGAAGGCAGAATTGACTTCTAGCATTTTATTGTCTTGTATGGGAGTCAGAAGAAAAAAAAAGTTGTCCTGCTATGGAGACTGCATTTAACCCTCTAGTCACTGAAATTATGTCACTAAGGATCCCTAAGAAGATGTAACCTTGCTAAGAGTGTAACAGATCACAATTAAGAGTGTAACACAACAGGAAGTCTAAGGGAGGAAGCTTCAGGATATTCTTTTTAATGACAGCCACTGCCAAAAATTTTTTTTCTATATATATTCTTTACATTAGGAGAAACCACAAGGCAAATATAAAACTGAATGTATAACAGCCCATTAAAGCAGAGCAGTCATTTCTGTTCTTAGTGTGTCTTTTTGCTTACATTCCTAGAGCCCATAATACAATCAGAAATGTTAAGGTTTGGAAGAATAAATGACATTATTAAGGGCGCAGGGTACAGAAGGGAGTTTGCCAAGCGCTAATCTAGGATTTCAGGCAGAATTCAGCATCCTTTTCATTTATCGGCAGGCTTTGTGAGCGGATTATATGGGCACTCTCCAGCAGCTGTCGGCAAGGATGTGGAGACACAGTGCTATTTATACACCATTGAGAATAGGTGACAAAAGGGCTACGGAAGGGAAACTAAACAACATAAAGAAAGAGCAAATATGGGGTATCTACAGGCCTCTATGTAAATGGGGGGTGAGGGGAAAGGGTTAACAAACGAGTGCTACTGTTCCGGTGCAGCAGTGCCAGAGCAGGGTGCAGGCTGGAGGCCTATAGCATGGTTATTAAAAGATTCTAATAAGAAAACAAAGGGCGGGTAGGAGAGGCAAGCCTGCTGGCTCCCAGGGCTGGGTGCACGTTACAGACAGGCCGGTGAGTCAGACACTATTAATAGAAAGCCTGGAGACTGCACTACAAACACATGCACTGCTTTACTGCGCATCCCCTGAAAATCATCGGTATCCATCTCCCAAGCATTCAGCAGGGATTACCCAGGCTTAATCATGTTCTGCTGCCCTCCCCTTGCCTTCCTGGAATAAACCTTAGCAGAACCTCTACAGCCTGGGCCTCCCATTAACTGGAACAGAAAATCAGAGCATGGGGGGGCGGGGGAAATACAAATGATGTACAATTACAGACCTTGTGTCTATACTAGGGATGCACCCTATGTAAAAATTTGGCCGAAACCCTAATTTGCAAATTAGGCTATGGAAGGGTTAAAGAGCGCTAGATTAGAGTCGGTTTGGCCAGGAACGTGGATTCCACCAAATCTGAATCCTGATGAAAAAAGGCAGAATCTTGGCCAAATCCCGGATTGGATGTATCCCTACTCTATACTGGCTTGCCCCATGAGTCAGTTGGCGCAGGGCACCCAGGGTTAGTTGTGGCAGCAGGTCCCATCAATAGACCAATGTGGGTTCCTCTACCAACAGAATTTATAAACCTGGCAATAGATATTGGGCCTGTCTTAATTCGGATACCTGTTGGGCAGTGTGTTGGTTTGGCGCCTTTGGGTCAGTGAAATGTGGCTATATTGGACTGATATTCAGCCAACTATCCTGTGGGAAGATCTTTTAGATACTGTAAGGAATCAATACGTAGCAGTTCTAGAACAGAAATTCATGTATATTGTATATTCTTGTAGATTGTAAGCTCTTTTGGGCAGGGCTCTCTTCACCTCTTGTATCAGTTATTGATTGCTTTATATGTTACTCTGTATGTCCAATGTATGAAACCCACTTATTGTACAGCGCTGCGGAATATGTTGGCGCTTTATAAATAAATGTTAATAATAATAATGTATGGGCTACAGTGGGGCAAGATGCTGGCCTCCTTTATGCCACCACAGACTTACAATAACATGGACCTTAATGAAGGCCACCTACATGAAGAGCTTTGGGAAGTCTCTAGATGAAATGTTAAGTTAAACTTTCTTATAAAATGGTTGTGTTGACGAGGTGATTGAGGTGTGGATGGCTGGGAGGGGCCTAAAGGTTTAGTACCCAGTGGGCCCCAGGTTCCCCAGTCTGATGCCGAATATTCCTTTCTGTAGTGCTTTTGTTTACTATTTCTCTCTAATGACTAAATGCAACGTGCGGGCGGATAGTACAGTTTGCCAGTATATGTGTTTATTCCTAGGAGCTGCCATAATGGACGCTTATAAGGAAAAAGGAATCTGAAACTATAAGCTTAGTGCCCATATTGTCATGATGGGTTCTGCCAGCAACTGCATTAATGTTTTTCACATACACATGGATCTATCACTGAATACCGCACCCATAGGAAATAAAGTTACCCAATATCAAACTGACTGAACCAGGTAAACAACATGTATTAGCACCAAAAAGAGAAGATAAGTCTTAGGCGGTTACGTAATAAAAAGGCACTAAGTTTGCCCAGGAGCAGTAAACCACAGCAACCAATCAACAGGCAGCATTTACTGGTCACCTGTTTAAAATCAGACATCTTATTGGTTGCTATGGGTTACTGCTCCTGGGCAAACTTAGTGCCTTTTATTATGTATGAGGGTTAATGTTCCAACTGTCAACCTTGTAATAGGATAACTAGATGACAGTTCATTTATCAATCTGTCAGCAGTTCCCAGAAGCCCCTTAGGGATCACTGACCATGTGACACTAATAATGTCATTTACACACTTAAAGTTCCCCAGGGACTAATACATATTGGTAAATCCACACAACCTATCCACCCCTGCCCACCCGCCCGCCAAAAAGTTAAGATGGGAGGACATAAAGAGAGAATGTTTGTGGATCTGGAGACTTTGAAGCCTCAGACCAAAGGGATTAAATGAGGAATGTAACCTTTCGTGTTTACTTAACTTTCTTATTGCTTTCTTTACAGAAAAGACGTGATTAGTGGTAAAGTGACAGAGAAGATCATATATTCATAAGGCATTTATACTTTCAATGTGAAATATTAAAAATTAAAGTGGGTCTCCTGCTTTCGGACCAAAATGTGTTAAAGTGCCCCACACCACACAGAAACCCCTAATACACCTATCACTGTAAACTGTTTCTTCAAAAAGTATCAATAAATACCATTTTTATATGCTGAAATCCAGCTGCAAAACAGTTCTTCTCTTTCTGCATCATTTGAGATCCTGTCAGGGGAGGAGGGACTAAAACACTGATGTTACAAATTGTAACAACTTCCCCACAGCTGACAGACAGCATGCAGGAACTACATAACCCACAATTCATGTACCGCATGGGTGGCCCTTAATTGATGGATGATTGGTGGGTGGAGCTTATGCGGTCAAGAAGGTATCTACAGGCGTTTGCTGTCACAAATGGTCTGTGTCACGGTATAAGGTCACCTAAAAAGGGTACCCTGAAACATCAGCAGCTGTACAACCCGCTCACTAACCTCCTTTGGTATAAAACCCTTCAGCCAGCAGCCAGTGGGACATTGGAGGATATCTCTACAGATCTCTATAGATACCCTATAGATCTATAGAAACCCTTTGAGCCAATGGCATTTGGCCCAAGTGCCTATACCACTTACACAGCACCTCCAGGACACTATAGATAATGCCTAGAAACACCTTGAGCCCTTGGTGGATTCCATTAAATTGCTAGGCAACAGGTAAAAGAAAACCCAAGCTCCATACCCTGAAGGCCAGTGGATCCTGTTGTGTGTGAAAGGTTAGTGCAAGCAGGATCACTTACCCACACACGCATTCAGAAACAGCCAGTCTGTCTTTCTCATTCTGTTCTTTATTTGCTTTAACTTTTTGAGGTCTAGTTCAAACTCCTCTTTGCTGCCCACAGCCCCGGCCAGTTCAATCCTTTGGAAGTCCATGTCGGAGTCCCGCTTGGATGTGGGTGGAGACCGTCTTTGGCTGTTACTGCTACTACAACCCCCCCTCCATCGAGCACGGTCTTGCTCGTTAATAATGGAGGAAGCTTCGTCGGTATTGGCCAGCTCTATGGCATCCATATTGTTGGGGGTGGGGTGGTCGCACACAACGCATTTCTTTGCTTTGGCACAGTTCTCGTAAGTGCAAGCAGAACAAGTCCAGTGCTGACCTTTAATGTTCAGTTTATTTCGATCATTGTATTCCTCACAAGGATCAATGGGACTGGGGATGGCTCGCAAGCTAGAGCCGGACGATTGGGGGGATTCCGTAGGGCTACGTGTCCTACGCTGGGACAAACACTGCGTGCATCGGATGGCTCTAGGCCAGTTCAGATAGGTGCACATGTGGCAGGACCACTTGGTGCTAGTTTCCATAGAATAGGAAGATTTCACACGTGGCCTTGCACTCGAATCAGGACATATTAAAGGGCTCCCGCTTTCCCTTTCCATGGAACCGACGTCAGGGGTGCTGTTTTTGAAAGGCTCCTCTGTAATAATGGCGCCGCTGGGTCTCGGAGCTCGACACATGGTACACTTGATAGCGGAAGGCCAGTTTTCATACGTACAATATTCACAAGCCCATTTTATGCCATGCTCCGTCATCGTGACTCTCCCAAACAAGGTGGCTTGTATCTGTCAGGAAGCTTGAAAGGAAAGAAAAAACAAAATGTTAGAAAAGGCACCAACGCTGACCTGGTTATTAAAGGGAAACTTAAAGTGAATAAAAAAAAAAAAAAAAAACACTTTGAAAGATCTGCATTAGTCATAAAAGCGCTGTAAAATATCTAAGGTTCCTGCTGCATAAAGCGGATTAGCAGACTGCGGATAAACGCAAAGCGAGAATCCACCCCTAAGCTTATTGATGTGCCCACACCCGGAACCATTGCATCAGCCCGGGTGCAGGCACAGAGAGGACCCGACACCATGACTCTGAGTGCAGGCATATAAATAAGCTTTATGGAGAAGAGGCAGATTCTCGGACTAATCCACCACATCTGGTAGGAGCCTAAATGGATGTTTGCAGTATGAAGCCATGAATGGTAAGATCCAAGCACCTGGCTTAACAAATCAGTTATTGGTCCTAAAGACCAATAGGGGCCAGGGGCCAACACACTGAATCTTATGATAGCCTGTACCTATCAGGACTGCCTTCAATGTCCGACGCACTCTGCAAGCTTTTTGCCTCCTTGACCCCTGAAACGATATTGATCTGAGAATCACTGGCAATTCATCCAGGCTGCTCACCTAAAATATATTTATATGATCAGTTGATATTTCCATTTCAGGCTGCATTGACTGGGGTTTCAGGGGTGGCCATCTGGGCAAAGTGCTTTTACTTAAAACAGAAGTCATTCAACAGCACCTCGCCTAACTGCTTGTATCACTCGCTGCGTCGTGGCTCTCCCAGCATTACATTTCAGTGCAATAAACAGAGGGAAATTCTCCATAAACACTATATTATCAGCACCTCAGGCAATGTAACTGTACACATATAGGCAACACACAGAGAGGGAATGTTTTATATACACCAAGATTGCTTACACTTTACATTATAAAAGGCTCATTAATTAATTTTATTTTCACCCTTTCTGCCTACTCTTCTCCCTTGTACAGTGTGATAATTCTTAATAGCTCCGTCAGACAATTGGAATGTGTGGCCCAAAATATCAGCCAATTCAATCTATATTCTATGATTAGTTGCAGAACAATATGCACCAGACTTTGGTATATTACACTGCCCATGGGACTTACATTTAACATGACATTGGAGGTCCAACCAAATAACATTATGGTTTAAAAGTCAAAATTCTACATGAGCTTCCAAACCCCAGAGCTATGCTCGTCGGTCACAAGCGGGGCGCTGGGAGTTCATGCCAGGAATGCAGAAAATCTGAAGAGTGTGAATTGCCAACGCCACACTGCACAAAATATGCTAGGAATCTGCAAATAATGGAATTTAAATAAGAAATAGCTCGGAGGACTCGTGCCACTCGCTGACCCTGCTAGATCTTACAAAAGTAAGTCCCAGTCAATAGCTGGCCCAGGCTTGCAATGTCCACCCATTCCCATATTAACAAACCACTCCCAATATATGGGGACAAATTGGACACGACTTATCACATGGTCTGACCAATTATATTAGACAAGAATCAGCAAATATGTGCCAAGCCCAGTAACAAAGGAAGCAGCTTTGAGGACAACACTTGAGCCAATATTGTCCATAACTTGAAGTATCTTCCTGACCATCTATTGTCCAGCACAGGGGCCACACTTATACCGCTGACTGCCAACTGAAAGGCTCCAGCTGAATGCAAAAATACAATCGTGCAGGTCCCCATATATTCGAGAGCTTCCACACATTTATTGCCTATGTTTGCACACAACATAACAGACAGACGGCATCATAAGAGGCACCAGAACACAAAACTGGGTTCCATAAGGCGGCATTACTGTTGGTCTATATGTTGAGTTGCACTGGCCATTACACAGTTGTATACAATGTTCAGTCCCTACCTTGCACATTTAGAACTTTGTGGCTAATGCTACAGATGCTCTTCAGCAACAGGCCACTCAACCATAGTACAAAACAATGGGCTCACAGGAGAGTGAGAGCATGGAGGCAGGAAGGCTTCACCACACAGAGCAGATAGGGCATTTGGCCAATATGAGGGGCCAGGAAGCCCAGAGCCTCAATGCATCTCTGTTACTGGATCTTTTCATTCAAAGAATGAAAGTTACACACATAGTTACATAGGGTTGAAAGAAGGCCAAAGTCCATCAAGTTCAACCCTTCCAAGTAAACCCAGCACCCTCAAACCCACACTGACCTATCTATCCACTCACATACAGACCCACACTGACCTATCTATCCCCTCACATACAGACCCACACTGACCTATCTATCCCCTCACATACAGACCCATACTGACCTATCTATCCACTCACATACAGACCCATCTATCCCCTCACATACAGACCCACACTGACCCATCTATCCCCTCACATACAGACCCACACTGACCCATCTATCCCCTCACATACAGACCCACACTGACCCATCTATCCCCTCACATACAGACCCACACTGACCCATCTATCCCCTCACATACAGACCCACACTGACCCATCTATCCCCTCACATACAGACCCACACTGACCTATCTATCCACTCACATACAGACCCACACTGACCTATCTATCCCCTCACATACAGACCCACACTGACCTATCTATCCCCTCACATACAGACCCATACTGACCTATCTATCCCCTCACACGCAGACCCACACTGACCTATCTATCCACTCACATACAGACCCATACAATCACATACATAAACCCTATATACCAACATCAATACTAATTGTAGATTTTAGTATCACAATAGCCTTGGATACTATGCTTGTCCAAGAACTCATCCAAGCCCCTCTTATAGGCATTAACAGAATCTTTCCCTCAACCTCACTGTGAAGAACCCCCAACACTGCTTCAAATGAAAGTTCTGCTCATCTAAAAACAAACAGGCCAGAGGCCACCCCTTTAGATTAAAGAGTGAATGCAAGCTGTATAGGCTGCAGTAGAACTACAAATCCCACCTTATGCTTGGCTACTTTATTATTTTACCTTCCGCAAAGATGTCACAAGATATAGGTATAAGTCAGGGTATGCCCTGTCCCCAGCAGTGAACAATTGTTCCCTTCGATGGCACACCTGCCCCAGAACCATAAGTCTCATTTTTACCTTCTTGCTACCCAGTCCAACCTGTAACAGGAAAATACACCATATTTAACAAAAGATCAAATCCTACCATCCCTTTGGTTAATGTAAGAATATTGTACTTATATGAATTCACAAGAGGAGTGAACACGTGTGACCCCCCTTGGCCCCTGCAGCAGCAGAGCAAGTTTGCACTGCAGAGGGGCAATACCTGAATGCCCTAGTCTGGACAAAGTGGCAGAAAGGCTTACAGTGATATATACACCAATGCAAGAAGCTGGGGGGGGGGGAGATTCTGCAATTCAGTACTGGTTGGATTTTCAAGTTGGTACAAGGTGTGACTGACACATACACAATATACACACTCCATTAACAGTCATTCACTGGCAGGCCAATACATTTAAGCATGCCTGTATATTATATACCCTGCCTAGTTATATAATTACCCATATCTGCCCTGCATCGCAGCAACCAAGAGATCAATAACAACAGAAGCCAATTCGCATTGTTCCACCTGCCGACTAGTCTGCTAAATATGTGCCAAGCCTTCAAAAGCAACCAGAATTATGGGTGGCACCCATTCCATAGGACTGCAAAAAATAACAGTGCAATTACACAACCCTTCCTATTTGTAATCAATTCTTAATCAAAACCCCACGACCAAATAACAGTATATAGGGCTACTGCTACTTAAAGGGACTACCAGCTGCTGCTCCAGGGCCAGAGTGGGCTTTATGGTCATACTCATGGTTCCCATTAGCTGGCAAATGAATGTTACAAAGCACTATGTGCAGGGTAATAAACTTCAGAAAATCCAAGGAAGTGCAGAGTTTAGTTCCCCTAGAAGTTTGGGTAGTCTAGCCACAAAAAGAAAAAAGGAAAACAATCACAGGGAGTTCAAAACTGTTAACTTGGCCATACGTGGAAAGATCCACTCATCTGGCATGGTCAGCATCGAGGTCGGCGATATCAGACTGGGCAACATCGACCTGACCCGGGCCGAGATTGGATTGGCCCTAGGGCTAAACGATGGGATCACAACGATGGGGATAGAGGCTGCCAGGGATAGAGAACTGCATCAACAGGTGATTGCGGTCATCGCTCTAATAAGATTTTGGCCAGATATCAGGTCAGATAGGCACGTTGGAGTGCCCGATTTACAGGCAGATAAGCCGCCGACTGGGACTGAAGGAGCCGAACCGGCAGCTAAAATCTGCCCATGTAAAGCCACCTTTAGGCTAGTGCCACACAGGGCCGATTCTCAGCGTGCAGAAAAAAGCCGTGGGACTATAACCACTAAATTCCTACCCGGGCCAGTTGGCTTTTTGTTTTTTTGAAGCCAGCCTGGAACAAGAGACTCATTAGTCACTAATCACCCAAGTAATTTTATGTATAAAAGTAAGCAATTGTAGCAAATTTATGGATATTAAACAAATATTTTGAGGTCTGTATCAAAGTAGAGTGAAATATATTGCAGGCAGTTCTGCAGTAATATTAATATTCTCGCCCATGTCTATATCCCCTCTTCCAAGCCCTCTGTACGTGTGGCTACTGTTTGCCCAGGCAGTCGGTGCTGCTCTGTGTGCTCACTAAGTATATATTATTGCAATGGTTTGTGTTAGATCCAACTGGGCACGGTAATAGGGTGAGATCAGTCCCCCGTACCAGCTATTTCATAGGATTATATCATCTCTGTGTTCTTGAGACTTTTTCCCTGCTCTCTGATTAAAGGGGATCTCCACCCAAAAACTGGTTTTGGCATGATGCAATTCTAAGCCATGTTACTATTTACACAAATGAAAACATTTCAGTAGTTTTTAGAGCTATTTGTAAACAATAATGAAAGCAATGCCTCCAGCCTTAACTACCACCCAATACCTGGGCAGATGAGTAATTGGCACAATGGCAGAGCAATCAATTCCTGGAAAGGACTTTAACTGAATTTTAGTTTTTGTGGGTTAATGTCCCCTTTAAAGTACACGCTAGTTTCACTTGATTTAATGCACTGCTGGTTTTCCTTCAGGTCTGATTACATGCAGTTGCCATGACACCTGGACAGAGGAATTGCACTCCCCTGCCCTAGAAGATTATATTCAAACAGTAAAATATTTGCAGAATATGTGCAATTGGTTCCACTAATCCCGTGCTGCCTCGGAGACTGCACTGTTTGTTAACTCACACTTTCTTAATCCAATAAAACCTAGAAGGGATAAAAAGGTTACTTTGTCCTGGGAAGAGGGGAAAAAAAAAAAAACAACAACATACATCAAATAATTGTCAGTTTATAGGAGGTCTGTGGATGAATATGATGTTAACGAGAGTGCAGCTCGGATGTGATTAATGGGCCATGTTCTGCAGTAAACATAAGGACACCGGGGCCTGTCCTTGGGACGCCTTCATCAACGACCTTGAAATTATCATTGAAAGCAGAGTATGTGTGTGTAACTGTGACACCAACACATGAGCAGTAATCAGATCCCTGCAGGATGTTTCTACTCTCCCGACTGATTCAGGCACACTGCGAAGCCTGCAACCTGCCCGGCCGGGGGCGGCAGCATGGATAACATGAAGGTTATAGTAAGGATCTTGTATATAGGAAGGATCTCAGTTATTACGAACCAGAGTTTGGTTCATGATTTGGCCAAATTACAGATCTTGTTTATAGTAAGGATCTCAGTTATTATGAACCATGATTAAGCCAAATTACAGATCTCATTTATAGTAAGGATCACGGTTATTACGAACCAATTTGGTTCATGATTTCGCCAAATTACAAGACATATCTTGACCAGCTGAACTGAAACTGGGCCCTTAAAGGGGATAGAAACCAGAAAAATAAAAACTCTGCCTATAAAAGGAAGTACACCTTGAGGGTAACTTTATGTTATAGAATGACCAACTCCCGGCAATTTTTAAATTGGTCTTTATTTTTTTTTTTTTTTTACTAATTTTGCATAGTTTTTGAATTATTCGCCTTCTTTCTCTGCCTCATTCCAGCTTCCAAATGGGGGTCACTTACCCTGGCTTCCAAAAAGCTATTGTTACTTATCTTTCTATTCAGACCCTCTCCTATTCATATTTCAGTTTCTCATTTAAACCACTGTTTGGTTGCTAGGGTAATTTACCCCTAACAACCAAACCAGAGCAGCTAAAATTCCAAAGAGTGGGACAAGAAGCTAAGTAATTAAAAAAAAAAAAAGTAAATTTGAAGGTGACAACCCCTTTAATCCAAGCGAAAAGGTATGTTGATCTGTGTTTTCTGATAAAAATATGTGAATGCGACCTTAGGCTATACGTTCCACCTTGGCAGGGACTAATGTGAAAGATATGTAGAATCTCTAAAGTGCTACATGAATAAGTGCTGTACTAATATATATATAATATATATAATATAATATAATATAATATGCAGCAGAAGCCAGCACTCACATGTAAAGTTGATAAGTGTGCCTGGGTGCAGTCCCAACAAAATGTTTGCAGATGCTTATATACAATGTATGTGTGTGTGTAGAATAAATGTGTGTAAATATAATTGCTTATAAAAGTTTTTGAAACAATGTAGATGTGAAGTGTGCAAGGCTGAGAGTCAAAAAAGCAGTGAGAAAATTCTGCTTTTATAACTTTAAAAATTATTTCATTGGGAAAAATTGTATCCAGGCGAACCTTGATTTTACCTTTTCCTAGGGGCATAAGTGGCAAATTCCATGAAGCTGTAAAATATAGAAAGGAAAAAGAATGTAGTGTACCTGTTTAGAACAAAAACAAACAAAACAAAAAAAAACTAATTTTGAGAAAAGCGAATATCCAGGGATCTAAAGCAAGGTGTGAGTATATTCGGGTTTACATCCCCATTAATAAAGTCACATGACAAATGACTTTGTAGCAATTTTTGGTTGTAGGACTTTTAGTAATATTTGACCATTTCCCACATCCTTATTATTAATAATTATATTTTGCCCTAACAGACTATATATTCTGTTATAATGAACTAAAATAACTCCCTATCCTTTCTCCGGTAAAGCCGCAGAGGCTGCAGGGTAAGGCTGTGCTTGCCTTATTATAGAAGTTGTGATTCTGGTTCCATATGCAAAGCCTAATATTGTGCGCATTGCGCAAGGCCCATTTAGACCTGAAAAGGCGGTTCCTATAGATAAACAGGCCATGAGAAGGTTAGCCAAAACAATAAAAAAGAAAAATGTACCAGACAATGGAGAAATACAGGTGGGTGGTATGTACAGCCTGCGCTCAGAATGCACAGGGCAAGGACAGAAAGGGGGTAATTAGCAGACTTGCACCTTAATCATTGACCCCCCCCCCCCCCCCTACACCATGCCAATGGCTGCTTACATTGGTGCCACAGTTAGAGAAAATGTCACCCTGCACAAAGCCAACCTTGGTGTTCCTCTGGGAAATGACAGAAGTGCAAGTGGGGGGGGGGGGGAATAAAGGAAATATTAGTCTGTGTGCGGGCAGCTTTCATTAATTACAAAAAGGTCATATCTGTCTGACTAAGCAGGATAATCTGCTACAATCATTTCAGTGGCAGTTAAATGGGAATCTTGGGAAATTTCCAGTTGCCCTTTATAAGCCCAAAAAAAAAAAAAAAAAAAAAAAAGATTAGTTCCTGCTTGAGTCCAAATGGAAAGATCTACAAACAGATTCCCCACCCCAAAACTCAGACCTGAAACAATGTCATTATTGGAAAATAAAGGGTTTCTGCTAAATTTTCTATGGTTGCTTTCTTTTTTTGCTGGTTTCTGAACACACCAAACGAATGGCCCTTTACAGCACAATTTGGCAGCTTCATAAAGTGAATCTTTCCCATAATTGGATCAAGATGTGTTCTCCATGCAAAACAAAGCTAATTACAGATGATGCCACAATTGCTTGCCTGTTTGGTCTTGGCATTTGTTTGGCTAGCCATGTCCATCATTCTCTGTTTTCTTCCACAAGAGCCCCTGTTTAGTTGTGTGCTCCAATGAGCTTTTCCTGCGACTTCAAGAAGACATACAGCCCTGACCACTTTACATGTATGAACAGCTTGTCAGAGAGGTAGTTTTTTGGCCATTTGGCCACCCAGTGGGCTATTCAGATTTTTTAGACCTGCCTGACAAATACAGGTATGGGACTTGTTACCCAGAATGTTTAGAAGCTGGGGTTTTCCATAATCTGGATCTCCATAATGTCTTCAAAAGCATCATTTAAAATCCTGGCAGGGGAGGAGGGACTAAAACATTGATGTTACAAAATTGTAACAACTTCTCCACAGCTTACAGGAATGCAGGAACTACATAACCCACAATGCATTGCACTGTGATGCAGGGAATTGTGCGATTTGGAGAATGCAGGCTGAAGGCAGTCGACTACTGTCAACCAGAGGGGCGGGGCTTAGGTAACTGCCCCAAACCATATTACTACATTAAAAATCATGAAAAGGCTGCATATTTTTTTATTTATTGATGTATATAGCAAAGTTGCTTGAAATTATGTAGCAGATATCACAACGTTGTGGAATATGTTGGCGCTTTATAAATACATGTTAATAATAATAATATCAACATGCTCTGAATACCTTCTTTTTTTTTTTTTATATCACTGCAAGTTGTTCTGCACAAGGAACAACAACCTTTTTAAACAAAATAGAAAGGTCTATAATAAAATTCCTTCCGGATTAATCATATCCACTGCACACTCTATTGTGATGTCAAACCTGGGCCGTGGGACTGTGGCACTACCACACTTACATGCAATCTCCTCTCCCTATTCACATTCCATTACAGTTATATGATGGCACCATACTGAAGGCTTCTTTTAATGTTAAAATTTAGAATGAAATATCCCACGCAAGTAAGAATAATCCATTATGGCTTGCCAGGAGCACACTGTTTTACTAGCGTCACTAGTCACCTTGATTTCACATTTATGATTTACAATTATTTTACGGTCACATATAAAACAGATCTGGCCACAGGCAGCTCAGCATATATCATTTCTATGTAGCAGAGTGTCACATTCGTATTGTTCCTGAACTGGACGAAGATACAGCATTTCAGGTTTTCAGGATTACAGCCCCATTTCATCAGCCCTGAAATAACATATGAATCATATGCATGGATATTTTAATCTTCCAAAATAAAATACATCAAGAGCAGAGTAAAGCAGAGCACACATGGGAACATCTGGCTGATCTGCATGTATCCATTCACACATAGGTCCCTATGAAGGCTCAAAATGTGGTGATCACTACTTGGGTATTTGCCCTGCTTATTATGTTTGGTTTTGTGATAAGACTGGGTATTTGGGATGTTGTTCATAAAAAAAAAATATTTTTAGATACAACACAACACTTTCCCATAGGCAGGTTTATGTATATTGTTGTGTCCCTAACAACAACACCACTACACACATTTTTGTAAGGATGAGTGACCTGCATGAGGGCCAGTTGGCAGAATACTAGCACAGTGCGGCCATCCAAGCTGATAGGAGAGCATTTGCAACTGAACCCTATGTACTCAACTCAGCCATTATAAAGTAGTGTTTTTTTGTTTACGGTCCCTTCTTTAGTGTACCTGTAACACAGTTTAACCAACTAAATCGCTCATCTGGGGGGCCCAAACATAAGCTGCCATACACTATAATATCTGCTTGCTTGGTAAGGTCACCAAATGAGCAGATCTGCACTGATATGCCCACCTAAGGTGGACAATACTGAAATAAACTGATTGTTTGGCCCTTGGGCCAATCGGATTACAATGGGTACAGGACCTGAAAAAGCCAGGGCCGCATCAATGAGCTAATGCGGTCCCTGATTAGAGGGGGTAATCAAACCGGATATCAGTAGGGTAGGCCCGCCAGTGGTCCCCATACATGGGCGGATAAGTTGCCAAATTAGTCTGAAGGACCCAAATCAGCACCTTGAATCTGCCCGTATATATGATCACAAATAAAGTGCAAAGACTTTAGCCTTACAGCTGGCTTGTTTGGCGAGGTCACCAAATGAGCAGATCTTTCCCCAGAAAAAGTACTGAACAGATCGTTTGGCCTTTAGGATGAGGACAGCATCAACAAGCCTCCTAGTCCAGATGGAATTTTAAACCTCCTTGACATCTGGCTATTTTTTTGCCACATAAAAGTCGGGTAGCCTCCCATACCCCTGCTCCTGTTGCTTTCATCAGCAGTTTCCATACTCACACACTGATCCAAAGAATGAATTCCCAGTAGCGCTACCACAGCTCTCCCAGAGGAGCAACCTCTACGTTAGAAACCAGGAGGGTAGCTCATCCTCATGCCCGGCGCACACACAAAAGGGGCAGAGGAGCTGTTAGCGAGATTAAATCATAGGCAGCAGTTAGCGAGCAAAGGCAGAAAATTTCCTAAAAATTATCTTGGGAAGCAACACCAGGTATTAAAAAAGAATAAAAATAACTTATCTTAGCCTTAAAGGGAAACAAAACCTTGTGGCAAATGGCATGTAATAAAGAGGGGGAGAAAATGTGGCAAACATCACACTTGGAAAATATCTCATATTGATTAAGTTAATGGATATTTCTGGGCCTACAATGTAGAAAACTACACAATTCCATCTATGTATAATGGAAAGCAATTTGAGTGATTTCTGGAGTTCTGGCAACTAAAGGTCACATATACCCAACGGCCTAAGCCTGTAAAATGTTAAAAAGGATAAAAAGAAAAAAAGGGAAATGGGGTGACACAGTGCATTTAATTTCCGTGCGCCTTCAATAATAGAAAGAGGCAAAGTAATGAAAGTTGAAGAGCAGGAAACATAAGATGAAAGTGGCTGCGTGTCCGAAGATCAAGTTAATTTCTTAGAATTCATTACTAAAGCAGCGGGCGGCGCGCTACAGCTGCCATTGAGGGATCGTGTGTCACAGTCGGACACCAACAGTGTTCCGAGCACCCAAGACCCTCAGCCCGAAGGGAGCAGCAATGTCTTTATAAGGCCTCGTATATATGACACCACTAATGACTTTCCACGCACTGCCCCCTGCATTTCTACTAGAGAAGATTAATGCGTCACTCAGAATTATTCTATCCCTGCCTACAGTCAGACTTCCCAGGATCAAACATGGGAGGATTTTATTGGAAATAGGCCCTATGAATAAGTAAGCTTTCACCTCTATTTCTATTCCATTAAACAGGCAGCAGCGTAGGAGGGCACGGCGGAGTGGGTGCACAGAACATTTGCTCTCTCGATAACTACATTTTTAATTGGAGGATTGGAGCTGCCACATTGCTCACCATGGCTAAAGCATTCCCACTAGCCATTATTTATTAGCCCTAGGGCAAATGCCAGTTTGAATGCCAGAATGAACATAACAGGGTCAGGGTCTGGATGGACAGACAATGAGAATATGATGCCATTTCAGTTGCTGGGGTCACTGACCCTATGGTTATCCATGGGGCATTTTCAATTGCAGCTGTGAACGAGGCAAAAGATAGACAAGTACTCTCAACTGCAATATAAGTACATTTATTAGTGAACTTGTGTGTTATTCCTTCACGTTGTGTTTATGTTGTGTGTGCGCTCAGTTTTGAGCCAACAGATCATAGAAAAGCCACATGTCTGCCTGAGAGTGCTATGGGGGATGCTTGGACTCAGATACACAGTGGATTCTATTTAAACGGGTCCGGTGATTAGCACTTGAAACATGCGCTGATGCTGTAGCCCCAAGAAGCCTAAATATATTAATTCTTTTGAAGCCAGCCTTGGTGTAAACAAGTCTCCCCATTAGAAATCCTGACTACTGTGACTCATACAGTCGGCTAAATCTCAAGGTGGCCATATGCCCTAATATCCACTAGCTAAAGCTGGCCGTACATGGGCACATTTAAGTCACGCATTGGGCCAATGGTCAAAATGACACTGGAGCTCATTTACTAACACTGGACACATTTGCCCTTTTACAGTTGGCCAAATCAACCTATCAGCAATTAACTTTAGTAAGTCCGCTGCTAATAAATTATTTAAGCAAATATCTGATTGGCTGCTATGGGGTACTGCACAGAAACTAAGTTGCCCAGTGTCAGTAACTGAACCCCACTGAGATTGAGTGTAGAAACCCCAGTTACACCACGTGCCTCTATGGGTACCGTAAAAAACGGAATCAATTCTGTGTTTAAAAAGGGCGGTTCACCTTCAAGTTAACTTTTAGTATGTTATAGAATGGCCAATTCTAATCAACTTTTCAATTGGTCTTCATTATTTATTTACTTATAGATTAAGATATAATTTTAAAATTATTTGCATTCTTCTGACTTTTTCCAGCTTTCAAATGGGAGTCACTGACCCCGGCAGCCAAAAAAACTGTTGGTCTGTGAGGCTACAATTTTATTGTTACTTTTTATAAACTTATTTTTCTATCTAGGTCCTCCCCTATTCATATACCAGTCTCTCATTCAAACCACTACCTGGTTGCTAAGGTAATTTGAACCCTAGCAACCAGATAGCTGCTAAAATTCCAAACTGAAAAGCTGCTGAAGAAAAAATAAAATAACTCTACATCATACTAAAAGTTAACTCAAAGGCTAACAACCCCTTTAATCAGGGGTCTACTTTACTCTTACACTAATTTCATTGTGTGCAATTTATTTATACCATATAACACGCTCTGACAAGTGTCCCTTTATCTACATTAGAGATATCCATTCTTCCTTCATGTTCATCTTGACGTGTTTATAACAAACAGACAGGAACAAAGAGCAGCATTTAAACATTAGCACCAAGAAGAATAATCGAGACGGGAGATACAACGCAGTGACTAAAATGCCTCTGAGTCCAGCGTTTGCAACAATAAGGCCATTTCTCAGGGGCGCTTTCCCTACGTACAAAGAAAGGATTGTTGTGGGCTAATCTAGTGTAGGAAAGCCTGCAGTACTGTATCCTTATCTGGCTGCCAATCCACAGCCCACCACTCACTATAGCCTTGCCTTTATTCCCAAACGACATGGGAAACAGATGCCAGTTAAAAGGGATCTCCACCCAAAAATGTTTTTTTTTTTTTCCTATAGTGAAGAAAATGTAAAACTTTCCAATATACATACAGAAAAAAATGCCAATGGTGTAAATTGCAAATGTAGTTGCAAGTGTAATTGTAATTTCTGGTAGAAGACATTTCTTCTCCAGGTCTGTTAATGAAGGAGCTGCTAAAGTAATGTATAATTCCGTTACCATGTCACAAAGCAATGCAACTCCCAGCAGCAAGCAAACAAAGGACATTGCAATATTATTATATATTAGTACGTATATATACATGTACTCTGTGACACTTCAAACTGGATATGCCAGTTAGACGGAGGATGATTTGTAACTTCTGCACTATTAACACCCCAGAAAGGCAAACACACCTCACCCATTGTAATTAAAATAGTCAAAATCCAGAGGCAAAGGACAAACATGGGGATTATTAATTTTGTCCCAGTGACAAAGTCTAGACAACCATCAGGGTCTATAGGAAAGTAATTGTTATAACCTTGTGCTTAGGACAAAAAAAAAAAACACCAATGCAGTTATATACTGAATATGGATAGTTCCATGAGCAGCCCTAGCAGAAGGGCCATAAAATCAGTAATGTCATACTACAGCCCTTAGACTGATGGCGTATAACCCCTCCCTGGAACACAAAAGGAGGCTAATGGGGATGATAAAGGAGACTTCAACTGAGGCCACTAAATTCTGTGTCAATTAGAAAAACACACACACACACACAAGTAATCCCAGATTTACTATATATTGACATACTTAATACTTAAATCACACTATGATCTGCCCTTCATGCAATGACCAGGAGATTATGCTGCCCACAACCAACACTATCACCATATTATTATCATTATGTATTAGGTATTATTTATCTATTATTATAGGGACACTCAAAATGATATGGCCAATAGCAACTCTCAATGGTAGTGAATGTGAGTATTGCCTGAAATCATACAATGGGGCTACTTGCAAAGCTTCCTATTACCATTAATGATTAGCGACTCAGTATAACGATATTGATCCAAACTTCTTGCGTGCCATACGTGTCCAGACTGAGATTCAGAATAAGCTCTGGCATTTCAAGTACAAACAGGCCAAAACAGATCTACACGGCCCCATATAAAGTCTGGTCTACAGCAGCCCCTTTGGCAATTGCCAGTCTGGGCCTAATGTAATAGTACTATGGTTGCCAACTTGTACCATGCTTTGGAATGGCTATCCACTATACCACCAGAGCAGTCAGTGGAGCTTTCGGCAAACATGGAGGCCACTGAAAACGTTCAGTAGGACACCCTTCTTGAAGGGATCCAGTTTATAATACAGTATTTACTCAACTTACCCCCTACTATAAACACAGGTCAATACGGACACTATGGAGAGTGGAGGCAAGACAGGTGGACCCATTAAAGAGGGCAGGATAAAAACAGAGCACTCCATTTCATAAGTACATTTCATTGCATTTCTACCTTTTTATTAAGCCGTCTTAGCGTATCTATTCTTTTGTCTACAGTCCCAAATGGAGTAAGACATACAAGAGACCACAGGAAAGAAGGTCCTATTAATCTCACATTGAATGTGATATCAATGGCAATTGGTCCAACAAAGTGACATTTCCTAGGGCTCAAGCAGGATTCAGGGGCATAAATTAGTGTACCGAGACCATTGCATGCAATGTTCCAAGAATCTTGTATGTATTAAACTTAATGCATAAAAACCCCTTTAATTTTTTGGCGACACTGGCCCTTTAACAGACAGACAACGGCCTATAAAATGTAAACTGACATTACACGCGTGCCACAAAGTAAACCTGTTTAGGAAAATGGAACTTAATGCAGCAATAAAATCCGAGTGATCATTTATTATCATAAATACCAGAACTAGCTAGGCAACACTTATGATAATCAACAATCCTCCTCCGAGGAGGAGATGAGCATCAAGGAATCACGGCACTTGCACGACTTGGGAAATATTGCCCTCATTTATTCGTGAGCAGTCAATGTTTCAGCTACAATGCACAGACGATTCGCTAAAGGCTAGGGAACATTCAGAAAACCTTCACAAAATCACCTTTTTAAAACAAATTAAAATAACCCATATAAGGACTTGACAACTGTACTGGTGAAAAGCACATAGCCAATCTGCCCAGATACAGGTCCCCACAAACAAATACATGGCACTCTATTAACAGACACTTCAGTCCAGTAAAGGCCCCCAGGCCTAGGCGCGTGAAATATGTAATAATTCAAAAAAGTAGATTATTATATGTAATTAATATGAGAAAACAAATATGTTGGAAGAGACCCAGCCAAAGATGGAAGCCACCAAATCTGATGCACAACTCTGCATTCAGTAGCCAGTAGAAAGGGAGGTTAATCCTGCAGCTCTAGGGGTGAGGTGACAGGGTGGGGACTGTACCCTAGAACTGACATTTGAAGATGCCTGGGGGTTTATTTCACCTTTCAGCAACAAAGATAAGAAAGCAGGGGCCCTCCACTTGTCAACTCCCAGCATTCCATTTACACTAGCCTTTAGGTGCGAAGATTCCTTGTCTCCTATACCTAGCCTATCTCATGCATATAGCAGGGCATAGTACCACAACCCATTCCCCCCAGGGGGGCACAGAATCCCATCCTTACAGGGGGGCACAGAATCCCATCCTTACAGGGGGGCACAGAATCCAATCCTTACAGGGGGCCACAGAATCCCACGCCACCCTAAGGGCAGGGCACATAATTGATGGCACAGGCATAACTGACTATGTAATAGGGGCTAGAGCCATTCCCTGGCAGATCTGGCCGGGCACAGGCACCATCAGGAGTAAGATAAGAGCAGGTCACAAGCCTGTATCAGATGTCATAACAGAACAGATGCCGACTCACTGCTCATTCTTGCATTCCCACACACTATAGTCAGACTGGGTGGAAGCTGGAGAACAATATAGTGACAGCGGGCGGGCAGGCCCAACCCCCACTGCAGATTATGTTGCAAATAAACACCGACACCAAATCCATACGAAGGTCAGGATAAAACAGGGACAAAGTTTATTATACATTGTATTTGCCTGCAGTCCATGTCAGTAAAAGCTACAATGCCCTACCTAAGCAAGATGCCCAGCACAAGCTCCCCTTACAATATATTATTTTATGTATATTAAAGTATTTGCTATGATCCAGATCAGAGCTGTGCAGCTGTTTCCATGTACTGGCCCACTTATCTCTAATACCAAAGAACTGCAGCCTGCAGGCCAGATTATATTAAATTTATAATGCAATAAAAAAAAAAGTTTATGGGGTCCCTGGGGTTCCTTGGGGCCCCTTGTTCTGAATAGCATCATTCTAGTGTGGCCTTTATACTTACAATCTAATAGGATCACAAAGCAGTCTGTCCAGGTGCCAGATAACTAAAACAGACATTGGAAAAAAAACAGTCATTGTTTGCCGTGCAGTTGCCCAGGTTGCCAATAAACAACTACCTGGTCCATAGGTTCACTGACCATAGCAACCAGGCATTATGCCAATGCGATGGATGTAGAAGGCCTGAACAGAAAGATAATAATAATATATCTGTCTGTCTATGTCTAGCAATCGATTATTTTGAAACACCTGGCCAGTAAATGCTACCTGCTGACTGGCTGATACAGGTTTCCAGACAATTGGCAGCCTTTGTATTTTTCATTACTCAGTCTAGTCAATATGCTTTCTGGTTGCCATAATTAATGACCATAGCAACCACATAGACGTTAAGATTTCACTTTGAAAGGGGTGGAACATAAAGGTAAATAATTCAAAGAAATGCAACAACTGTAAAGTTGTTACTTTCCTCTGCAATATTATGAACATCAATTAAATTCTCTCTCTTTTCAACTTCACAAGTTCAGCAGTTGCCACTTGAAACCCTTTCTGACGCAGACAGAAAGACAGGACCACAGTGCTTTACAGCTGGCAGTTGCACATCTGAGATGCCAAAGTAGAATTGCCTCTGACAATAGACTGCAAAATCTGCAGCTGCCTGCTTCCATATATGTGGGGTGCAGTGATTCCATGCAGCGCTGGGGTACCAGGTTCAAATCCAGCCAGGGAACTATCTGCACACTAATCTATAAGCCTGAACTGACTACGGTACTAAATAGCCAACACCTTTCCAAAACCACATTTTACAGCCATAAAGCAGACAATGTTATGCCAGCAGCTGCTAAAGAGCAGAATCTCCCCGCAGTCACAGGCTGTTACTGGATGATGGCAGCAGCAGTTCCATGGCTGGAGGGGTAGAGCATGCGCATAGCAACCCTAAGCCTTAGTCCTAAATCCTCATACTGAAACCTTAAACCCAGCAGTAACCTGAAACACGCCAGCAAACCAGTAAGATACTTTCATCGGACAATTTCCTGCTGGGTTTAAAGTTTCCATTCTAGTTAAGGGTTTTTGAGGGAGAGTTTGTTGCTATTAAGTTCCAGGCTAGAACAGGTCTACCCAGACAGTATAGCGCATATATATATATATATATACCCAAAAACACCAAAAAATGAAAGTGTTTCAAAATAATTCGAATATAATTTACCAATGCAGGGCAGAAGTACAACCGGTGTGTTCGCTTCAAGAACACTACTATAATTTATATAAAATAAGCTGCTGTGTAGCCGTGGGGGCAGCCATTCAAAGGGGAAAAGGCTCAGGTTGCATAGCAGATGTAGAATATAATGGTGTTCTATAGAGCTTATCTGGTAACTATTATTTAACTTGTGCCAGTTTTCAATATTTCAATTGCCTCCATTGCTACACAGCAGCTTTGTTTATATAAACTTTAGTAGTGTTTCTAATGCAAACAGATCAGTTTTACCAGTGAAAGGCAACAGCATATTTTAATCACTTTCATTTTTTGGTGTTTCTGTTGCTGTAAAGGCAGCTTTTAAATGGGGGTCACTGACCCCAGTAGCCAAAGGAAACTATCCTATCGCTATCTGAAGCTCACTTTTTATCATTTTATTATCTATTTATACACTTTCCAAGTCATATTCCAGTCTCTTATTAAAAGCACTACCTGGTTGCTAGGGTTAACTGGACCTTAGCAACCAGATAGTTTCTGAAATTCCATAAAGAAGAGCTGCTAATCCAAAAACCACAAAACCTAAGTACAAAGTGCCTCAGACTCTCAGTCTAAATCATATTAAATTTTTTTTGGTTGTCAACATCAGTGACCTGTAACAGCAGAAACCAAAAATAGGTACTTTCCCCCTTTTCATTTAAAGGACATACAGGCTAATAGTAGTTTAAAGTCAGAACCACAAGTGCACAATGTATAAACAATGAGACACTGCTTTCGATAGTGGATACATTTACAAATAACTTTAAAATCACTGAAAACCTTTAATAAATGAGTATTATGAAGCTGCTTAGAATTACATTTTCTCTCATTATGCAAAAGACTGATTTTAGGTGCAGTTTCCCCTTTAAGTGTAAATTCTACCTACTTAGCTTGAGCTCTTCAAGTTGCATTGTCATTGGAGTAGCTTGGATGGAAATGACCTTTGAAGTATAAATAACTAAGAACAAATCTGCATAAAGGAGGCAACCCATCACTGCAACATGTTTACATAATGGAAACTCAATGTCCCAAAATAATTCTATATGTTAGTATTTGGCCTACATATGCTCAACCAGAATTAGCCATAATACCGTTAAAGGTGGCCATACACGGACCGATTTTTTACTTACAAACGACCGATTCCCGAACGATCCGATGCTATCGTTAAGTTATCGTATAGTTGGTGGTGTACGAACGATCGTCGGCCCACTAAACGAGCCGACATTATCGTCCCCAAAATCGATCGGCCAGGTTTAAAAATTTTGGTCGTTTAACGATAAAATCTGCCAGTTGGTGTGAGTGTCAGACATTTGTCTTTCAACGATTGTTCTCTGCGCATGTCACGATTGCAAGCAGCGGAAGTCAACGACATCGATCGTATGTAGATGTACGATCGTAGGTATTTTACGATAATGATGCGACAAAATCTTTCCCGAATTATCGTTGCCCGTGGATGGCATATCGTATGGGAACTCGATCGCCATACGATCGTTTGTCGATATAATCGTTCATCGCACAACGAGCGAAATCGCCTCGTGTATGGCCACCTTAAGGGTGAAGACACATGGAGCTACTTGTAGCAGCTACTTGTCAAGGCTACTAAAAAAAGACAATGCTAATCATTTATTGATAACGGTCTCTACGTGTGTTTTAGCAGAGGCAATTCTCAGTATTGTCTATGGCAGGGGATTTTCAGGAGTTTAGTAGCCTTGAAAAAGTAGCTGCTACTAGTAGCTCAGTGTGTCTTCACCCTAAAAAAGGAGGACTAAATCCAGAGTAGTTGTCTGACATTAAGCACAACAGAAAAGCCCTCATGATCATCCCTCAGCTGCATTAGTGTGCAATAAGGAACACTCGGGCCCCCCTATACCTTGTCTGCAGGGGTCGGCAGCCAAAGCACATCCGATTTCAGACTTTATTGTGGAGATAACCAGCCAGAGGCATGCATGCTGAAAGCGCATCTGTTTCTGGCTTCCATGCTCCTGGTTGGTGATTACCGCCATTTCACCTAAAGCCGAATGTGATTCAGGGAGGCCCTATTTGGTTTTGTTTGTTTATTTTTTTTAAACCATACCACCAATGTGATTATGTGCTTAAAGTCAGACAACCTCTCTGGGGGGTTAAGTTCGCCTTCAACCCTTGTTCATTTCAATGGCAATCACCAGACCTGTAAGGGCACGCATGGCACTTGGGTAACAAAACACCCTGAATACCCCCCTGTGCCAATACCCTAAGGGGTGCAGCTGGACAAAAGATATTGAAGTTTGCTTAACCAATCATTAGTCAAATGATCACCTGGCACACAGTACTCTCGGCTCAGTAGGAAACGGAAGGCAGCAAATGGAAAAGAGCCGAGCACCCGCAGTGCATTACCAAGAAGCATGCTGGAACCTGGATACAACCCAAGACACCCAGTCAGTCGGAAACTTCCTTTGTCTACGTGCATGTGTACTATACAGCCATAACCTGGCCCAGAAATCCTTATCCTCTATGCAGATAACCTATTTATTGATCTACCTGGTGTATCCACAGCAGAAAAAACACACGCATACCTACCCATAAATTCCTGTGTGTGTGTTCTAAACCCAGACTCAAACTCAAATTGCTGTTTAACTACAAATCCCAGAATTCCCAGACAGCCTTTGGCTGCCAAGACATGTAGCTCATTATCTATAAGTGAAGCAGGCCAGATGTAGGTGGCCTTACAACAGGTGTAGTACTACAACTCTCAACTTTCCAAATAGTCAAAGGTTGTCAGGAGAGGTGGGAGTCAGTTCAGCATTAGATAACTTTAACCTGTCACAGCGCAAAAGTTCTTCTCGCCTTCCAATATCCATAGCGTGCATGGCAGGGGTGCATGACCTCCTTCTCCTACAGCAGTGATCCCCAACCAGTGGCCCGTGAGCAACATGTTGCTCCCCAACCCCTTGGATGTTGCTCTCAGTGCCCCCAAACCAGGTAGTTATTTTTTAATTCCTGACTTGGGGGCAAGTTTTGGTTGAATAAAAACAAGATTTCCTACCAAATAAAGCCCCTGTAAGCTGATAGGGTGCATAGAGGCCCCTAATAGCCAATCACAGCCCTTATTTGGCTCCTCCATGAACTTTTATGGTGCTTGTGTTGCTCCCCAAGTCTTTTTACATTTGACTGTGGCTCACGAGTAAGAAAGGTTGGGGATCCCTGTCCTACAGGATTATAATGATACCCCCGGTGCAAGCAGCTCTCAATATACCCTGTTACTACTCAAATAAAACTTCCCTGGAGTACATACACACAGGTTTCAGTAAGTCAGAGATACAAGTGACATCACCAGGCACCAATCAGAACTGATGACATCACTAATAACAAGCACTAAGACAGGTTGTACATATCTGCTGGATAATACAGTGACAATATCTTACAGATGTTTATCTACACCATCCTCCCCAGGCCATATTCCCTCTCTGCCCTGCCCAGTGTGGCCAAGGGAAATGATGGACTGGTATGAATGCAGTAAAACTATACAAGGGGAGGGAGGAGGCAGTACCTGGCCCACAGAGCTGACAATCGAATGGGGAGAGGAGCTCATTAAGCCTACAGTTTCCATTCCTCACCAACTAAGAGCAGAGTGAAACCCAGGGTCACATCCGCATCACGTGATGAATTTCCAGGCCAGTGACTGGCTCTGCCAGTGGACTAGAGAGCTTACAGTCTACCCGGTCTCCTGTATGAGGGCCGCCAATGGTGAGCTGTAGGCGCGACAGGGACAGACGCAGCAGGTTTCGGAGCCCCACCACAACCCAATTAAAAAGACGACAGTCGCCTGGACATCACAGCTGTCAGTGTATTTATGACGAGCAGGACTCTCACCTGACTTTATCCAGCAGCCTCCCTCCGAGCCCCGCTCATCTCCCCCGGGACCGGACCCCTCGGTGCCGCTCGTCCGGTCCCTCCCGCTCTCGTCCGTTTCTGTGATGTTCTCCAGCTCGGCTCCCTCCGGTCGTTTCCTGTAATGGCGGCTCCGGAGACCGAAGCAAAATAAAAGCAGACGGGAACTGCGTGACGTCACTAGGCACCCGGGGCCGGCCAGCCATGCGATAGGCCTAAACGCACGGAGCAGCCAGCCAATAGGAGGTTCCGTCTTAAGCGGCTGGGCCGGTGACGTCATGAGAGCGGCGAGTGAGAGGAAAATAACAACAAGAGCGTAGAGTGACAGGAGCTGGGGAGAGGCGCTGCGGCTCCAGTGTGTCCGGCCCACAGCCCTGATTGGCATGTATTACTATACAGGGACGGGGATGCGGAAAGGCATAGAAGGCCAGTTTGGGGGTGGAATTTAGATACAGAGGATTTATATTATATATATATATATACTTGTTTTATGCAATAGGACAGCACCCTGCCATAGAACAAAACGTGGTGCACGTCCCCAACAGGTTCCGATATCCTTGCACATACAATAAGTTCAACAATGGACAGCACACACTTTAACGTGCAAAAGGTATATGAAAAGATCAAATTCATACCCGGCCGGGCTCCAAACGTCGCATTTTGTGTACAGTATGAATTTGATCTTTTAATATACCTTTTGCACGTTAAAGTGTGTGCTGTCCATTCTTGAACTTATTGTACAGGTATCGGACCCCTTATCCGGAAACCCGTTATCCAGAAAGCTCCGAATTACGGAAAGCCCGTCTCCTATAGACTCCATTATAAGCAAATAATTCACAATTTTAAAACTGATTTCCTTTTTTTATGTAGAAATAAAACAGTACCTTGTAATTGATCCCAACTAAAATATAATTACCCCTTATTGGGGGCAGAACAGCCCTATTGGGTTTATTTAATGGTTAAATGATTCCCTTTTCTCTGTAATAATAAAACAGTACCTGTACTTGATCCCAACTAAGATATAATTACCCCTTATTGGGGGCAGAACAGCCCTATTGGGTTTATTTAATGGTTAAATGATTCCCTTTTCTCTGTAATAATAAAACAGTACCTGTACTTGATCCCAGCTAAGATATAATTACCCCTTATTGGGGGCAGAACAGCCCTATTGGGTTTATTTAATGGTTAAATGATTCCCTTTTCTCTGTAATAATAAAACAGTACCTGTACTTGATCCCAACTAAGATATAATTACCCCTTATTGGGGGCAGAACAGCCCTATTGGGTTTATTTAATGGTTAAATGATTCCCTTTTCTCTGTAATAATAAAACAGTACCTGTACTTGATCCCAACTAAGATATAATTACCCCTTATTGGGGGCAGAACAGCCCTATTGGGTTTATTTAATGGTTAAATGATTCCCTTTTCTCTGTAATAATAAAACAGTACCTGTACTTGATCCCAACTAAGATATAATTACCCCTTATTGGGGGCAGAACAGCCCTATTGGGTTTATTAAATGGTTAAATGATTCCCTTTTCTCTGTAATAATAAAACAGTACTTGTACTTGATCCCAACTAAGATATAATTACCCCTTATTGAGGGCAGAACAGCCCTATTGGGTTTATTTCATGGTTAAATGATTCCCTTTTCTCTGTAATAATAAAACAGTACCTGTACTTGATCCCAACTAAGATATAAATAATCCTTATTGGATGCAAAACAATCCTATTGGGTCCTATCGGTACTTTGCGACTTTTTCGCGAATTGTCGCGACTTTTCCGAGCCCTCAATATGAAAGTCGCGACAATTCGCGAAAGTCGTAATGGCTATGAAAAAGTCGCGACAATTCACGAAAGTCGTAATGGCTATGAAAAAGTCGCGACAATTCACGAAAGTCATAATGGCAATGAAAAAGTCGCGACAATTCACGAAAGTCGTAATGGCTATGAAAAAGTCGCGACAATTCACGAAAGTCGTAATGGCGGCAATGAAAAAGTCGCGACAATTCACAAAATTTGTAATGGCTATGAAAAAGTCGCGACAATTCGCGCAAGATGTAACGGTTACGAAAAAGTCGCGACAATTTACGGAAAAGTCGTAACGGCGACGAAAAAATCGCAAAAAATACGAAAAAGTCGCAAAATGTTCGCTTTCCAATCCGAATTTTTCTCATTCGGATTCGGATTCGTGGATTAGTAAAGCAGCCCCATAGCCTCAACCCTTACCTTCCTGCATTGAAAGGGTCTTCTCTTCTGTAAGTCAGGTCCTGCTGGGAAACAGGGTCTCTTATGGCTGCCCCTTGGGCTGGATTCATGAAATTCAGTGAGTAGCAGTCCTGAGTTCAATCCCAGGCAGGGCACTACCTGCAATGAGTTGGTTCTTGTGTCTGTATGGGTTTCCTTCTGGTGAATCATGAATAGCCTCTGTAAACCTCTGTGGAAATGTGTCAGCACTATATAAATAACAGGAAATAATAATAAATGTATCGACTAATATAAGTTAATGTTAGTGTTCCTTTCATTCTTTTTATTATTAAAGAATGAAGTTGGCTTACTGGTTGCATTAAACCATATATGTCAAACACAAGGCCCGGGGGCCAAATCCGGCCCACCTGGCTGTTTTATGTGGCCCTTGGTGAGTGTGTCTGACCATCCAGCCTGATCAATTTCCATTTTCCTCACATAGTAACTAAGACTAAGGGGTATATTTATGATGCTGTGTAAAAAGTGGAGTGAAGCATTACCAGTAATGTTGCCCAAGGCATCCAATCAGTAATCAGATTTCAACAGTAGCAAAGCATCTATTGGCTGCTATGAGCGACATCACCGATAATGTCTTACTCCACTTTTTACACATTGTGATAAATATACCCCTTAGTCTCTTACTAAGTATATTAATAAAAAATTTTGCCCGCGACTTAGCCTGTGTTTTAGATTTCGGCCCCCTTATGTGATTGAGTTTGACACCCCTGCATTAAACTATACTTTTTTTTTACAAATATGCAACCATTCAGGGCCAGAACTAGAGAAAAGGGGGGCCCAATCCCTGCTGCAAGGCCAGGGCCCCAGGGGGAAATGGTTATAGAAACAGTAGCTCTAGCAATGGTTAATAGGTATAGTTAGGGTTGTCCAAGCTAATGTTGAACTACATATTTAGAAACCTGTTCTCCCCAATACAGATCGTTGAGCCTGCAATCTTGTTTTTCTGTGTGATTGTGGAGCTGCCTCCATCTCTTCTAACACCCTTATATTTTAGGGAATATATATATAGCAAACCCAGGGTGGCACTCTGCTTCAGCTCTTCCCTCGGGTGCAAGGTAAATGATTTAAATATCCAAAAAAAGACCAGGAACACCGAGTTATATTCCAAAAAGATCAATTGTGTAATAAAAATGAATGAACAGCCAACGTTACGTTTCAGTCCCCATCGGGACCTTTCTCAAGGCAACCATGCTAACCGACCCCATGTTCTATTTATCCATAGTGAACCAGCAAATAGGAAGTGACATCAGTGCACACATGCCATAAAGTGACTGTTGCAGTAAAGCATGTAACTAATGCTGCAAAGTGATCTGTGCCATAAATTATCATTAGAGCATCACACGCCATAAAGTGACCGTTGCAGTAAAGTGTGCAGCAAATGCTGTAAAGTGATCAGTGCCATAAATTATCATATTATTACAGTGTCATGATTGCATAGTGTATACCCACTATATATATATATATATATATATACAAGAACAAACAGAGCACACCCTATAAATGTTCAAACACCCAGGGTGCTGGCAAAAAATAATTATAAAGACAGTGAGCCGCACACACAGGGACTTTGCAAAAAAATAATAAGTTTATTTAGAAAAAAAGGTCCAATGTGTGTGTACACAAAGAAGGGGCAATATTTCTTGACTCCATCATAGCATTCTCGATGGAATAGCACAGTTCTATTGGTTCTATAAAGCCCGGTGAGAATGCTTCCACTGAGACCATCGATAGATCGGCTTGCACTCATCTGTATCAATGCAGGTATGCAGGAAAGGAATGTTCTGCCTGCCCAGTAAGTCACACTCACATACCTTTCTGTTCATTTAGTGGAAAAATCAATGGAACACAAACCTTTATTGTAAACAGAGTTTATTTGCTCTTAATGCGACACCAACACATCTTTGTTAATGTGTTTTAAGCAGTTTTGTTTCTCTATAAACGCTATGTTTGATTAAAAGGAAAAAAAACAGGTTTTAGCATTTTCTCTCTGGAAGCACTGCCATTCTTCCTTACACTTGCTGGCCAGCTATTGACCCGGCAGTCTTAATGCACTGTCAGGGTGAGAATTCATGGCTGGAAGAACTGCACAGTGAGATATATGCCTTAAAGCGGTTGTTTGCCTTAATTGTTATTTGCAGTTTTTTTTAATTATTTAGCTTTTTGTTCAGCAGCACTCTGATTTGGAACTATATGGTTGCTAGGGCCCAGTTTAATCCTAGAAACCAGGCTGTGGTGTAAAAGAGAGACGAATGAATAGAATATATAGATAAGATATAGAAAATATAAAGATAAGTAATAAAAATAAAATTGTAGCCCCAGAGCAATAGTTTTTGGCTGCTGGAAAGAGTCAAAAGAGGAAGGTGAATAATTAAAAAACTATAAAAAAATGAAGACCAATTGAAAAGTTGCTAATAATAGGTCAGTCAATAACAGAAACATACTAAATGTAAACCTAAATGTGAACCACCCCTTTAGCCTTTACGAGCAGGGCTGCCCATCTGGAGGCCTGTGGGTCGGATGTGATCATCCTGGAGATTTCTGTGCCCCCCCCAAGTCCACTGGCTGCTCAGGATGAAATTTTGCAGTAATCATGTAGTACAGGTATGGGATCCCTTATCTGGAAACCCTTTATCCAGAAAGTTTCGAATTATGGAAAGGCCATTTCCCATAGCTGCATTATAAGCCAATAATTCTAATTTTTAAAAATGATTTCACTGTAATAATAAAACAGTACCTGTACTTGATCCCAACTAAGATATAATTACCCCTTATGGAGGCAGAACAGCCCTATTGGGTTTATTTAATGGTTAAATGATTCCCTTTTCTCTGTAATAATAAAACAGTACCTGTACTTGATCCCAACTAAGATATAATTACCCCTTATTGGGGGCAGAACAATCCTATTGGGGTTATTTCATGTTTAAATGATTCCCTTTTCTCTGTAATAATAAAACAGTACCTGTACTTGATCCCAACTAAGATATAATTACCCCTTATTGGGGGCAGAACAGCCCTATTGGGGTTATTTCATGTTTAAATGATTCCCTTTTCTCTGTAATAATAAAACAGTACCTGTACTTGATCCCAACTAAGATATAATTACCCCTTATTGGAGGCATAACAGCCCTATTGGGTTTATTTAATGGTTAAATGATTCCCTTTTCTCTGTAATAATAAATAGTACCTGTACTTGATCCCAACTAAGATATAATTACCCCTTATTGGGGGCAGAACAGCCCTATTGGGTTTATTTAATGGTTAAATGATTCCCTTTTCTCTGTAATAATAAATAGTACCTGTACTTGATCCCAACTAAGATATAATTACCCCTTATTGGGGGCAGAACAGCCCTATTGGGTTTATTTCATGGTTAAATGATTCCCTTTTCTGTGTAATAATAAAACAGTACATGTACTTGATACCAACTAAGATATAATTTCCCCTTATTGGGGGCAAAACAATCCTATTGGGTTTATTTAATGGTTAAATGATTCCCTTTTCTGTGTAATAATAAAACAGTACCTGTACTTGATCCCAACTAAGATATAATTAATCCTTATTGGGGGCAGAACAGCCCTATTGGGGTTATTTCATGTTTAAATGATTCCCTTTTCTCTGTAATAATAAAACAGTACCTGTACTTGATCCCAACTAAGATATAATTACCCCTTATTGGGGGCATAACAGCCCTATTGGGTTTATTTAATGGTTAAATGATTCCCTTTTCTCTGTAATAATAAATAGTACCTGTACTTGATCCCAACTAAGATATAATTACCCCTTATTGGGGGCAGAACAGCCCTATTGGGTTTATTTAATGGTTAAATGATTCCCTTTTCTGTGTAATAATAAAACAGTACCTGTACTTGATCCCAACTAAGATATAATTAATCCTTATTGGAGGCAAAACAATCATATTGGGGTTATTCAATATTTATATGATTTTGAGCAGACTTAAGTTATGGAGATCCAAATTACAGAAAGATCCCTTATCTGGAAAACGCCAGGTCCCGAGCATTCTGGATAACAGGTCCCATACCTGTATAGTAAAGAACTGCCCCCCACTATGAAACCGCTGGATTCCACTATATCTAATAAGTAATATATTGCAGCCTAATAAGTTACTATTCATAATGTGGCCTCTTCCCTTTCCCATAACTCTGTGTTTGTGAAGTGACCTTTATGATTGGAGAAGTTTGAGATTTTGTGAGTCAGACCTGTACAGAAAAACCTCATTGATCATCAACGCTTAGAACCGGGAAAATAAGCAAATATAGGAGCCAATAGGCTGCCAAGGACAGTAGAGTTCACAGGCTGGATCTACAGACAGGTTGATTTCTGCTATGAGACAAGAAGAGCCCCCGTGCTTCAGGTAACACCCTTGTAGGAGTAACAATAACCGCCCCCCCCCCCAAGTACATATTATATCTGCTTCCCAATCCCCGGACCCTCAACTGAGGTTATGTGAGATCTGGAGGTGTAGGTTTATGCAAGGGCTCTGTGTCCTTATGCAGTATGACTTGGCTCACCCCTCAGTATTGTTCTAGGTCAGCGGTTCTCAACCTGTGGGTCAGGACCCCTTTGGGGGTCGAACGACCCTTTCACATGGGTCGCCTAAGACCATCAGAAAAAACATTTTTCTGATGGTCTTAGGAATAATTTTATAGTTGGGGGTCACCACAACATGAGGAAATGTATTAAAGGGTTGCAGCATCAGGAATGTTGAGAACCACTGTTCTAGGTCATGGAAGCAATATATAACACTTTAAAGGTAGCCCTACAGGTAGCCTATTAAAAGTTGCCGACCCTGGCCTTTCCAGACAAAGATCAAAGCTTGCCTGACCAGAAATTCAGTCGGGCTATGAACGGACCAGTGCACTGATGTGGTCCTCTCGCTAGGTCCACATTCTGATTGGTCCAGGGACCAATCAATCAACTTTGGACCAATGTTTTGGGGGCCAAATCTGGTAGCAGTTGTAGAAGAAGCATGTCTTATAAAACGAGTCCCCAACCTTTTTTAGCCATGAGCAACATTTACTGTAAATTTAAAAAAAGTTGGGGAGCAATGCAAGCATGAAAAAAAGTTCTGAGGGTTCTGACCTATAAGGCCCGTGATTGGAACGCAGCTTCTTCTTTCCTAATCTGGTGCTGCCAGGAATTGTTACATTTATATCATACAAGAGGGGCCTGATTTCCCACTTTCCTTCATATTTTGTATGTCTCCTGTTGTGTTTAGAAAGAATTTCACATTTCTCTAAATTATTTAAGGTTTAGTTTGCCATACAGACAGATTTTGATGCAATTCTATTACAGGGCACTTGGGGGATATTTATTGTGCCCCAACAGCACCGGTGATGTTGCCGATAGCGACCAATCAGCAATTAGAGTTGAACAGTCATCTACAAGTTAGAAAACAAAAGTAAACATCTGATAGGTTGCTATAGGCAACATCACCGGTGCTGTTGGCTTACACACTATAATAAATATGCCCCTGTAGGTCAGTTAAGGTTATTATACAATTTGCCGGGGTCACTGTGTGTTGTGTTTGCATCACAGGGTACAACCTGGTAAAACAAAGGCAAATATAATGATGGAAGCCCTGCTGCACAGACCTCAGGCAGTAGGTAGGAGTTGTGCTGAGCTTTGTCAAGGTGATTTTAATTACATACATATCACCCCCACCCCTGATCACGTTAAAGGGCCATGCATTTTATAGCTGAACCCATCGTTCTGTAAAACATGTCGTTGGTAGAACAGTTGCCTAGCTACTGAATTCCTGCAAGCAAATAAACTGAATAACAGGCAAATCAATTGTATTGATTGGCGATTCGTGCTGCTGTCTCTCATTGTATTTACCATGCAGTGATTAGCACTGGCTCCTGGGGGGCTGCACATCCCATTCCACTGACGTTAATCCGACTGCACCCTCAAACACCCGCGCTTCTTGGGTTTTGTGTGTCCTCAAAAATATCCAGTTCAGCCCATGTGACTGCATAAACTGGCCCCTTACTAGAATATAGAATGCTTTGTTTAAAGGAAAACTATACCCCCAAACAATGTAGGTCTTTATAATTATACAGTAAATTGCATAAACTGCTCATATGTAAAGCCCTGCTTCATCTAAATAAACCGTTTTCATCAAAATATAATTTTTTAGTAGTATGTGCTATTGGGTAATCCTAAATAGAAAATTGCCATTTTAAGAATTAAGGGCTGCCCCCTGGGATCACAGGATTCACAGTGCACACAAACAAGCCAAGGCACACATACATGCTAGGCCCCATCAGCCAATTAATGGGCAGAGTTCTGCCTTTTACTTCCACACTACTTCCTGTTACAGTTAAAGCTGCATCACTTCCTGTCAGCTGATCTCTGAGGGAGCACACAGCCCATCACTAAATGGCGGCTCAAGGAAAAGGATGTAAAAGGGCAATATTTACTGATATATAAATTCCAGTTTGGTAAGATTCTTTAATAGGCCACTTAACATAATATGAACTATCTGTTGGTTAAGTATTCATTCTGGGGGAATAGTTTTCCTTTAACCTCTTTAGTGCATAGAACTGCAATTCGGCCCAACCCCTAGCTCATCAGAGCATTACAACATGCACGACAAGGCTATACAGTATCCAGTTACCTCATAGGAACGTTATCAATGGCAATAAAACCTGGTGGTAAAGTAATAACAAGTGCAAAGTTTGCTCCAGTTCTAGTATCCTGAAGCAACCAATCAGACATCTGCTTTCAAAAATCAGGCCAGATTGCGTTATCTGCCTATGGGCTGATATAGGTTACTATAATCCTGCCTGGAGAACCCACACCTTCAGCTTATGGCAGGTTAGCTACTGCTGCTTAACTACAACCATATACAGTAAAATCAGCAGGTTATGGCAACAGATATTCCTATTCTGTAGGTGTAGCACTTAAAATCACTTTTGCAGTTGGATATTTCAACTGTCACTGTACCTTTATAAAACCATTCCCTACATTGTATTCTATTTCAACTAAATCAGGCTTGTGTCTATTCTCCAGTATCAACAGCGACACCTAGTGGTGAGTAACATGTTTGCTGGTCCTTTCTTGCATGCAAGCGGTATGACAACACCGCACAGACAGAAGGACTAATGTAACCACTATTGTAAAATATTGAACATCGTGTCAAAATATATCCGCGCTATGGTGAACAAATTCTGAATAATTTTATTTAAATACTAAAAATCACTCAGTGATCACTGTGCAGCCATCCTCCAACTAATCCCCAGTGTTACAGAACCATAAATCACCACAGAGTTGGCGCTCATGAAACACTCATATGTATTAAATAAATCTATCAATTTTTATTAAAAATGTACAATAAATCAGTGTATCAAAAATCAGAAAAGTGCATAAAAAACATTAATTCATTTCTATATAAATTTACACATTAGTTAAAAAGATAATGGGATTGTAAACATTGAAATAAATTAACAATATCTACAGAAATTCATTAGTTAATCCATTTGTATAGAAATTCATTAATCAATGTAAATCTATCTAGACAATTGAGTTCATACGTAAATGAGAGCTACTAAGAAAACCTATACTTTTAAGCTGCAGGCACATACAATTAGAACTAATAAAAGTTAAAAAACGATTTGTATAGCATGATTACTAGTTAAAAAATAATTAAACCAACCGATGTGCTGATATATATCTCCCTCAATCAAAAATATATTGCACAATCAGCCGTTAGAGTGGAAAGCCACAGCTAGATAAAGAAAGGAAACGTGGGATGCCAAACCTCCAGTCGGTACTATAATACCAGTGATTCCCCGCACTGCAGGTAAGCAAAAGTGTACAGAGAGAGCCCCACAGGGAGTAAGCTAGTAGCAAACTATATACAGTTGTCCCGGCCGGGAACTTACTTTAGGCACAGAGGGAGATGCGCACCGAACGTTTTACCTGCCGCTTCGGGCCAATTCGGCCGTGACGTCACCGAAGCTCAGTTCCTTCAGTACGGATCCTCTCCTGTGCCAAAAAGGTCGACGCGTTTCGCGCTCTTGCGCTTTCTCAAAGACCGCTTAGTCTCCTGGGGTTCTCTCTCTCTCCTTTATACTCCCCCCTCCTCTGCAGATTTATTTCGGTGCATTAACCCTTTCCTAGGTAGGGCTCTGATATAGATTTAAGGGAATTCGAATTAAAGGGTACCTTAACCATTTCCTAAGCATGATAAAAGCCATAAAGGACAAAAATACCGTTCCCCCATTATTTGAAAGAACGGTATCCTTGATAATTAATGATAAATACAATTAATAATAAAATATAAGGTCATTAATACATATATGCTACATATCTACTTCTCCTTTCCTTGGCTATATGTCCATTTTAATATTCCCCATACTGATTTCAATATGATATAGTATAACATCCACACAAGGATATGAATAGAATATCAATAATCTGTATATTCACTTCTCCTTCTCCTAACTAACCATACGTTATAGTGCTATACTCCCACGCTCAATAAGGGTGTAGCATAATATTAGTCTCCTTCTATGCTACACCCTTATTGAGCGTGGGAGTATAGCACTATAACGTATGGTTAGTTAGGAGAAGGAGAAGTGAATATACAGATTATTGATATTCTATTCATATCCTTGTGTGGATGTTATACTATATCATATTGAAATCAGTATGGGGAATATTAAAATGGACATATAGCCAAGGAAAGGAGAAGTAGATATGTAGCATATATGTATTAATGACCTTATATTTTATTATTAATTGTATTTATCATTAATTATCAAGGATACCGTTCTTTCAAATAATGGGGGAACGGTATTTTTGTCCTTTATGGCTTTTATCATGCTTAGGAAATGGTTAAGGTACCCTTTAATTCGAATTCCCTTAAATCTATATCAGAGCCCTACCTAGGAAAGGGTTAATGCACCGAAATAAATCTGCAGAGGAGGGGGGAGTATAAAGGAGAGAGAGAGAACCCCAGGAGACTAAGCGGTCTTTGAGAAAGCGCAAGAGCGCGAAACGCGTCGACCTTTTTGGCACAGGAGAGGATCCGTACTGAAGGAACTGAGCTTCGGTGACGTCACGGCCGAATTGGCCCGAAGCGGCAGGTAAAACGTTCGGTGCGCATCTCCCTCTGTGCCTAAAGTAAGTTCCCGGCCGGGACAACTGTATATAGTTTGCTACTAGCTTACTCCCTGTGGGGCTCTCTCTGTACACTTTTGCTTACCTGCAGTGCGGGGAATCACTGGTATTATAGTACCGACTGGAGGTTTGGCATCCCACGTTTCCTTTCTTTATCTAGCTGTGGCTTTCCACTCTAACGGCTGATTGTGCAATATATTTTTGATTGAGGGAGATATATATCAGCACATCGGTTGGTTTAATTATTTTTTAACTAGTAATCATGCTATACAAATCGTTTTTTAACTTTTATTAGTTCTAATTGTATGTGCCTGCAGCTTAAAAGTATAGGTTTTCTTAGTAGCTCTCATTTACGTATGAACTCAATTGTCTAGATAGATTTACATTGATTAATGAATTTCTATACAAATGGATTAACTAATGAATTTCTGTAGATATTGTTAATTTATTTCAATGTTTACAATCCCATTATCTTTTTAACTAATGTGTAAATTTATATAGAAATGAATTAATGTTTTTTATGCACTTTTCTGATTTTTGATACACTGATTTATTGTACATTTTTAATAAAAATTGATAGATTTATTTAATACATATGAGTGTTTCATGAGCGCCAACTCTGTGGTGATTTAAAATATTGAACATCACCAAGGCAACTCAGGGGTGACTTACAGCCACAGTCCATGAATGATTTTTTCCCCTATTAACAACCCCTCAGAGGTAGCTCACCCTTTTTTACAGAAGCTTATTCAGTTGGATAGATGAATAAACTAGAGTCCTGCAAGGGTCCAGTCGGGGAGACCCATGCCCAACCCGGACCAACAACTCCTGCAACACCGCCTTGCTCCCTACCCAGAACCACTATCTGACTCACACCCGCAATAGGTTTACATACCACCTGACCCAGGGACTGGCAAGGCTAGAAGTGATGTCACCATGGGGGTGAGCTGATAGTGTGCATAGAGGCTGCCTAATAGCCAATCACAGCCCTTATTTGGCTCCTCCATGAACTTTTATGGTGCTTGTGTTGCTCTCAAAGTCTTTTTACATTTGACTGTGGCTCATGAGTAAGAAAGGTTGGGGAGTAATATTCTAAGAGAATTTGCAATTGGTCATTTTTTATGGTTTGTGTTTTTTTTTTTTTACGATTTCACTTTTTGTTCAGTAACTCTCCCGTTTGGAACATCAGCAGTTATCTGGTTGCTAGCAGTCTGAATAGGAGACTGGTATATGAACAGGAGAGGGCCTGAATAAGTAAGAAAAAGTAAGGCTAACAATATCATTGTAGCCTCACAGAGCAATAGTTATCTTGGCTTCTGGGATCAGTGACCCCTATTTGAAAGCTGGAAAACAGCAGAAAAATAAATAATGAAGACCAGCTGAAAAGTTGCTCAGAATAGGTCTTTCTATAACTTACTATTACTAAAGGTTAACTTAAAGGTGAACCACCCCTTTAACAGACACAAGGAGGCCACGCCCTGACATTTTTTTTTTTATATGGAGGCAGTTTTCTTTTATACCAATTATACTATATCAGTTGCCTAATCAAGAATTGTCACTTATCAAGCCAAACAAGCACTCCACTCACTGGGGGTCAATGGAAGATATTCCATATTAAATGTGCAGAGGTAGCAGTATGGCAGTTCCCATGCATATAAATAAATACAAAACAGGTGTATGAATAAGGCTCTCTGCACACAATAACCCATGTACATACATTTTCCTGCAGTTTTCTTTTAGTAAAAAATAAGAATAAGCCCTACTTATAAATGTGGTATATTTTCCCTTTAATACACAAAGTACATGATTCAAGTCACACAGAGCCTGGGACTGAGTCCGATAAACTAAAGCACATTTATTGTCTGATTCCAACATATATACCAGTCTTAAGGCTACATTATTTTATTATTTTTTTTGCACCCTCTCAGAAGAATGAGGCAAGTTTTCCTTTATGCTCTTTCTGGCATTGGTTTTACAGACATTAAAACCCAGCTTTCCATGCCTGGAGTTGATTGGCCAGCCAACAAAGTTATAAAGAAATAGCCCTGCCGTCGCCTTTTTACCTCTCTAGAGTTGAGCCTCGCTCCATGCCCCTGTGCTAATAATGTACATTTTCGCAGGTAACGGGCATCTGACATCTAATTCTTAGATTTACATGTGGGGAATGAGCATATTTAGTACATTAAATTAAAAAGTGCAGATAAACATAAAAAAAAAAAAATTCTCACTCCTTGCCGTCACATCGTGGAAAACACTAGAGTGTATAAAGTTAAAACTGACTGTTAAAATGTGTGGGGAAGCAAAGATTGTCATATAGGGGGCGAGTCAGAGCTGGGTTGCATTTTCCACCTGCAAACCAAGGGTTTTCCCCTACAGCTGCTACTAACTTCCAATTCCCTACATCCCCAAACACCTAAAGTTGAAATTTGTAGTTGAACGATATCTGGGGGCCGAATGGCCCTGCATTAGACAGCAAAATGAACCTAGATATACATCAAAACATATAGCAAATTTTTCAATGTTTCTGTTTTTGTAGTTAAATAAGAGCACGCTTTTAAAAGAGTAATGCCATCATACAAGAGCCTGAACCTCTAACGTCATCTACATGTATGTGCCACGCAATGTCCAGTTACTTTGGTTTTTAATCATCATTTGACACTGATAAGAAGTCATAGCTGTTCAATGGATTGTAGCTGTGCTTTTTGTTTCAGGCATGGGTTTCTAAGATTCCTTCCCTCTGTAACTGTAAAGCAATAAGGCATTTTAATAGTGGGGCATCTGAGGGCAGTTCAGAGTCTAAGCTTAAGATGCATGTAATTAAAAGGAAAAAAAACCTATGTAAGTAGAGAAGGAGGTGCAGGGTAAAGGGAGGATTCATGTTCGGATTATGGTACCAGTAAATGTATCCACCTTAGAAGTTCATGAAGATGCATTGAGGCAAGTAGCTTGAGAGAAAGGGAAAAGAACAAGAGTGGTGATAAAAGGCCAGTGTGCAACGCACAGTCAGTGGTAAGAAAGTCGACTGAGCCCGGAAGATTGTTCGTACAGAATTCTTAAGTTAGAGAGAATAAAGATAATGACCCCCAATTAATGACAGAGGAAGGCTGTGCAGATCCTTGTACGGAGAGAGGGGAAGTGGGTCACAACTGTGGGCTAAAGTACAATGAGTTGTAGATTTCTCACCTCCCTTATTTGCCTATTAATCCCTTCAGTCTAAATAACTCCTCCAAGAGGGCAACAGTACTGGCTCAAAATGTACACTAGACGTACAATAAGCAGCTCCATATGCTTGTTCAGCTCCACAGAAGCACTGGTGATTCAGAAGTCAGTGAACATAGGAAGCCACTGGGGAGTAAAAGTGCTGTAAGTGAGCAGCAAGGAGGTTTTTTTGTTTTTTGTTTTTACTCCCAAAGGCTGGCAGCTTCACATTGCTTACATTCCATGTTACAGTGCCAGAATCTCCTAGCGTGGTATCTGGCAGAGAGGAGACAGTCATTGCTGAGCTAAGTCTCCATCAGGTTGTGTGCTGAGTTGGCATGGTTGATCATCAGCCATGTCACTATCAGGAGACTCTGAAAGGTGCCTTGACTTCTTATAGTCACTTTGTGATTCCTCTGTCTCTGTCTCTTCACTTGCCGACGTCTTACAGGCACTCGGTTCTCCATCTTTAATTTCTATGAGTAGTTGGCAAGAGGAGCCTACGGCTTGTGGCCTTGGCATGTCAGGCGGGCTATCTACACCATCTTTTGCATCTGCATTCTCCTCTGTGTATGCAGGTGGATGAAGGTCCTGTGGCCTAGAGGCAGCAGCTATAAAATCTGTGCTGGAAAGCGTCATCACGCAGTCTGTGGTATCTTCTGTCTGAAGTTGCAACGAATGACGGAGGTCTGTGGATGAAAGGAACAGCAGATAACACACTCAGATTTAACAGTTCAACACAACAGATATGACATTTTACTATTAACCATGTTAGTTTGGTTTTTAGAAAGCCATCCTTCCCCCAAGGGCTGTCAAGAGGGAGTAACTGCAGCTCATGCCCTGGAGTGTGCACACTGGGTGAAGGGGGTCAAAGAAACGGTTTTGCTGGGAGACCTGGGGCTATGACTATATGCCCCTCTACTGACCTTCAGGGCAGCAGAGACAGTCTAACCACACTAGGATTGCATAATGGGTTTATTTGTCCCCGAAATACAAGATGCAATTGTTCAGCTCCAGAAATACACCATTATTTTGTCCTCTTGCAGTTTTTCACTTTGAGATATAATTATATAATTCCCACTGTCATCAAAGCCTTTTAGCTTTGCGCTGCTGTAACTGCACCTGCTTTCTCTTGGCTTATTACTATCACAGTCTGTTCCCTCCCGTCACACAGGCACGGATGCATTTTCTGTGTCACTGTGTTATAACGCATTCTTACTGGCGTGACATTAGTTGGCATTCTATGCAAGATGCCATGTAATTACAGCTGTAAAATGAGACCCTGTAAGCTATTAAAACATTTAGGTTGCTACAAAACATGATTAATTTGTCATGGAAAGCTGCAATGCCTACACGCAATATCTAAATTACATTAATACGCAGCTTCTCACCCACTGGCTTAAGTTAAGGCCTACTGGCCTAGTCCCCCTTCTTGATATGTTACCCCCAAGCTTCTGCTCCACTACTTTATAAATGTAAACCCTCTCCACTCATATCGTTCAACCATGGTGTGTATAATTAATGGCTGACTCTTACACACACAAGCTCAACTAAGCTAGCAATACACAGCACAATTCTGAGTAACTTGCCCACCCCAGGGTAGGTCAAAAGCTGATATGACCATTAGACTGTTGGGACAAGAAACAGATCATAAGAGGAGTCTGTGCAGAACTGCTGGGAAAGGATTTGGATGAACTTACTCGACCCTTACTTGTTGAGATTTTTAAACCTGTCCAATAGAGAACTGTAGGGGAGGCCACTGGTTTAGTGACATAAGCTACCAACTCTTTATATCTGTAGGGGAGGCCACTGGTTTAGTGACATAAGCTACCAACTCTTTATATCTGTAGGGGAGGCCACTGGTTTAGTGACATAAGCTACCAACTCTTTATATCTGTAGGGGAGGCCACTGGTTTAGTGACATAAGCTACAGACTCTTTGTGAAGTGGCTGAGTCAGAAGCTAAAATCAGACCATGTACTGTCACCTTTAGTCATGCACACCAGTTCCCCGGGAATCTGTAGTATTCTGTATGTGTAAAACCCCCATTTATTTGGGTGTCTGATCAGCTAGTAAGGAGTTAATATCATTCCTGCAGTTTGAGATCAGAAACCTGAAGATTCCAGTATACTTTTAGTATACTACACAATTCCTAATCTCCTGCTGTCTACAGGATTTCAGCAACATGGAGATTACCAGTATAAAAGCATGTTGGCAAGGTTTGGTTGTCTGATTGGAAAACTAAATGAGTGGATCCCTGACCATATGAACTAAAGGGAAAAATAGTTGCCTCTTTTCAAGCAAGAAATCCCTGGCCAGTGAGTGGACCGGCAGGGTCCAGGTGATTACCACTGAAATCAACGGAGGGGCAATTCCCTTCTCTGGTGATCCTTTGAGCATGGATTTTGAGATATCTATATACTCAGCATATTACACCTTCAAAAACAAAATATAGAACATATTTGGAAATTCATTATATCTCTGTAGTCGCACTGTATGAACATCAGTTTGTGAGATTTAGATATAGGTTCATCATAAAATCCAAGATGGGCAAATAAATGCCTATGGCATATCAGTACCATGGCAGTCAAAATGCCCTTTCTCACCTGCAATTCACTTACTGGTACCTTCATCCATCACAGATGCAGTAAGGTGGGGACCCGAGAGACACCAAATGGTGTATTGCCAAGCAATCCACACCTAACTGTACTATCACCTGCTATCGGCAGAGTGTCACCAATTTATCTGAATAGTAAGTGACTGCAAGTGCGTAAGAGCCTTTTGAATGCAGTTCTCCCGAGGAGCACAGCTGCTGTCAAAACACCATGTGGGCCTTAGCAACCAGACTTCTGTATCAGTATGTTTTCCCCATGATTGTGTTGTTTCCTCTGGGAACCCCTGTTTTCTCCCAGACTCAAAACAGAGAAAGGTTTTTGCCTCCTAATGAAATTCCCCCTAGTGTAATGTAAATCTGACCTAAGAATGTGAGCTCCTCTTGGCAGAGGGTGATCTGAATGATGCAAAACATGACAGCACCTTATGATTAAATGATAATAATTGTGTTTAGTGACCACACAGTTTCCTGGTGTCAGTACTTAAAGCAACAAAACTCACTTTCTTCACGCTCCTTCTCTGCCTTCCTCCGACAAATCTGTGTGCGCAGTTTGTCCACTTCTGCCTGACAGGATTCCACCACCCTCTCGCTCTTCTCTACTTCTTCACTGACAGCCTGAAAAACAGAATAAGGCAATACTGGTATAAATTATACATTTCTACCCTGACTAGAGTCCAATACAATTTCCTTCATCTAGATTACCTGAACCTTCTCTTGAAGGGCATTATACACCTGATATATTAGCCTGATGTCCTTCATCACTCCATCTTTATCAAAAAAATTGATACTGTAAAAACACAAAACAGGACAGATCAGAACAGAAAATGTAATATTATAAATATAAATATATATATATATATATATATTATCCTACCACGTATATTAATTGGGCACATCACCCCCAGCCAATACACATGATTGGTACTGCATATAACTGCAGATTTTACCTAGCGGCCATTTTATCTTAAAATCAGTGACATATACATCTGCAAAGTGGACATCCTAAGTAATTAAGGGGATGCTGTAGCCTTACTACAGGTAAGGGACCTATTATCCAGAATGCTTGGGACCTGGGGTTTTCCAGATAAGGGATCTTTCTGTAATTTGGATCTCCACAATTTAAATCTCCTATTGTTTTGCCCCCAATAAGGGGTAATTATGAGTAATTAAATCTTAGTTGGGATCAAGTACAAGGTACTGTTTTATTATTACAGAGAAAAGGGAATCATTTAACCATTAAATAAACCCAATAGGGCTGTTCTGCCCCCAATAAGGGGTAATTATATCTTAGTTGGGATCAAGTACAAGGTACTGTTTTATTATTACAGAGAAAAAGGAAATCATTTTCAAAATTGAGAATTATTTGTTTATAAGGAGTCTATGGGAGATGGCCTTTCCATAATTCAGAACTTTCTGGATAACGGGTTTCCGGATAACAGATCTCATACCTATATTAACTTTTGAAAACAGGAGTGGCAGGTATTTAAAAATTTCAAAGACTGTTCACTGATTACATTTGTGTGTATGTTTTTTTATGTAGATGATAAAAGCACTACATTGAGCACTCACAGCTGCCCAGTGCAGGACAGAATACTTATTCCAGTAATACCAGAAGATCTTAGATTTGCAGGTATCTGTGACAGTCTGTATAACAGTATTAAAGCAACGAGCAAGCTAAAATCTAATGGAAAGAGAAAAAAAAAACCTAGTCTGAGTAAAGACAGAGCCAGTATCAGGTTCTCAGGCAGGCTTCTGTGAAAGCTGTATTATGGTATAATCAGGTAAAGTGCTACAGAGTTCAAAGGCAGGGAAATGGAATATCTTTCTGTGCTAATTAGAGAAAATGTGAGCTAAGTGTTTGCAAACTGTATTTACCACACTAAAGACTGTACAGGATCTATGTGCTTTATTTAGTTCTAGGGCAAGAATATAACATTTTTAAAACACCATACCAGCAAAAATGGGGTAAAACCCAGGTGGGGGACATTACAATGTTCCTTCCACTTTTTAAGCATTGAAGTTCTTTACACAAATGGGTGTAGATGGAAGTGTTTCTACCCATGCAATGAAACAGCATAGCTTTGCGTACTGTAGTACTTCTACATCAGTATGGGGCTTCTTTGCTCCAGGAGTTTTGTCAGCAAATTAGAAAGAATGATATGTATGGAAATTATATCAATGTTCCTAGGTACAACTACATGTGTAACTCACATGGAGAGATGCTGAAGTTAAAGGAACAGTAACACCAAAAAATGAAAGAGCTTTAAAGTAATAAAAATATAATGCACTGTTGCCCTGCACTGGTAAAACTTATGTGTTTGCTACAGTAACACTACTATAATTTATATAATAAGCTGCTGTGTAGCCACGGGGGCAGCCATTCAAGCTGGAAAAAAGGAGAAAAGGCACAGGTTACATAGCAGATAACAGATAAGTTCTGTAGAATACAATAGTGTTTTATCTGTTATCTGCTATGTGCCTGCGCCTTTTCTCATTCAAATGGCTGCCTCCATGGCTACATAGCAGCTTATTTATATAAATTATAGTAGACTTTTTGAAGTAAACACATAACTTTTACCAGTGCAGGGCAGCAGCACATTATATTTTAGTTACTTTTATACACTTTCATTTTTTGGTGTTACTGTTCCTTTAAAAGTGGCTATTAGGGGTCAATGTTTGTTTATATTGCCAGTTAATTGGAGAAAGTATGATTTAATTATAATGGGCAAATTACATTAATCCCCTCAATCATCTGATGGACGTTAAGACCAGATCTTAACAAATGCATAATGACGGTGTGGCCCCTGCCATGTATGTCTGTCAGTCCATGTAAGGGGATACTGGAAGAACAAAATTTCTAATACCTCTGACCAACAGAAACTATCTGTTACTATTGCACCACAGTCAAAGCTGCATCTAGTGCTACAGTTTAGACCGCAATGCCTAAAAGCCTTCCATGAAATCTCCACCAATTTTAGGTTAATAAGCCTATAGAGAGTCACGTGTTACTTAAAATCCCATCGGGTTACTTATAATCGGCTTTCAGATACTCTGAAACAGGGCTAAAGCGTGGACCCTGCATTTCTTCCAACAGTAAGAACCAGGACAAAATTCTAAAAAAACTGTGCCTTACAATGCAGTATTTATTCCTACCCGTGTTCTTTGATCACTTTGGCATAATTTTGGGAAGTGTTTGGCACGGAAGACACTTTATATTCCTGTTGACTTGTTGTGCCCAAGTTTGGAATGGTAAGCGAAACCCTCTGGTTATACCTAGAAAAAAAAAAATCATAGTTAAGATCAACTTTAGTCACAAACTTTGGTACTAAAAAACAGATCTGGGACCTGTTATCCAGAATGCTCTGGACCTTGGGTTTTCCGGATAAGGGGCCTTCCCGTAACTTGGATCACCATAACTTAAGTCTACTTAAAAAAAAATAATTAAAACATTAAATAAACCCGACAGAATTGTTCTGCCTCCAATAAAGATTAATTATATCTTAGTTGGGATCAAGTACAGGTACTGTTTTATTATTACAGAGAAAAGGGAATCATTTAACCATTAAATAAACCTAATAGGGCTGTTCTGCCCCCAATAAGGGGTAATTATATCTTAGTTGGGATCAAGTACAGGTACTGTTTTATTATTACAGAGAAAAGGGAATCATTTAACCATGAAATAAACCCAATAGGGCTGTTCTGCCCCCAATAAGGGGTAATTATATCTTAGTTGGGATCAAGTACAGGTACTGTTTTATTATTACAGAGAAAAGGGAATCATTTAACCATGAAATAAACCCAATAGGGCTGTTCTGCCCCCAATAAGGGGTAATTATATCTAAGTTGGGATCAAGTACAGGTACTGTTTTATTATTACAGAGAAAGGGGAATAATTTAACCATGAAATAAACCCAATAGGGCTGTTCTGCCCCCAATAAGGGGTAATTATATCTAAGTTGGGATCAAGTACAGGTACTGTTTTATTATTACAGAGAAAGGGGAATAATTTAACCATGAAATAAACCCAATAGGGCTGTTCTGCCCCCAATAAGGGGTAATTATATCTTAGTTGGGATCAAGTACAAGGTTCTTTTTTATTATTACAAAGAAAAGGGAAATCATTTTTTATTTGATTAAAATGGAGTCTATGGTAAATGGACTTCCTGTAATTTGGAGCTTACAGGATAACAGATCCCATAACTGTACCTGTACCCCCAAGATGCACATATGCAATACATATCAATATGGTCTAGTTGACTCAAACCATATGGTTACGTTAACACAGTCCAAAAGGAATCTAAGTCATGTAGCAATATTGTCATGGGAAAACATGTTTTTTTTCAAAACCCATCAGTTAATAGAGCTTCTCCAGTAGAATCCTGCATTGAAATCTGTTTTTCAAAAACACAGATTTTTTTATATTTAATTTTGAAATGTCACATGGGGCTAGTCATTTTCTTCATTTCCCAGGGTGCCACAGCCATGTGACCTGTGCTCTGATAAACTTCAGTCACACTTTACTGCTGCGCTGCAAGTTGGTGTGATATCCCCCTCCCAGCAGCCGATCAGCAGAACAATGGGAAGGGAGCAAGATAGCAGCTCCCAGTAGGTATCAGAATAGCACTCAATAGTAAGAAATCCAAGTCCGGCTTGGGACTCCTCCAGTTACATGGGAGTAGGAGAAACAATAGGTTAGATGAAAGCAGTTCTAATGTGTAGCGCTGGCTCCTTCTGAAAGCTCAGGCACAATGCACTGAGATGGTGCCTACACACCAATATTACAACTATAAAAAATACATTTGTTGGTTCAAGAATAAAATTTTAAATGGTAAAGTGAATTATTTGCTATGTAGACAGTGTAATTTAGAAATAAAGGTATACCATAAAATCATGACATTATCCCTTTGATCAAGGGTGAACAATTACCTGCGGTTGGGCCTAAAGAGCACATACTCCAAGGCATGGGTAGAGGTGTTGGCAGTAGAAATAAAAGTAATCAACAGGAAGACGAGGTCGGGTGCCCCAAGAAGGCGAGTCAATTGCTTGTGCAAGATCTGCTCTCTATATGACATTTGCTGCTGTGTGTTTCTTCGAAATCTATACCAACCAATTACGTTCTGTTGAGAAACAATGGAAGTCAGAACAAGGGAACAGAAAGGGATAACAGATATAGCTTTGAATTGCAATTACATTTACAAAAATACGCTAAAACCATTGGAAATGTTTAATTAATGTATATAGGAAAGTTGCATAGAATTTAATTACTTATTTATTGGAACAAACAGTTTCTGCGTGGAATTCCCCATTAAGTTTTTGTTTTTTTCCCTCCTAGTTAGTTTCCCGGGGCAAATAAAACTGAATCTGCTCTGCGATGTATATTTACACAACATATAGATCTTTTATATTTGATGCAAAAATCACAGCAGCAGAAAAATACAAGTCATACTTTTCGTCTGTCTTTAAGAATCCGATCGAGACTTTCCTCGTTGACAGTTCCCGCATAATCATAAAAACTGTCAGAAAGAAGAGACTGTTAGAAGCGAGTGATATCACCAACCTATAAATATCTAGAACAGCTGAGCTCACACTGCAGCAGGATACTAAGTACTGTACACAGGCACTTCCGCTAATGTCAGTGCTTCCATGCAAGCAACTACCGAAAGAGCAATAACCTGTGGGTTATACATCATGATCAAACTGTACAGGTTACTGTACCTGTTATTCACATATCATAGTCATGCAGGTGGTCAGAAGGGCCCCATACATGGTCAATAAGTACCCAGTTCAGTCTGGAAAGACCAATCCATCAGCTTTTAGTGGCCACCTTACAATAAGACGTCAAATGTGCTGTATTTTGTGGTGCAACCCAACTGGGTCACATATATATGTAGCAAACTCAGACATAAGCATATCCCCATTAATGACCTGTTATCCCATTTGTGAAAAGGCATGTTTTAGAGCAGATAAAGCAAGCTAATCGCTTACATATTTATTGCTATTTAAATAAAAAAATCCGCTTTAAATGTATTTTATTTTTAACCTCTATTATATTAAAATGATCAAAACATCAGTAAGGTACCTACCTGAAAAGGTTTGTGCACGGCTCATGTCTATGGATCTCTGAAAAAAAAGGAAGGTAAAATGAGACACCCCTGCAGCTAAAGCAATGCAGAGAACAAACTGGTTCCCAGTTTTTCCAGTCCAACATGTTGTTAGGGTAATGGGTGGAATGCTGTGTGGTAATCACACTGTGTCTGCCAATCAGGCCAGTATCTCTTGAAAATGTGGCAGTATTTACGGGCGACGCACATCTGACTTGCGACTACACCGGCAGGGTCAGCACAATTAATATTATTGCTAATGATGAAAGGGTATTTTCCATAATTTTTTGCCTTGGGAGAGCTAGAGATGGTGCGGGCAGTGTGCCATCCCCCTTGGGTTAGTAAGTGAGTACAAGTGGAACCAGGGAGCGCAGAACTCACCTATAACTTGCAGAAGTTCCGTGTTGCTAATCTGTGAATCACTGATAGAGAATGTTTCCTCTTGTCTCACCTCTCCCAGCAGAAATCCTTCCTACAAATGGCACAAATATCACATGGAGCTCGGTTTCATCATAAATGGGATGGTACCAGAGTTAGCCCACAACATATCATGCAGCAAGTTTAGAGGAGCTTGATCCAATATGCATTACATACCCACTTTAATAAATAGTGACTGTCTATGGCATCTTACAGCAGCTCCTCTGACATTTGTCAAACTATAGAGACCACCAGCCAAGGCATTCTTTAAACTATTCAAGTTGATCCAATTAAAAAGGGGTAGTTCACATTCAAATGAACTTTTAGGGCATGATTTAATAAAAGCCACTAAGTTTGCCCAGTAGCAGTAACCCATAGCAACCAAAAATATGATTACTATTAAACAGATAAACAGTAAATGCTACCTGCTGATTTGTTGCCATGGGTTACTGGGTTGTCTAAGACAATTTCTCTTCATTTTATTTATTGTTCTGTGTGTGGGGGGGGGTAGCTTTTTGTTCAGCTGCTCTCAGAGACTGGAAGATGAATAGGAGGGGTGCTAAACACAAAGATAAGTAACAATTGTAACATTTCCCCACATAAGTACAGGGACTAAATTTAATTGACGATAGTGCCAATAGAATACTTTACAGAGTTTAGTAAATGTGTTCCCATGGGAATTTTGTCTATGCCGCTGCTATGTTATGTTTCTATGAGCAGCGTGCAAAGTCCCTGGGATGGGTATGTAGCTCTTTAAAATGATCCTCTAGAGAGAGAGGGGAAGTAAACACGGAACAAAAACTGATCATATGTTTCCATCCAGACTCCAATGTAAAATATACCCTCTTTATAAATAGATGTGGCCTTCCTTTTACCCTTCTCTGCCTATTTTGGTAGATGCTGCCATCCTGCTTTTCTCTCTAGGGGCAGCCTTTATAAGCAGCACTGCCATCTAGTGGGCAAAAATGGGTGTTACTCATCATGTTCCAATGTGAATTCATGTATGGGTGAGTTTCTTTAAAGGGATAATTATAGGAGCAGCTGAATACACAAGATTCTTCCAGCGCACCTTGGCTGCCTGGAGTACAGGGAGATAAAGGCTCTTATTAACGCATATACTGCATACCAGAATTAACCTTTACTTTTTTTTCCTATTGTAATAGACTGTTCTAAGCCTTTTTGTTGATTGATTGGTAAAGGTTTGCTTGGTTGCTATGGATTACTGTACTGGTGGCCATGAGGACCTGTTATGTATATGAGGATTAAGGTGCTTTGTCCAAAGCTTAAAGGAGCTGACAAGGAAATCCAAGGCCCGTGACAAACACTGAAACGTGTGTATCCTTATATATCAGCAATGTAAACAACAAGCATATGCCTTGAAGGAGAACCATACCCAAAAGCTCTTTTTGCACTAACATTTTTATTTTGAGAAAAAAAAATATTTTGGGCGCACCTTTAATGGAAATAAAGGGAATCTATTTCCCGTATGTCAAAACAAAAAAAAAAAGTTTTATTATTAATTAGATGTTTACTAATGTGTACGTTTCATATATGAATCCAGTGCTTTTATTATCTAAAGGTCCCAACACTCTCCTATCTCCTCCCAAGGGGTCAGGGGTTTCTAAGGAAAGTTCTTGTGAAATTATTCCTCACTTTCTACCTACAGAATTGCAGAAATCTCCAGGCAAAAAACTAGAATTATGGCTCAGCTTGATAGGCTTCCACTATACCTGCGGGATCTACCAAACTGACCAAGCTTAAGTCACTCACACCGATCTGAATAGTTTTAGGTACAGAGTATCATAAAGCCTGTGACCATGGGCTTGCTACACTAACTAGTGCAGTTGGGGTGCTGGGGCAGAGTACAAAGTGCCCATTCTAGGTATGTTCTCGTACTCAGCACAGGATGTCAGGCAGTTGTACTGCCCACGTATCACTTATTGGAACATTCATGCTGACAAATCCCTGCACAGTGCACACTTCATTATGTGGGAATAAGGTTCCCCCTACTGTAAAATATAAGGATATTAGAAGTAACTGAGGAGGTACATGACCATATAAAGGCACAAGGGCAAAGGTCTTGGAACTCTTTGTGATTTCTAATATCCTCATATATTGCAACCGGGGCACATTATTTATTATAATACACAAGTTTTTAGTGAGTCCTGTGACACAAATTACTTCAATGAACACTGCTTATAACTGAAGCAATATATATATATACTTCCATGCAGAAACCTACATACAGGATATTGATTCCATATGGCTAAAGCTATACACAGACAAAATTGCAGATTTCCAGCTAAAATAATGCACCACTGTGAACACGGAGCCCAGGTTTACCTGTTATTGACAAACACTAAAGGGGACACTTTCCTGCCAGACCATGAAGCAACATGAGAATTACACAGCAGCCACAATTCCCCCACACCCACCTTTATATGTATTTAAGTCAGTGGCTACAGAAGGAAAGCTGGCACTAATGCATTTGCCACAATGGCTTCCTGTGCATCCAGTGAATTTGCCAACACCAAGTTCCTATTTTACTTTCCTCAAGAGAACGCATTCTGAGCCCACAAACTGTATTTCTTTCTGTTTCATTTCAATAAGGAAGTTCCCTCTTCCTTCCAACGTGACACAGCGACTCCCAGCGCCCCTCCTGGCCAGGGACAAGCGGTGCAACACTGCACACTATGACACACCCTGATATGTGGCGCTGAAGGTGTTAATAAATACAGATTATTGGTGGGATGTTGTTTCTCACTGTGGAGAGGGGGGGCCCCAGGTAATGGCAGTGGATCCCCAGGTAATGGCAGTGGATCCCCAGGTAATGGCAGTGGATCCCCAGGTAATGGCAGTGGATCCCCAGGTAATGGCAGTGGATCCCCAGGTAATGGCAGTGGATCAGGGCCTATGGGGGGAGAGGAAGTCCCTTCTAAGCTGCTGCTGCTGCCTGACACCTCCCGGCATTCCCCTGACAGGCTCTGGGCTGCTGGGAGTGTAGCTGCAGGTCAGACACAGTTTGCCCTTTGTACCATTCCCCTACACTGACACACCCATGGGGCCCTGGGCTGCTAAGAGCCCCGGGTAAATACATTTCTGCCTTCCCATAACCAGTCCCTGTGTGTGGGTAAGCATTCCCAGAGCACCCTCCTACTCCCCCAGCCCCAAGCTCAGTCAGTCCCCTGTCCCCCAGCCGCACCCAGTCGGACTCCCCCAGCCCGGAGGCACCGCACACACAAGCGGCCCGCACTTCCCCACACCGACGGGAGCTTACGTGGTCCGAGCAGCTGTTGGCGCTGTGGAAACATAAGGAACTGAACGTATAACCCGAAATGGAGGCCGCCATGATGGTGAGCCCGCTCCTTCCCACAATGCAGCGCGCCGCCGCCCCGCCATGACGCAATCGCTACTTTTGCAGGAGGGGGACACTGGGAAATGTAGTTTTTGTCCATTTCTGTTCTTGCTTATGGTTGCTTTAGGTAGCAGCAGTTATCAGGTTGTTCATCTTTCACCCATCATGAAGGCAAGGAATAGCACATGATACATAGTACAGCCCGGAATGCAGTATAGCTGGTTTGCCCAACCAAACAAAACCTTTTTATGAGGCACCATTGGTATTACACAGTAAGGGGTATATTTATCATGCTGTGTAAAAAGTGGAGTGAAACATTAATGGTGATGTTGCCCAGGGTAACCTATTACCAATTAGATTTCAATAGTTAAAAAACCAAAGCAAAGCATCTGATTGGCTGCTCTGAGCAACATCATCGGTAATGTTTTACTCCACTTTTTACACAGCGTGATAAATATACCCCTAAGTCTGGCAGGGGCTTTGCTAAGTAAGCGTATGGGGCTCCGCGTAGGAGAAGATCTGCAATAGAACTATAATCCGCAAGGGTGGGGTTATGATATTAAATGAGCCTAGGTGGGTGGAGCTACATGTGTGCGTATGATATAAATAATACACCACAGGGTTACAGGATCATTTATGTGGTTGAGGTATTCCCCAATAATAAAATGTAGTTATGTGGGAAGGTACTGGATAAAAAGTGTACCTATGTGAAGGAAATGCCATATATCAGTCACTCCAACACTGCAGCAGCGCAGAGCCTTCATATAGATTCTGTTCCTTATTAATTATACTAGGGCCAACCCCAATCCCAGGGCACACCCATATATACAGGGCACACACATATATACAGGGCACACCCATATATACAGGGCACACCCATATATACAGGGCACGCACATATATACAGGGCACGCCCATATATACAGGGCACACCCATATATACAGGGCACACACACATATATACAGGGCACACACACTTATATACAGGGCACACACATATATACAGGGCACACACACTTATATACAGGGCACACACATATATACAGGGCACACAAATATATACAAGGCACACACATATATACAAGGCACACACACATATATACAGGGCACACACATATATACAGGGCACACACACTTATATACAGGGCACACACATATATACAGGGCACACACACATATATACAGGGCACACACACTTATATACAGGGCACACACATATATACAGGGCACACACACATATATACAGGGCACACACACTTATATACAGGGCACACACACATATACAGGGCACACACATACAGTACATTAATAAGGAGTGGTTAGTTTACAGCCCCCTAAGCATGAGAAGTGCCCATGGGAACAGAAATACAAACAATATAGAACATTCTGTAATAATTGTTACACAGCCCCAGTATAAACAATACTAATATCCATCCCGTAACCCCTGCTGCTCTTGAAGTGCAGTGCCCAGAATCCCTCCAGGCTCCAGCAACAAAAGGCAGCCAGGGCACATGGGATAGGTAGGTATGAACACCTTTGACATTTCACTAAACAATGTATGAATAAAACAGGTACCCTCCTCTATTTATGGATATAAAGCAGAAACGGCTGGCCAATCCACACTAGCCCCTATCTGGGGTAAAAACCATTTCCTAATCAATGAATGGGGTGGGGGGGGGGAGTAAAAAGGTTAAAAAAGAATCTCTATACATCAAACATAAGGTTAAGAACACTTTGGGTGATAGATTGTAAGCTCTTTTGGGCAGGGCTCTCTTCACCTCTTGTATTGGTTATTGATTGCTTTATATGTTACTCTGTATGTCCAATGTATGAAACCCACTTATTGTACAGCGCTGCGGGATATGTTGGCGCTTTACAAATAAATGTTAATGTAATGTTCTTGTTAAAATTACACATACAAATGATGACAGAAGGTCCCTATATAGCCATGCATTGATATAGCTTGATGAACTGGAATTTTTCTGGCCTATATGGTTTAGGGCCGATAATGAAAGCCCATTTTGATCACTCACATTTTTTAAACCACACCAATGTTATCACATGAGTTTTTAAGACACACATTCAAGGTGGTAGCACACAGAGAAAAAATCTAATTAATTGGTGCTCACTGCAGGGATATCACCCTTCACTGATTTGTAAAAGAAGTTTATTATGTCATATTAGCATAGGCGGAGGGTGACTTTTTTGTTTGGGGAGGCTAAATGTGGGCCGTACACAGACTGACCTAAAGCTAATGTGAGACTTAGTGGATTTGCTGCTGGTGTAAAAAATTAACCTCCCAACTGCCTCTTACGGTTCCCACTGACTCCCAGGGATACTGCGCAAAAGTGCGGGTGGGAGTGTTTTTTTAACCCTAAAATGCTTAGGATGTAAAAGTATTCATACAGGCACTTCTGTGAGGGGCTCTCCATACATTTGTGTTTGTGATCAGTTAGCTTAAAGGGCTAGTTCACCTTTAATTCACTTTTAATGTGATGTAGACATTGATATTCTGAGACAATTTGCAATTGGTCTTTATTTTGTATTTTTTGCAGTGGCCCCCAGCAGCACATCTGAGTGGCACAGCTCTAGCGGGTTGTACTTTGCATGAATGGATGAGAAGAATTGTGAAAAAGAAATAATTTTATTGATTGGGGAATAAAAACTTGTGCACAACTCCTGTTGGTGCCCTGCTGTGACTGCTACGCCAGCGGTGCGTGCCACGGTCAAACACGCAGGCTGACCTCAGTAGCTTGGTTCCCAGGCCGTCCCTGCCTCATCCAGCGCGTGGGATGACACTATCCATCACCCAGACTGGTTGTATTTGTTTGGCCATCGAGCTTGGCAGCACGACGACCCCTAACATGGGACACTGGGATTGTGTCCCATCTACCACATGACATTTCCCTGTGACAGCATGGCACCAACTGCCTCCCAGGCCTGTCGGCACAAACCAACTGACCGATCCGAGTGGTATTTATACCCCTGAATTGCTGACTGTTTCACCTTGTAGAGACATTTCTATAAAGTTGCCAATTTCAGTGCACAGTGTTGTGCTTGTCATCAATATTATCCCTGCGCGTTCCTTGGGTTTCTTAATCAAAGCACAAATGAGCCTATTTCTCTCTTTGTAACAGAAACTGGCACCCTAACTGATATGCAAATGAGCTGCCAGGGCCTCCAACGGCTGCTGGGTATCTCCTTGCCCAGTAGGAACAGCTCTACTGCTGCTGTGGGAGAGGGAACTGTTATGTGTGGGGGGGGGCAGCATCGCTACTGGCTGCAGGTTTAACTTTAATATTGATTGTTTTACATAGGTTTTTGAATCTATTCAGCTGATGAGCCTCAGTGCAGGTGCATTGCTCTATCTTTGACCATCAGGGACTCCCCATGACACAACCTGATTACACCCTACACGCCACTGAGTGTCCCAGTCATTTAGCCACTTGTCATCCTATTTATTGATGTGTTTTTAGCAAGCCTCTTTATTTCATTTTTGGCATAGAACGTCTTTGGCTTTATGGCAGCTCCTGCAATCTGTTCTTTAGCAAAAGTTAGATGTCAGTGGTGTAACTATAGGGGGAACAGACCCTGGGGGTGAGGGGGGGCTCTGGGATATATGTTTCTTTTTCTATACTACTTTTTCCCCAACTATCTCTTGCGCTTCCCACTGACTTCCAGGGATACTGCTCAAAAGTGCAGGTAGGAGTGTTTTTTTTTTTAACCCTAAAATGCTTAGGATGTAAAAGTATTCATACAGGCACTTCTGTTAGGGATTCTCCATCCAACATTTGTGTTTGTGATCAGTTAGCTTAAAGGGGTAGTTCACCTTTAATATGATGTAGACATTGATATTCTGAGACAATTTGCAATTGGTCCTCTTTTATTTTTAATGGTTTTTCAGTTATTTAGCTTTTTTTCAGCTCTCTGTTCAGCTCTCCATTTTAGCTTTTTTGTTCAGCTCTCTGATCAGCTCTCCATTTGGTATTTCAGCAGCTATCTGGTTGCTAGGGTCTTATTTACCATAGCAACCAGGTAGTGGTTTAAACAATAGTTGGGAATATGAATAGTTAAGGGGCCTGCATGGAAAAATAAAACTTTTTGGCTGCCGGGGTCAGTGACCCCCATTTGAAAGCTGGAATGAGGCAGAAGGGAAATTATTCAAAAACTATATAAAAAAAAAAAATAATTAGGAAGACCAATTCCAAAGTTGCTAGGAGTTCTATAAAATAATTAAATTTAACTTAGAAGTGAACCTCCCCTTTAGATGTGTTTAAGTTTTATAGAGAGGCAGTGGGTACTGACATCCCAGGCACATTATATACAGTGAGACGCAGTCTGTATTTATGAAACCAGCACATTATATACAGTGAGAAGCAGTCTGTATTTACAAAACTAGCACATTATATACAGTGAGAAGCAGTGGGTACTGATGGCAGATATTCAGGCCCTGGCACTATAACATTGGCCCCACTGTAACTAGAAATGAACAAAACAATGACAAAAGTAAAAAAAAATAATAGTAAGTGCAAAAAACAACAAATATATAAAAGCACAATGAGCTTTTTCAGGGGGAAAGAGTTAACTTACCCTCCATCTGTTAGGGTAGGGGATAGGGATATTATAGATGTCAGGTGACAATAAAGGAGTCAGCCTTTAGAACATATACAGTATAGTACATGTGTATAGTATCTGTGGGATGAAATCTGCAGCAAAAGTTCTTAGGTAAAGTTACAGCTGCAGATCCTTCTTTTCAGGCTTCATTTCTGCACTGCCTTCAGTTTGTAATATCTCCCCAGCCCTGTCTGCATCTGTGCCTTGATTGGTCAATTTTACTGTCTGTCAAGAAAGCTGTCAGAGCACAGCTGATTACAGCAGAACCGGAGCTTGCAGGAATAGGAGAAGATTTTCTGGACAGTGCAGAAACAGGGTGTTTTGTTACAGAGTGAGACTCAATGTAACCACTCTAAGGTGGATGGTCCTCCAGCAGGTTGCTATGCCTACAAGAGGGGGGGACAGGAAAGCCATGCTATTGAGACTTGAAGCGAAATGGATTGAGTCTCTTAATAATATTGAACCAAGGGGAATGAATGAGGCTTGGAGTCTCAAATGTTTTCTGTAAACCACAGGACTATACATTGCCAAGCTAATAACCCTTTTAAAAAATATTTTTGCAGATTGAGGCCTATACTGCTTCCTACCTTTACAATGGACTGAACTACCAGATGGTATGAGTAACGTTTTGGATACATAAAGATACTATATATTTTTGTGGTGTTATGTGGATAGAACCTGAGGTAATTTCCATTAATTGCTCTGTTAATGTAATTGTTATACCTGGCCTCTAGATGGAGCTGGTATCCTTATCACGACTTAATTGGTGGAGTGGGGGTTTAAAAAGGTGTTCACCTAGGGGCACATTTACTTACCCATGAACGGGCCGAATGCGTCCGATTGCGTTTTTTTCGTAATGATCGGTATTTGTCGATTTTTCGGAAAATTGTCACGACTTTTTCGTTGCCATTCCGAATGTTGCGCAAAATTTGGCAATTTTTTTGTAGCGTTACTACTTGCGCGAAAAGTCGCGACTTTTTCGTAGCCTTCGCGCCGAGTACAAAAGATTCGGATTCATTCAAGCTTCAGTATGGTGACTTTCCTTGGGCCGGGTTGGAGCTGCAGAGTGCCATTGAGCCCTATGGGAGACTTTCCTTGGGCCAGGTTGGAGCTGCAGAGTGCCATTGAGCCCTATGGGAGACTTTCCTTGGGCCGGGTTGGAGCTGCAGAGTGCCATTGAGCCCTATGGGAGACTTTCCTTGGGCCAGGTTGGAGCTGCAGAGTGCCATTGAGCCCTATGGGAGACTTTCCTTGGGCCAGGTTGGAGCTGCAGAGTGCCATTGAGTCCTATGGGAGACTTTCCTTGGGCCGGGTTGGAGCTGCAGAGTGCCATTGAGCCCTATGGGAGACTTTCCTTGGGCCGGGTTGGAGCTGCAGAGTGCCATTGAGCCCTATGGGAGACTTTCCTTGGGCCGGGTTGGAGCTGCAGAGTGCCATTGAGCCCTATGGGAGACTTTCCTTGGGCCGGGTTGGAGCTGCAGAGTGCCATTGAGCCCTATGGGAGACTTTCCTTGGGCCGGGTTGGAGCTGCAGAGTGCCATTGAGCCCTATGGGAGACTTTCCTTGGGCCGGGTTGGAGCTGCAGAGTGCCATTGAGCCCTATGGGAGACTTTCCTTGGGCCGGGTTGGAGCTGCAGAGTGCCATTGAGCCCTATGGGAGACTTTCCTTGGGCCGGGTTGGAGCTGCAGAGTGCCATTGAGCCCTATGGGAGACTTTCCTTGGGCCAGGTTGGAGCTGCAGAGTGCCATTGAGCCCTATGGGAGGCTTTCCTTGGGCCGGGTTGGAGCTGCAGAGTGCCATTGAGCCCTATGGGAGACTTTCCTTGGGCCAGGTTGGAGCTGCAGGGTGCCATTGAGTCCTATGGGAGGCTTCCAAAATCATGCTAAGTCTGAAGGTTTCGCCCGCCGCTTACGAGCGCTCAATACGAAAAAGTTGCGACAAGATACGAGCGCATCGTAATGGCTACGAAAAACTCGTGGTTTTTTGCACAAAAAAGTCGCGACAATTTCCGAAAAGTCATAAAGGCGCCGAAAAAATCGCAAAAAATACGAAAAAGTCGCAAAATGTTCGTTTTCCAATCGGAATTTTTCCAATTCGGATTCGTGGGTTAGTAAATGTGCCCCCTAGTGTTCTTTATACTGCACCAGAGGAAGGACCCCAGAGGTCCGAAACATGTAGTGCTATGCATCTCTAAACTAATAAACAACACAGAACGCATTTGGCTCTCCAGTGGATTTTTTTTAATTTTTACATGGTACCTATTAGTAGACCTGGCGAAACCTACACCATTGTGATTGAGCCTCCTCACTGAATTTCACATTTCACAGTTTGTATTGCAGTACATGCGAGTGCTGCTCCTACTGTCTGAGGTGTGAACAGGTGAACAATGTGGGAGCCTACAGTCTGAGTCTGAGGTCATACAGGTGTGAACAATACAGGGGATTACAGCCTGAATCTGAGGTGTAAGTAATGCAGGGGGGTCCTGATATAATTTAAAGCTTACACAAAGGTAAGCAGTCACAGCAGGTAACATCTCAGTCTTGGCCACAAGGTGTGTAAGTGAGGATCATATTAATGCATGCCAACCTCTGCAGCAAGATTGTACCCTGTATAATGCAATAGAAAATGTAATATCCCACAAACATGCATGCATACTCATTCGCACTCTCCTCCCCTTAGCAAGCTTCTTAAAAAGAGACTATGACTAGGAACAGCAGTTTCTTTTTATAATCAAATATATTTAATACATAAATGCATATAATTAAAAAATGAATAAATAAACATTTTTCTGTTTTTGCCAAGTCTCTCAAGAGTGGTTTCTCCTCTGTAATACCAATGCAGTAACGCTGTGACCTGCCTTGCCTCCAAAACTAAATGTGGGTGTTGGAAGCTCATCCTTGAATTCAAACTCTGCAAAACAAGAAGACACCAAAAAGGAATATGTAAAGCACAGGAAAATGACCAGCAAGTGTACAGGATCACACGTTGTGTATAGAGAAGCAAGCTGCATATGGCAGGGGTACTGATCCTAGGAAAACATGTAAAAGTAGACCCCCAATTCCTGGCTGCATGAAGCCCCTTACCTTCCCCAAACTGACTAAGTAGTTCCTCCTTGGTCCAGTTGCAGGAAGTTATAATAAAAAGCCCCTGCGCCTTTAGGGCCTGGCATAGCGACCGCACATACTGCTCACGCTTCTCTGTTGCACCTGTCGGATCTAAGCTCACTGCGTCAAATGTTCCTTTATCCAAGCAAACGTCAAACTGCTGTGATGGATGGAAGTCTTCAAGAAAATCTGTGACCTAAAAAAAAGTCACACAGGTGTGTAAATGCAAAACCTTGCCAGCATTAGGGTGCAGGAACTACGTAACCCACAATGCATTGCACTGTGATGTGCTTTTTCTTATTGACATCAAGTGTGCAGGGAATTGTGGGATTAGGAGGATGCAGGCTAAAGGCAGGCTGAGGACAGTCGACTACAGTTACATTTTATTTGAGTCTCAAAGTAGTCACTTGCTTTTGTCTCTTACCTGCAACTGTGCATTTTGGGAGACCCCCTCCTTTTCACATATGCTTTTCGCTAGTTCCACAGCATCACTGCTATAATCTATGCCAGTGAGATTGCAGTAGCCAGACTTTGCCTGTAATGATACCAGAATGCACAACACCATGTTCACACTACGAATACGGTTGTGGCCCTGATGAATGATATTTTTATACCGGAAAATATGTAAGCAACTTCCCCATTATTTCATTGGCTAGCTCTATGGTTAGTGGAACCGAAACAGTAAATGCAGATTAGAGCACCCAATCCATTCATTCTTACCAGTTCCACCAGTAACATGCCATTTCCTGTTCCAATGTCAAGTATGGAAGCAGTCTGTGGTACTTTGTGTGCATTTAGCCATCGGATAACTCTTGCCATACTGCCTTCTCCGAACCTGGCGGAAACAAATCCAGTACAATAATGAAGACTGAACGAGAAATGCACCTTCATGGAAAATTTTAAGCAAAGTACAAACTTTCTCACATGAAAGAAATATGTAATTGGTGTTTTTAATTCATAAAGTCAGTTCAGCTTATTTCACCTCACCTGAGTGCTCGGAATCCTTTACCATTAAGTGGGCAAATTATTTGTTACTTCACATGTTCAAGGGCTACAGCAGCGAAGAGGATGTTAGGAGATGGTGGAATATAGCAGCGAGTTCCTGGTTAACTTTTAGTATGTTATAGAATGGCCAATTCCAGGCAACTTTTAAAATGGTCTCTACTTTTTATCTATAGATTTTTAATTATTTGTCTTCTTTTTCTGACATTTTCCAGCTTTCAAATGGGGGGTCAAGGAGCTGTTAGAGGTTATGAGGCAAATACGTAAGGTTCAATGAAGAGCAGCAGCATTAAAAACAATTCTCGGCCCCCCACACAAAAAAATTGTCAGAGGGACCCGGTGTGCACCTACCTAGCATCCCCCCAAAAAAGTGAAAAAGTTTCATGTTTGCTTCAGAAAGCCTTTTTATATTTTATATAAATAAGCTGCTCTGTAGCCATGGGAGTAGCCATTCAAGGTGGAAAATGAGAAAAAAGGCAAAGCTTACATAGCAGATAACAGAACACTCTTTAGAATACAATGGCAATCTACACAGCTTATCTGTTTTCTGCTATGTACCCTGTGCATTTTCTCAATTTTAATAGCTAACCCTGTGGCAAACCAGCAGTTTTGTGTATATAAATTATAGCAGGGATTTGAATTATACAACTTTTGCAGTGCAGGGCAATATGATATAATATATTAATTACTTGTGTACTTTTTTATTTTTGTTGTTACTGTTCCTTTAAAAACAGAGGAATGGGAGTCAGATCTGAAGTCAGAGTTACCTCTGAACTGAGAAGTCAAAGGATTTATGTACCAATTCCGCAGCCCTGAGCTGTACAGTTCATTTACACCTAATACAGCAAATGTTTATCCTGGGATTGTCTTGTCTTTCCATTTGGGGAATAATGTAAGAAAAAAATATTTCACATAAAAAAAATTATAATTGTGCAACAAATGCCATTATTTCCTTTATAACTCACCATATTTCACCCTCATCACCGTATTCCTTAAATGACTGAAGCTCTCGACTATAAACAGCATCCCAGCTGCAGATAGAGAAACAAATATCAACAAATACTCCAGCAAAATTATATTCTGCTAAATATAGTAATGTCTCATTTTTAATTAATCTATCCAGAATAAAGTTTCATATTTCCATGAGGCAAAGCTTATATTACATTTTAATTATTGTGATTGTTCCCCTTTAAAGCCCAAGTTCTACTTCCCCTATAGATATGCTACTTTACAGCAACCTATCCAGAATTTGTTTTTATTAGTTAAAAGACCTGACCAGAGGTGAAGAATATTAAAGATTTAGGAAACATTAGCATTCCCCAAAAGAAATTAGCTCCTATATATTCATATTTAATGCTAAATTATCCACTGGAAAGCCTTTTATTGGTCAAGCTCCCCCCCCCACACCTGATTGGTTGCTATAGGATACAAGTCAGTAAATTAGTACCATAGCTTTCTCTGGCTTTAGGCACACTTTTTTTCTGTCATGTTACTGCCTAGTCACATCTCAATTAAAATACCCTTACAACCATGTAAAAGTACATTTATAACAGCGAAGAGTTAAACTAATCAAACGTGAAACTATTTTTACATGATAAGAAGTAAACATATGTTGCCAGATAGTTTTGGATGAGATTCCCCTGGATAAGAGACGCTAAAATCAACATGTGCTGGAAGCCTCAAGCTACTTCCGGGTGTACAAACAGGGCGCTCCCCCATTCTATTGTCAAACTTACTGTGCCTTGGTACCCAGTGCTGACGGCGAAAATTCTTCCTCATTGGTCATGTTACCGGGTGGAAATGAGACCGAATATGAAAAAGTGAAGCCAACACCGGCTGTCTCGTCTTTCCCACGTCATGCCACGCAAAGCATGCTGGGTATCCAGGCGCTAAAGGTGATGTCAGCACAGGCGCTTCTAAGGGAGTTTGTAGAACAAGAGCGGTCACGGCTCCGTATAGGGCATCGCAGATGCACTGTCCACATTCTGTCTTAGTTCCCGTATGTCGCAGGCACCAAGGGCTACCAGACCTACTAGCCAGTTTGGTACCGGGTTTAGGTTATGATCTAAATGTATTATCCATGGACCACTTTCCCCATCTTCTGTTACCCCTACTTTTTCATATACTGTCCCATGGAGGAGCATACTTGCCTCTGAAAATAATTATTCTCTGAGGTCTTGGTATTATGCAACATCCTCTTGAGGGATCTCTCATGGACACTTACTTATATTTATATTCCAGTTTATCCTGTTACCCTGTTTTAATAGTGTAAAATCAGGGAAATGCATTACAAATTGGTGGGACCACAAAAAAAGCTGTAAAATCAGGGTGTTAAATTGAGGTTCCACTGTATAGAGATACTGAATGTCCCATGAGCCTCAGTAACACCCATTAAAGGAACAGTAACACCAAAAAATGAAAGTGTATAAAAATAATTATGATATAATGTACTACTGCCCTGCACTGGTACAAAGACTACTATAGTTTATATAAACAAAGCTGCTGTGTAGCATGGGGGCAGCCATTCAAAGGAGAAAAGGCACAGGCACATAGCAGATAACAGATAAAACACTTGTATTCTACAGAGCTTATCTGTTATCTGCTATGTAACCTGTGCCTTTTCTCCTTTTTTCCAGGTTGAATGGCTGCCCCCATGGCTACAGAGCAGCATATTTATATAAGCTATAGTACTGTTCTTAAGCAAATACACAACTTTACCTGTGCAGGGTAATAGTACATTATATTTTAAATACTTTAATACACTTTCATTTTTGGCGTTACTGTTCCTTTAAGAAAGGCCAATTATATCTCAGTGCAACAACAGCCTTTGGTCCTAAAGCAAATAACAATGGCCTGGATTAGCAGAGAGTGTGTAAAGAACATTGTTGGCACAATAAATATGCTATCTGGTTCCTAGCAGCCCCTCTCTCCTCCCTCTTTTGTTACTGGTTTTTGCTTCTATTATTGGATACATTGGGACAGTGAGAATGGCAGAGAATGAAAGCTACTGAGTAACATAGTAATGTAGGTATAGCTGTTGCCAGTTACCTTGCAATCCCCTGAGCTGCTGGGTGTTTAAATACAGCAGTAATATTGTTAAATATAATGATCGCTGCACCAGTCACATACATATGGGTAATACTTCTGATGTCACAACTGTGCAGAATATTTCCAACAGTAGGGACATTTATTTGTTATCACCGGTGATGTTGCCTGCAGGAACCAATCAGCAATTAAAATTAAATGGTCACCTATAAGTTAGAAAACGAGCAAATATCTGATTGGTTGCCTTGCACACAAACAAATATGCCCCTTAGTCGTTCTGACTTTGTAACTAACTGCATCACCCAAACTGTTCAGCCAGCCTTCAGGAGGTGTAACGTTTTTACCAAAAAATCCTCTCGGTTAAAAGACCACACAAAGCTTATTTGTAAGAAACATTTGCCTATAGGAAATGCATATAATTAGGTTCATGTTTAAATAAAACAAAAACACATGACATTAACAGATTTTTTTATTTAAAATTGTACATTAATAGGAAACTGCTTGTATTTACTGTAATACCCATAATCCTTGTCAGGTACTGGCAGGGGCTGATTAATAGGATGTGAAACTAGGTTACTTGAGTCCTTCTTCCAGCATGAGTCTGATGTGCCCCCGTAGCATTCTAGCTTACACTGCTAGGTGAATGCAGACACAGGAAGGGTTAGGTGCCTCAGTATAATCTAGCAGTATTTCTTACTGAAACCTATCCCTTTTATTATTTTATTGGTGGTACAGGATGGTGCCCATTATTTCTGGTGATAAGTATTAGTCTCCAATACTATTTGACACATGATTCTATCAGTGTTTTTCCATCATTGATTAGAGGCACGAGATGCAAGAAGAATATCCACGGCATGCGCTAAATTATCCACATAACCATCAGCAGTAACCTCGGGATGCTTTTCATCACTGGGTCTAGGAAAAAGAAAGGCCTAAGATTAAATGTGCAATTATATACATATGTGAAATAAACTGATTTTCCTCCGACTACTGTAAAGTACAAATCACCAAAAAGACAATTTTGTGGCTGTTCTACACGAAAATCCCCAACACCTTAAGTGCCACGTGTAGGCTATCCCTGCTATAAGGCAATGGGCTGGATCCCATAGCATAGCACTGACCTGTATTTTCCTGTCCTGACGAGTACAGCCCTTATGCCACAGCTCTGTGCTCCACCAATGTCATTCACTATATCATCCCCAATCATGACAGCCTGTTAGGACACAACAACACAATGAAAAAGACTGGCTTCTAGAACAAAATAACTGCCATGGGAGAGAAGAAAAGATTTAAAGGAACAGTAACAATGAAAAATCTAATAGGGTTATGAAATAAAAGGTACTATGTTTGCCTAGGTGCAGTAACCCATAGCAACCAATCAGCAGGTAGAATTTACTGGTCACCTGTTTAAATGCAAACATCTTATTGGTTGCTATAGGTTACTGCTTCTGGGCAAACTTAGTTCTTTTATTACATATGGGGGTTGCAAATTATATTGAAATAGGGCTAAATGGTGCCAGTTACATAATAGTTAGCTGAAGTGCTAAACACCATTATATTCTGCAGGGTTTATCTGTTACCTGCTATGTAATCTGTGCCTTTTCTCCTTTTTTCCCAGCAATTTTTACTGTTACTTTAAGGTGTAGACACGTTTTAGCTTTGGCCATGATAGTAAACATGTATTGTTTCCATAAATTTGCCTACTTTGCTACTGCATATCAAACAGATAGAGCTTGAAAGGACTGGAAACGATTTGAGACAGGAAGTCTGACTTGTAAACAACCATAAAGGAGGCCATACACGGGCACATTTAAGCTGCTGGTTCATGTCCTTTAGACTGATTCGGCAGCCGCCCCAATCGATATCAGGCCCAAAAATTGGACAGGTGTCAAAGGGCAGGTTTGATTTTCCTGTCGGATCGAGGGTCATATTGGCTGGTTGATGCAATCCTTAGACCGATGGCTCCTATACCTTTTGTGATTCGATTGCTTGGGCCTAGGGCCAAATGACTGAATTAGCCTGATACCTGATATTGCCTACTACGTACCTCTTCTGGCTTTGCTCCCATTTCCTCCAAAGCAGACAGGAAAAAGTTTGGTGATGGTTTCCCCACAACTTCGGCTTTGATGTCACAGGCATACTAATAGAGAGATGAAAAGGGATTCCTTACTAACAGTTGAGAAGCAATACACGGGGGACAGGGCAAAGGAAATTACCTCTAGAGCTTTCATATACGCCCCAACATCCAACTTCAGGCCATCTGTTTCCTTATAATAGCGTCTAGAAAATTCAGTGAGCATTATGTCAGAGTGGCAGCACCCAGAGACATAAAATGATAGCTAATAATAAATCCTTTACAATGCTAATGCTTTTAAATATCCATTATAAGAACAAAACAGCATGTAGTGTAATTGGGCTGTCTGAAGTCGTAGGTAAACAACATAAACATTGTGGTTGACAAGCTCAGCTGCCAATATCCCCAGATGGGGCTTCTGCACACATTGCTATTTATTTTGTCAACAATCTATTGCCATGGAACATCATTCAGTCCATACCCCTTTTCCATGCATCTTTTGAAGGCCTGGACCAATTCTTTATATATGTTTTACATAAATGTCACCATGCAAAAGACATGACACTGGCTTTAAAAGGTGCCTAGTCTGCAGAGCCTGCACTTTGAATAGGGTAAACAATTTTGTCAAATGTGTGGGCAAATGTATGAGCATAATACGTGAGTCTACCAGCCACATAAAGGCATATGTAATAAAAGGCACTAAGTTTGCCCAGTAGCAGTAACCTATAGCAACCAACAAGATGTTTGCTTTTAAACAAGCAACCAGTAAATTCCACCTTCTGATTGGTAACTATGGGTTATTGCACCCTGGGCAAACTTTGTACCTTTAATTATATAACCCCCCTTTATATGCATATGACATGAGAATGGACGACACATATATCGAGTGAGTTAGAACGCTTGCTTATTATATGTGCCCCATCCCAGCAGCCTGGTGCAGAAAGTTTTGTACCCTTATTTGTGTGTGTACTGGGTCAAACAGATAGATATAGTTTGGTTTGGGGATCGGGCAGGCTTAACATTTTTATCTACCAATGCACCATCAGAAAATGAAGAGCAGCCACAACTCTTTACTTTGTGGTGTTGCAATCATTCATGCTGTTTGCTCAAATGATCAGAACAACAGAAAGAGAACTATACTATGTGTAGCCCCTTTTATCAGATCAGTTAACCTTCACATTCAGTGGGGTAAACACCATTTTTGCCATGGATGCCCTTTAAGCTAGGGGCTTTTGCTTAATATAGATGTCTTCACTGTACCCCATTACCTGTTTAGAAGCTACTCACCCCTTTCCCAGTGATATAAGGACTGGCTTCTGCAAGTTAATTAAAACCTGGAAGGCACGGTTCACATTCTGGTAGGAAAAGTTTTCAGCAGCATCTCCAATCAGGACGCAGTTGGGGTCTGATGTCTCAATGGATTCAAATTCAGGCAGGAGATCTGTTGTAAGAAGCAGGACACCAATATCAGCACTTTAGCACTTGCAAGGAAAGAATCATTATATGTAGGTTTGTTATTCAGTAAGATGATATACAGTGGAGGAAATAATTATTTGACCCCTCACTGATTTTGTAAGTTTGTCCAATGACAAAGAAATGAAAAGTCTCAGAACAGTATCATTTCAATGGTAGGTTTATTTTAACAGTGGCAGATAGCACATCAAAAGGAAAATCGAAAAAATAACTTTAAATAAAAGATAGCAACTGATTTGCATTTCATTGAGTGAAATAAGTTTTTGAACCCTCTAACAAAAAAAGACTTAATACTTAGTGGAAAAACCCTTGTTTGCAAGCACAGAGGTCAAACGTTTCTTGTAATTGATGACCAAGTTTGCGCACATTTAAGGAGGAATGTTGGTCCCACTCCTCTTTGCAGATCATCTCTAAATCCCTAAGGTTTCGAGGCTGTCTCTGTGCAACTCTGAGCTTGAGCTCCCTCCATAGGTTTTCTATTGGATTAAGGTCCGGAGACTGACTAGGCCACTCCATGACCTTAATGTGCTTCTTCTTGAGCCACTCCTTTGTTGCCTTTGCTGTATGTTTTGGGTCATTGTCGTGCTGGAACACCCATCCACAACCCATTTTCAGTTTCCTGGGAAGGAGGTTGTCGTTCAGGATTTCACGATACATGGCTCCGTCCATTTTCTCGTTAATGCGAGTAAGTTGTCCTGTGCCCTTAGCAGAAAAACACCCCCAAAGCAAAATGTTTCCACCCCCATGCTTGACGGTGGGGACGGTGTTTTGGGGGTCATAGGCAGCATTTTTCTTCCTCCAAACACAGCGAGTTGAGTTAATGCCAAAGAGCTCTATTTTGGTCTCATCAGACCACAGCACCTTCTCCCAGTCACTCACAGAATCATTCAGGTGTTCATTGGCAAACTTCAGACGGGCCTGCCCATGTGCCTTCTTGAGCAGGGGGACCTTGCGAGCCCTGCAGGATTTTAATCCATTGCGGTGTAATGTGTTTCCAATGGTTTTCTTGGTGACTGTGGTCCCTGCTAATTTGAGGTCATTAACTAACTCCTCCCGTGTAGTTCTAGGATGCTTTTTCACCTTTCTCAGAATCATTGACACCCCACGAGGTGAGATCTTGCGTGGAGCCCCAGAGCGAGGTCGATTGATGGTCATTTTGTGCTCCTTCCATTTTCGAACAATCGCACCAACAGTTGTCACCTTCTCTCCCAGCTTCTTGCTAATGGTTTTGTAGCCCATTCCAGCCTTGTGCAGGTCTACAATTTTGTCTCTGACATCCTTGGACAGCTCTTTGGTCTTTCCCATGTTGGAGAGTTTGGAGTCTGCTTGATTGATTGATTCTGTGGACAGGTGTCTTTTATACAGGTGACTAGTTAAGACAGGTGTCCTTAATGAGGTTGACTAATTGAGTAGAAGTGTCTAACCACTCTGTGGGAGCCAGAACTCTTAATGGTTGGTAGGGGTTCAAAAACTTATTTCACTCAATGAAATGCAAATCAGTTGCTATCTTTTATTTAAAGTTATTTTTTCGATTTTCCTTTTGATGTGCTATCTGCCACTGTTAAAATAAACCTACCATTGAAATGATACTGTTCTGAGACTTTTCATTTCTTTGTCATTGGACAAACTTACAAAATCAGTGAGGGGTCAAATAATTATTTCCTCCACTGTAATTGGGTATGGGTCTGAATACTATAGCAAGGCACTGTATATCTAAGTGGTGCTCGCTGGGGCAGAAAGGTATGTGCTCTAACAATTATATGTGCAATCAAAATGACTTGTGTGTTACTTCATCGATGGTGCATCCTAAAGGAGACTACAAATCTAACTTCCTCGCTCTGTTGGTGTCAATTTGCCACTAATAATTTTCCCGTGTGATTTTAGACTAAAACAAACCATCGTGCACCAAGAGGTGGGGCCGTAGTCCTTGCTCTTTCATCAGACGTGTGGCTGCAGGGCCTGGAGCAGTCACCTCTTCTT